>NC_133619.1:374963407-375282782 GCF_048593235.1 Sminthopsis crassicaudata
AATGTTGTATCCAGAAACTAGTATTTTTAATGCAGTCTTATTCTTGCGATGGTACATAAACCAGGGACTAGTGTAGAATTCAGCTGTGTGCGAGAGGAGGGCGGGGGAGGTTTTTGTTCTTAAGTGATAACTGTAAGTAGATGTGAAATTCTAAGGAGCTATCATGTGAAATAATATAGGGTTGCTGTGCTACTGTATTAATGGGGAACCATAATACCAGGAATTTTAATAAGATTTTGTAAAGAATGTCCAGAAAAAGTGGTGAATTTATTTTCAGACTGAAATAGAAAACAATGTGAATATTTAAGGTCTGCAACTACACTTAATAAACTTCACTAAGAATTTGGGAGTTTGTTTTGAGATGTTGTGGAATAAAGGTAATTTTGTTGAATCTTTATAATTGGTGCTAATTATGGAAGGTTCTAAAATAGCTAGTGTATCTTGTTATGGTCTAATACTCGTTGGTACTTCCACAGAATTAAACTTGAAGTGCTATGTATTCACTTTTCACTCTGTAAATGTAACTCTATACAATGACTATTTATTAAAAGGCAGCCAGTTGTAATTTTTACAACACTGTGTGAGCTATTCAGACTCCTTAACCTCTATTCTTTCCCTGAACATTTTATATAAGGAGGTAATGACCTCCATCAACAACCACAAGGGGGATAAATGGGGAAATCCTTTAACTTCATTTCATCAAATGAAAGACCTTGGAATTAAATGACTTGTATTTTCTTTTTGCAGATCTTTTCCTTTTCCACAAATAAAATCCATCAGTCAGTCTGCCTGTTTAGTAGGCTCTACCAAAGAATAAGACTTCCTTGGTTTCTAGTAAATGGAAGTCATTACTAAGTCTTCCTCTTAAGCAGTGGTAAATAAACTATTACCATAATTTATTTAGGTATAGCATTCCACATGCACATGGTGATGTATAAAGTTAAGGTGATTGGTAAGATTTTTTTTAATTGTTGAAATATTATTAAAATGTATTCTCTTTAAACTTCTTTTAACAGAGTGATTTTTTTCTTAAGTTGTTTTTACCAAGCTGGCCCATTAGGTTCCTATAAAGGGAAACTCAAAAGAAAGGTCTTAAACCCTATGGTGGGAAGCACTTTTGGTTTAATTAACATGTAATTTGATATTTGACTTTGAAGTACTGGTAAACACTTATCCCAGATATTTTAGTAACAGTTAATTTCCTCAGTTTGGGAAGTTACTGTTTCATCAAGATGGGTACCCTTTTCATTGATGCAGGGCACAATCCCCCTCTTTGTAGGTGGTGTCATATATGTAGTACTCAATGTTCTAACAATGAAGGTAGTATATATTTTAGTAGGCTGCTTCTTAAGTGAGATACATGTATGCAGTTAATTTGGCTAAGGGAGAGTTGGCAAGTATAAAAGCCAGTTTTATCAAGTAATTATCAAATAACACTTCTTGTCTCCAATGAACAAAGCTTGGTCTTATAAAAACCTAGCAAATAGTTTTGGTTTTATTTCAGAATGCGTCTTGCTTACCCTCTTGAAAATTTAAATTTTATTTAAAATACTTTGTCCCTCAATCTAATTGTGAGAGTATTTCGTGCGTCTTGAAACCTTTTCAGAAGACATAATTATGTTCGGATTTCTTGTTATATACAAGAATATAATTAGGTTAAAAGAAGTTACTAAAGTCAAACTGTTTGCTAAATATTTAATTTAACATACATTCATTCCTGCTTAAATGGTTATTTTTAAACTTTTCAACCTAAAAAGAAATACTGGAAGTTGGCTCCTGTATGTAGATAGATGTTCAGAAGCTATGAAGAGTTTCAGATTGTATGATGGGCTTCACATTATTAAAGTGACCTTAGAGGCATAATCACAAAGGCTAAGTGTTCTTGTTAAATCAACCCACTTTATAATACTTTGCCGAATTAAAAGTTAAATTATGAGCCCTCTAATTCAGATAGCTAAGACAGGAAACCAGATAAGTTATTGTTAAAAATATTTCAATTTGAAAATTAATAGCTAATGGGCTGAAAACTCAGTGATTGGAATAATTGATAGCTGCTAAGATTCACAAAAATTATTCACTTTGAATAAAAGCCTTTGTACTTCTCAAGTAAAGCCCCTAAGTTTATGGAAATCACTGAAGATTTAACAATAGATTTTAATGCACATAATTGAAGATATAACAATAGATTTTAATGCACATACTGAGGTTGGTGTCTACAATATATCTAAATGTTTTCCTTAACATTGCCATTAGTTTTTAATAGCTTATCCAAGGGGCATCAATCCTTGCCAAGTAAAATAGTTGTAGGGTTTCAGAAGTTAGAGAGGACGGGTGATTTTGCTGCCTTACTAGTAAAGGAAATGTTACTTGGTTCCTAAATCAAATCAGTAATTTCCACCTTAATAAGCTAAAAGATTTCATACCTCTGAAAATGTGCTATAAACTGCAATGTGTTCTTCATTCCATTTTAATGGAAAGTGGAAAATGCAAGCTAATTTAAATGGCATTAAGATGACAAATTAGGAAGATTTCCCTCAAAAGTTATTCTATGGTCTAATATTGTGCAAATTGATTTTGATTTCTAGATAATTAACCATGCTGCTATTGCAATACATATCTAGATGGTGCAGTTAGTGGAGTGCTAAATTTGGAATCGGGAAGATTTGAATTGAATACTGCCTCATTCTACCTGTATGATCCTGGGCAAGTCATTGTACCTGACATTAGATTTACTCTTATAAATAGCACTCATCTTAGGAGGTTATTGTGAGGTTGAGATAACATTATGCAAACGACTTTGCAGTTTTGTAAACCATATTAGCTATTAAGAATGTTCACTATTGAAATTAATGTCTAATATGTTCTAACTATACTAATATGTACCTGTCATTTTCCCCGTTCCCACCCTGCTGATTACTTTTTATTTAACAATGCATTGTCTTTTAATATAAGGTCAACATCACACAAGTCATTATCAGCATGGGTAAATTTGAGTCAAAAATATATTCTAGGAATCGTATACTATGTTCTATTGAAATTATTCATTTATAGCTAATGCTAAATCCAGTAGCTTTATTCTGGTCATTCTTGAGCTGTTCAGAAATTGAAGCTAACCCCACATATTCTACACATAATCCATTCCTTTGGCTTCCCAGACACTACATTCTACTCTACCAGTTCTGCCTGCTCATTTCTGCTGGTTCAGAACTCAATTCTGTTGTTTGTTAAAGGTTCTCAACAGTTTGCATTTTGTAAATTCTACCCGAAATAGAAATTACTGTTCTTATCTTTTGCCCAGTTTGCACCTCTGACATCTCAAACTCAAGTCTGACCCCTTCTGACTTTTATTTCAGTTGGTGTCAGCTCTATTAAACCAGGCACCCTTCTTTTAAACTGGCTATTTTGCCTACTCCATCTCAACCAATTGTTAACTAAGTCCTATCTAATTCTCCTTTCTATCTTTTCATTCCAACCTTGTTCTTGTTCCAGCACTTGACTACAGATTGGGTTAAGTTCCTTTAAGATAGGATCAGGATTTGTATTTTTGTAAACTCAGTCTGCCTGTGATATTCTTCGTTCTCATGCACAGAAGTACTCATTATTTCTTAAAACTCTTCACCAAATTGCCAGACTCCTTTGTCAATCAAGAATTCTTATAATCAGGGAGAACCCTACCTTGATGCATGCAATAGAAAGTCTTGGATTTGTGATCTGAAGGACTGGGTTTTAATCTCAGTTCAACTATTCCCTATGTGAGTTTGGGTAATCTCTCTTACTCTCAATTGTCCCAACTGAAATAAGTTTTGTATTAGAATGACTTTTCCTTCCCTTCCAATTTTTATTCCCTAATCCCAGGTTGTACTCCAAGTACTTCCTAAATCTTTTGTTCTGCTTTACTCTTAATGTGCTTATCATTTGTCATACATGTACTGTAATTTTGTTAATTATGTAATTTTTGTTAAGAAATTTTATCTAAACCTGTAATATTCTAGCATCTAATAGTCTTACAAAGTTGTTGCTTGCTTAAAATGTTGAATTTAATCTAATTTTAACACATTACAAATGAAATAAGTAAAAAGATTGTTTGCTAGCCCTCTTCTACCCCTTTCTCTGATAACATCAACTGAATAGGAGCTGGGAAAGAAGGGAAACTTGATTTTTATGTAAATCTTGATAAAAGCTTTGGAGGAAGGGAAAAGTGAGCACAAAAAGAATAATGAAAACTGAAGTCCTTAATACCATGGGATCCAGTTGCCATCACAAATGTGCACCCACAAAAAAGTAATGAGGAAAACTCCAGAATGTGTAAGAACATGATACACTTTGAAAGAACATTTAATTGGAATTCAGCACTTGGAATCAACTTCTAGTTCTGTTCCTTACTACTTTGGACAAGTCAAAAGGGCTGATCTAGATCAGTGCTTCTTAAACTCTTTCTACTCATGACCTCTTCACCTGAGAAATTTTTATATGATTCCCAGTGTGTAGGTATATACAATACGTATGCAAATAGAATATTTGCTGATAAATCAATTTCATGACCTCCTTCTCTTCATACTGTTATGAGACCCTGTATGGAGTAGTAATCCAGAATTTTAATTTGGGATCTAGATGAAATAGTGTAGAATGCTTAGTTCAGCAACCTTAGAAAGGTGAAACAAAATTGCCCCTATAACCTGGGATTATACCTCTTAAAAACTTGTGGAATTTGATTTTGACTGGCAGGTAAGAAAAGGATTAGTTGCCTAAAATTATTCTATTATCCATTTAAGAGCAAAGAGAATAGTAAAACTAAAGACCATGCCAGTTCACTCATGAGAAGTTTTAGTTTCATTAGTGAGTGAAGCCATCAAGGACTATCTTTTATTTAGGTATTATGTGATTTGAGTTTTTGGTCACAATCCCTTAGTGTGATCAGCATTTAGATAAAAGTTGAGAGTTTATACACGTATTTAGGAGCAGCAAAAACCCAAGCATTTAAAGATTTTTAAAATGGCATCCCATTGAGGATAGCATAACATTTCTTTAACAATATCAACATCCTTGGCTGCTGCTTGTTTTACAGCAAGAAGGATCCCCCTGCCACTTGAATCAATCTGTTCCAATTGTGAATGACTGAAATCAGAGGGAATTTTTTTTTTTTTAAGCTGGCCAAAATCTAATCCCTATAACCACTTATTATTCCTACATAAACCCTCTTAGGCCATGTAAAGCAAGTGTCTGACATACCAGTACACCTGGTACTTCAATGAAGGAACTAGCAAGTTCTTTCAGCAGATTTTATAAGACTACAAATTTATCTTCCTGGTACTTTCCTTTGGACTTTGTCTAGTTTGTCATGCTTCCTAATATGAAGTTGAACAATGCACATCAGATGCCATCCCACTAAAGCAGAGTGCAAGGTGTTCTTCATTGTTGGAATAATTTCCACCTATATGTAGAGAACTATATATTCTCTATAACATAGAGAACATTAGCTTCTCAGGTTACACATGTATTAAGATGGCAATTCACAAAGAAAAGCCCTACATGGGCTTGGTTATCAAAACCCACTTCCTGATGGTATAGTTGTGCAGCTTATTTTTTGAAACCCAGAGTATTTTACATTTGGCCTTGTATTTTCCTTCCAGGCAGGACATTTTAACTTTTGCATCCTTTAGTATTCCTAGTACTTAAGCATAGTGTCTAATACATAGTAGCTACTCAGTAATAGATTCTTGCTGCACTGTACAAGCAAGTGTTGATGTGAAACAAAATTTGGAGTCAAGAAGTGAGTTAATCCAGACTTCTACTTTGCCCCTGTGTTTTGATCAAGGTATGTCCATTTCTGAACATCGTGTCTTTCAATAATGATTTCCATCCAGATTGACATTCATTTGTAGTTGATTCCAACTACACTTATATATTTCTGGTTTGCACCCAAGAATCTTACAAGACTGGGTCAAATGTCTACATTATTTTCCCCTAATCTACCAGTCTAGTAATCTTGTCAAAAAAAGGAAATGAGACTAATCAAGCTCAATAAGTGAGGAATGATTTCTACCGAATTAGGGAAGCATAATTAGATTAGGCATCAGTCAAAATCACTTATAGTTTGGAAATGTATTTTTTCCTTTTTTGGGAGGGAGATGAAGTAGGATGGGAAGAATAGGAATGACATTTGCTTTCCTTGGTCCTAGAGCATTCTCCAATGTGGTATAAAGAATGAAAGCAGTATTTATTATGCACCTATTATGTGTTAGGGACTGTGCTAAGTGCTGGAGATATAAATATAAACAAAAAGACAGTCTCTGCCTCAAGGAATGCTTCTAGAAAGCTAAAAGAGGTGGAAGGTAAAGGTACCTTAGAAATTTGGAAACAAGCCAACTAGATTAAGCCACCCAGTAAGAAGGCCTACTCTATAAGAGAAATTCCAAGATGAGATAGTGAAATGTGGAAATCTGAAAGCCAAGAAGAGTATGTGTAGTCCTGACTTCTAATACTGTTAAGACTTATTAAGTGTATGATCACAGGCAAGTTCTTTATCTTCTCTGAGCACCATTGTTCTCTTTTGTAAGATGGTGACCTCATGGGGAGATCTTGCTCAGAGTTCAGATCAAAGAGGAACTCTCCACATGCCCCTTTGGAACTTAAAGATTGTTCCCACAAGGTGGTTAGAGTCCTCTGGTGAATGTATGGGAGAACATACAAAAGCATCTCAGTTCCATTTCAAAGATTGTGATCTGCATTGTTGGAATACTCACATCGGATGTAATCACAGCTTCATAGAAATGTTGGAGTACTGGTACTTAGTGGGTTATATGATTAACAAGGTGGAATAGTAAAATGTTTTCTATATACCCCATCTCACCAACTTAATGATCTCCAAAGAAAGAAACGTAGAAATGATATCTATGGTATCAAAAACATAGTAATTAAATCTTAATCAACAAAATTAGTCAAGACTATATGCTATACAGATCTTATCAAGCTTATGTTTCAAAGTATAGCTTGGATGGCCCCAGTATGGTCCTCCCACATCAATCAGTTTGAAGCTCTCCCCACCCACCCTAGCTCTATAAAAGGAAAAGTTGTTGCAAAAGAAAGAGGAAGTGGGAAGGAATGAAGGAAGGTGGGAAGGATGTATTAAGTCTCTACTGTGTGCCTCCACTGTGCTAAGTGCTTTACAAACATCTCTTTTGAGCCTCACAACCAGAGGGGTGGGATCAAGGTGCCCATTTTATAGTTGAAGGAAATGAGGCAAAGAGAGGCTAATTGATATACCCCAGGTCAATTACTAGCAGTTATCTGAGGCTGGATTTTGAACTCAGATCTAGTTGACTTCAATTCCATCACTGTATCCATTATGCCTCTTCATTAACTCTCTAAGCTATTGTGAAAACAGAAAAACAGATCTGACTATGATGTAATCAATAAGTATCATACTTGGAAAGAAGCTTGCTTCAAGTGAAAAAGAATTCTACAGATACTCTAGCAACTATGCAACACAGCAGGAAATTCCAGAGCGGCCCAAAGGATAGAACTCAAATAAACTTAGAGCTTTTAAAAGATGATGCTAACATGGAAATTAGGTCAGAAATTAGCCTACTGTTGAGCTTTACTGTCTCTGGAACTGAGAAAAGAGACTGGGACAGTTGACTAATGGAAGCCAGTTTGATTATTATGGCTTCAGTCCCTCAGGATATAAGTATGCCAAGACTAATAAATCCAGAGTTAATGCCCCAAAATTAGGCATTAACCCTTCCAGCCTCTTGCTGGAATGGTACCATAAGAATTAAGATTAATCTTACTCTCTACTATTCCTACTCCCCTGCTCCAAATTCTTTCCTCTTCATTAGGTAACTTGGGGCATTTTCTCACTTAATTGGTCCTATAAATAATAGGGCAGTCACTCATTAGTAAACTGGTTCTTTTTTTTATATAAGGTTAAAGGGTTCAGGGCCTGTGACTAAAATCCACACAGACCTCAACTCACTCATATATGCTATCCAGCTCATGGCCACACAGTAAGATTATCGTTGCTAGTAAGAGTAGCAATAACATTTGGTAAAGCTATCTTTATATACAAGTGGTGTTCATCCTGAAATTTCCTGAACTACAAGAATCCAGAGCAAGAAGCAGTTACTTTGGAAAGAACTTAATCTAATAAATAAATGGGTATAAATCAAGAAAGCCCTCTGACCCTTCTATTATTTTGATATATTTTTGCAAATGCCAGCAATTGCAATAAGACAAAAGAAAGAAATTAAAGGTATAAAGATAAGTAAAGAAGACATAAAACTATTCCTACATAGCATAATGATTTACTTAAAAAATCCCAGGGAATCAGCAGAGATACTAATTGAAACAAAGTGAGCAAAGTCACAGGCTACATTGTAAACCTTCAAAAATCAACAACTCTTCTGTATAATAACAAAACCAAAGATACATTAATAAAGGATAATTCTTTTCCAGATAACTACAAAATGCATAAAATGCTTAGGGATCAATTTTACCAAAGCTTCAAAAATACTTTTGTAGATGCAATTATAAAATGTTTCTTAAATAAAAAACAACTTAAGTACTTAGAGTACATTATTCAATGCTCATGATTGAGCTGTGCTAATATAATAAAAATGATAATACCACCAAAATTAACTCATAATTTTGGTGTGCCAATTAAATTATCAAACTAATACTTTATAGAACATATAATAACAAAAATTCATTTGGAAAAATAAAAAATCTGTATTATCAAGGGATACAATAAAAAGACAAAAAAAGAGAACAGTATTTCCAGATCTCAAACTATCATAAAGTAGCAGTCATCAAAACTAGCTCATGTTGGCTGAAAAATGAAGAGATAAATCAATGGAACATTCTGGACAGGAGACACATACACACACAAATGCATAGCTCACAATCTGTAAAAAAAAAATGGCATAATGGATAAAGTGCTGGTGTTGAAATTTAAGTTATACACACCTGCCATAAGTATGCATTTAGCCATATGACCTTTAGCGAGTCACTAAATCCATTTCTGCCTCCATCTCCTAATATATAAAATTGCAAAAATATTGGTACCTACCTCACAAGATTATGAGACTCATACAAAGTGGTTCCAAACCTTTCCAAGTTCTATATAAATCATTTTCATCATGACTGTTTATCTTAGTAAAAGATCTTCATGAGTTTCTGTGGCCAAGAAAAACTCATCCTCTGACAATCAAATTTGTAGTGATAAATGCCTCTGAATTTAGCTAAATTAATCCATAGGGGGAATGATGCAGTTTATTGAATGGGATACTCTGGTGCATAGTATCTTAATGTTTACTTAGTTCCTTCCTCTCCCTATTGTCAGGTTTGTAGTTGCCTCAAACCAATGACCTGTCCCTAGTAAGTGTCATCAGCAGGATTGGAATTCAGGTCTCCTTGACTCCAGGGAGTCTCCACACTAATTGTTGTGAGATTTCTTCTAGTTAAAAAAAAAAAAATTTAATTAAAAAAAAAATACTCCTCACCCAGGTTGGTTAGTGTGTGATGTATCACTAGACCTCTGAGGCAAGTTTATAGTTCACAGATCTATATGTCATATGAAAGCATGCTTAATTAAGACCCTTCTATTAGATATCTTATTAAAGTAAAATATTCCCATTCAGTGATGTGTCATTTCAATTCCCTAGCCTTTTTCTCTATCTGCCTCTGCCTTCTCATTACCCAGCTTAGTGCCCACACCCAACAATTCCTCCCATTTCACTGCCCAGCCCTGATCTCTGGGTTGCCTGCCTCCCCTACAATATGTATGTGGAGAGTCCAAGTGATATGACAAATAATTTATAGAGGTAAGTAAGCTACAGATCGCTCCAATCAGATAATACAAGACCTTCAAGAACCAGTACTCTGCTGAACAAGAAACCCTTTCATTCTGCCATGCCAGGCTTCTGCCAGAGTCACTGAGACCCACGGGGTCAAACTGGGAGGAAAGAACAGGGGCTGCAGCTAAAAACAGCACTCTAGATTTACTTGCATTTAACACTTCTCTACTTCACTCCCTAATGAATATCTATTATTTCCCTTTCCAAGTACAAAATAAAGAGGTAGGCTTGTTGGTTTTTTTCTCCTCTACACCACATGTAAATAAAAATTTCATAGTTTCTATTAGGATTTTTACTTTTGTTTTGTTTTTAAAGGTTAAATGACTAGCCCAGCTTGTAAGTGTCTGAGGCTGGAGCAGTTAGATAGTGCAATAGATAGGGCCCGGGGCCCAGGCCCAGGCCCAGGCCCAGGTAAAGAAAACATCAGGGAATCCTGACTCTGGGGCCAGTGTTATCACAGTGCCACCTAGGTGCCCCCATATTAGGATTTTTATAAGAAAACTGATAGAATAGGAACAAAATGAGTTTAAATTATACCACAAGGGATTGGGACCAGATTTCAGATCTTCCAAACCACAAGCACATTGGAAATACTAGAATGGGTTTCAAAAACAATATGTATTTGCATATATACATGGAATTAGGGGTGTATTGGTAAATGTCTAACAACCAATTCGCCCCCCCCAAATGAGACACTTTTAAGTTTAAACTACATTATTAACATTTTCACAATCATTTTAAACCTAGAAATGCAATAAAATAATAAATCAGTCCTGATTTATAGCATTTGAAGATTTCTGAGATGCAAATGCTCACACTGAAAAATTAATTGGCTCTTGAGGTGGTATGCCTTCAAATATCCATGAAGCCCTGAATAAATGGGAGAATGCTCTTCTATGATGATAACATTTTCAGTTAATGCAACCAAAGGTTTTGGATTAAAGTTTGGATTAGATTGGATTTCCAACAAGAAAATCCATGATCCATGTAGTTTTGAAACACCTAGATATCTGTTGATATAAACTTCTGTGGAGTGTCTCCTCTGTGAGGAGACATCCTCTCAGTGACTCCTCTGAAGGAAAGTGTGCTCCAGGAGCTGCAGAGCAGATGGCCGATCATGCTGGTCCCTGTTAGAAAAAGCAAAAGCTTAGAAAAGTAGTTTCTGAGTAATATTTGGTTGTTTTGGAAATGAAGTCTCTTACAAAAATGACCCCTTTGAAAATGACAAAGCACAAAGTGTAAAATAAAGAATTTATATCTATAAAAGCACAAGATTAAGCCTCTTCTCCTCCTTCCTCTTCCTCAAGACAACTAGAACAACCTGACATTCACATAGCACTTGATGGCTTTCAAGCCACTTTCTTCACAGTAATGAGGCAATTACTACAGATGTAATTTTATAGATGTCAAGAGATCTCAGAAGTCTTGCAGTTTATTCTCTTATTTTAGAGTGAGGAAATTAAACCAATGAAGCTCAGTGGCTTCCCCAAGATCACAAAATTAATTATAATACCAAATCAGACAAAAATCCAGATAGTCTGAGCCCAAAGCCAGGGCTAGAAAGATACCTAGAAAGCAATTATTTAATGATAATTCTATTAGATCCTTTTACTGTCAAACTTTTGAGAAGTGGTCTAAACAGTTTTTTGGTTTTTTGTTTTTTTTATTATAACTTTTTATTGACAGTACATATGCTTGGGAAATTTTTTACAACATTATTGCTTGCACTCACTTCTGTTCTGACTTTTCCCTTCTCTCCCTCCACCCCCTCCCCTAGATGGCAGGCAGTCTTATACATGCTAATTATGTTATAGTATATCCTAGATAGTATATATATATATATATATATATATATATATATATATATATATATATATATATACATATATATATATATATATATTATATCCTATATAGTATATGTGTGCAGAATCAGTTCTGTTGTTGCACAGGAAGAATTGGATTTAGAAGCTAAAAATAACCTAGGAAGAAAAACAAAAGTGCAAACAGTTTACACTCATTTCCCAGTGTTCCTTTTTTGGGTATGGCTGATTCTGTCCATCTTGATCAATTAGAACTGAATTAGATCTTCTCTTTGTCAAAGATATCCACTTCCATCAGAATACATCCTCATACAGTATCGTTGTTGGTTCTAAACGTTTTATCTCTGTTTCTTTGCTATTTATTAACTCCTTAATTCTCTACAATCTGGTTGAAACTATTCCTTAGAAGGGCATCAATGACCTCCCTATACCAAGCTTTTGATCAGTCCTCATCCTTGGAAATATTAGAGGCTATTGACTAATCCTTTGTCATTCCTTAGACTATTCCTTAGAAACCCAATGATCATACTGACTTAATTATTCATTTTGGAGTCTCTCTCTTCCCTCATCTTAACATTGTATTCTTTTTATCCTCTTCTCCCATTTTGACCTTTCCTCTGTCTCTTCTTCATGCAAGCCTCCTGTTCTCCAGTCTCTATTTCCCTAAGCACTTCAGTTCTTGTTCTAGGGTCTCAGGCTTTAGATGAGTGAGAGTACACTATATTTAGATTCACCCAGTTATACACTGCTCTCAAGCCATCTTCTTACAAGTGCTGTTGTACTCCAGCCTTCTCCCCATCCCATCCTTCCAGCTCTAATTCTGGGAATAATGATCTAATCAAATCTATCATTCCCAGAAAGAACTTGCCTATTGTCCTTATTATTATACTCAGCACCTTAGTGACTTCCCTCACCAAAATAACCCTTCTGAGCTACTACTCTCCTATGTAGCTAGGTTCCATTATTGCAAATAATGAATCTCCTGAAGTGTAACCATTATTCTAATCCACACTGAATACTTCTGGTAGGCTGAAACCCAATGATCATACTGACTTAATTATAACTTTGATTAGAATGAATTTTGAATGCTCGTCATGATGTCAGGGGATTTCTTAATAAGGCTTAACTTTATGTGTAGTTTTCATCTACTGGAATATAAACTCTGAATGGAAGGACTGTCTTGCTTATTGAATTTGCATCCCGAAGAGTTAGTTAGTGTAAGGCCTGGCACATAGTAAAACGTTAAGTATTTCATAAATCCTTTTTCATTCATTCAATTGGCTTTTCTTCCTCCTGCTCCCAACATTAGACAGTCCCTTCTGATTTAAGTCTCTTCTTTGGAGAACTCATCTGTTTGCATTGTTTCCGCAACCACTTCTATGATTAAGAATATTTCTCTCTAGCCCCAATCTTTCACTTCAGCTCCAATATGAAATCTCTCAAGTCTACCAGATAATTTTCCATAGTAAAGAAAGCTGAACTCCTCCTCTTCCTCTCCAAGGAGGACCTCTGTCCCCTACTCACAGTTTCCTGATTTCAAAAGTACTCATTTTATTTCTGAACATCTCAGTTTCCTAGGAAGTTCTTGTTCTCAACCCAAAATCTCCTTCCCTGAAACTTTTATCCACTGATCCTTGTTCTACTCTCTGAAGAAAAAGAGAGTAATAATCTCTTCCACATGAAAGTCTTTCAAATATTGTTAGAAAATGATCACATTTCTCCCTAAAACTTCTCTTATTCAACTTATTTTAGCTGTTGTGTCCTATGTCTTTGTTTCCCTCATTTATAAAATGAAAGAATTAGACTAAAGTCACTTACCAGTCTTAACTTTTCTATCCTTTTTCTGTTTGTCTATATAATGACTCTCTTCTTGATTTCCTAAGAGAAGGAGAGTTGTTGGTTTTGAGAAGAGGGATTAGGAAGGCAATTGGAGTTTAAGTGACTTGCCTTGGGTCACACAGCTGAAGTCATATTTGACTCCAGAGCAGGTACTCTATCCACTGAACTACCTAGTAGCCCAAAAATAGTTTTAAAGAGCCATGAGTGTGTAGTAGAGGAAAAAAAAAAAAAAAAAAAAAGGCTTGCTTTGGAATGGCAAAACTTTGTTATTGGTCAAAGGTCTGCCACTTACTTGTCATGTGACCTTATAAAAGTCATTTAACTTTTATGTACAACTGTTTCCTCATCTGTAAAGGAGGGTTTGGGATTGGAATCCTAAATTTACTCCCACAAATAAAGATCCAAGTGAAAAGTAAATGCCAACTATTGCAGAAGAAAGTAATTGCTAAGAAAATAAAACAATAAATGCCTACAACTATATAAATGTAAGGAATTTTTTAAAAAAATGAATGTTGTATAATTAGCATGATCAAGTAACTTTAGATCCTCAGAAGAGCTGAGAAAAGGTACATCTTTCTCCTCTTTGCAAAGGTGAGGGACTATGGATATGAAACATTACAAATTATCTCAGAATTATAGAATCCTATCTCCAACCCTAAAAGAGAACTCAAAGACCAAGTAATGCAACCCTTTCAGTTTACAGTTGATGAAACTGAGACACAGAAATTAAATGAATCATTTCATAAGTAGTATGTATAAGTTAGTTTTTGCTGAACTGTTTTTCCCCTCTCCGTTTTATAAAAAAAAAAAAATTTAATTTGGGGGGAGGGGCAGCTAGGTAGTACAGTGGATAGAGCACCAGCCCTGAAGTCAGGAGGATCTGAGTTCAAATTTGGTCTCAGACACTTAACACTTCTTAGCTGTGTGACCCTGGGCAAGTCACTTAACCCCATTTGCCTCAGGGGAAAAAAAAAGAAAAGAAAGAAAAAAAATATAAAATTTTGGGGGAAAGTTCTTTTGATATTCACAAGCAAGTAAAAAAAGGCCTCCATATTTTTTGGGCTTTAACCTCTGCCATTCCCCAAGCTTCTTACCTGGTTAAACAAACGCGTACAAAGTCTGCTGCATTTTCTGAAAAATGGTCTGGTAAAGAAGGCATTAGCCCTCTATGAGTGCCAATGTAAAACATTGCTGCCATTCTGTCCATAGAAGCCAAAGGTGGTTTCCCGGTGGCCATCTCAAATACAGTGCAGCCAATACTCCAGATGTCTGACTTCCTTCCATATCCAGATTCATTGATGACTTCAGGTGCCATCCAATATGGTGTTCCATGCATAGACTTAAGCATTTCACTATGAGTGCCTGTCAAGCTCACATAGGCCAAACGCCTGGCACATCCAAAGTCAATCAGTTTTATTATTCCAGTGGGCATGAGCATAACATTATTCCCTTTGATATCTCTGTGTACCACACAGTTCTCATGCAAATAGGCTACACCTTGGAGAATTTGTTTGGTGTATTTGGAGATCACTATCTCAGGCAGGGGTCCAAAACGGCTTATAATACTAGAAATGGAGCCACCAGGAACAAACTCCATGAAAATACTTACAAGGTTCTTTTCCAAGCATGTTCCCAAGTAAGCCACAATGTTGACATGTTTCAGTACTTTAAGCAAGTCCACTTCTTCTTGCAGTTTTTGATATTCTCTCTCATTAGCTACTTGATCAGAGGTATCCAAAGCTACTTGTTTGACAGCTATGAGTTGGCCCTGACTTGTAAGACCACAGTATACCTAGAGGTAAGCCAATATCAAACATTAAGCATCACTCAATAGTTGGGCATTTTTTAGTCAATAAGCATTTATTAAGTACTTACAAGTAACAGGCATTGAAGTGATCTATCAGTCCTATCTTCCTTTCCCCCTCAATCCAAATTTAACTTGCATTCCAAGTCTTTGAGGAAATGCAACTTAAATTATTCTGATAAATTGGAACTGGGACTGGGTTGGGAAGGAAAAATGTTGAAAAAATGTTGCCTCTTTTAAATAGTTCTTATGAAAACTATTGCCCCAAAGCTTTCTAAGATTTACGGAATCTTATTTAGGGATTAAGAAGCTGCTAAGAGAATTTGGAAAAGCTGCATAATAAGCCTCTCATCAATTTCTGCTAATTCAATAAGTTGATGGCAGAGACCCTTAAGACTTCATGAAACTCTGAATTTATACAGAATATAAACTATTATTAAATACTATAAATTTACATATAGGCAGTATCTTTTTTTTTTTTTTTTTTTTTACTATATATCTGTTATTCAGCTTATTGAGACTTAATCACTCGTATCTCTAGTGTTGTTAACAAGAATAGGAAAAGATCCAGTTAAGAACCAGAAGTATCCAATGACGGAAATGTTTTCCATGCTTATTTCCCTTTTTGCTCTCCAAAGAAGCAAATATTAATTCAAGCAGTTCACGTTAGAGTGATTTGAGTGCCCCCTCCCTGAATCTATCCTGGCTCAGGTATGCAGAAGAGAAAAATAGAAACTCCCAAAGATAAAGTCAAGAATAAAACTGTGTCAATTTTGTGACAGAGAATATGATTGTTCTTTGATGTAGTCAATTCAATTCAATAAACACTTACAAAGTATTTCCTATAAGGCACTATTAGTTACTAGGGATGTTAAAAACAAAAAATAAGGTAGAGATATGGAAAGATGGAGGATGGGGTGTTAGAGAGAGGCAGGCAGTGTAGGAAAAACAATGGAGATGGGAAGAGCAAGAGTCACTTGTGAAACTGTGGGTCAGAGTTGGGTGTACCCAGGTAGCATGGACCCATAATAAGTGGAGGAGTGCTGGGGAAAGGAACAGAAATTTGGGATCGGATTTTTTTTTTTCCCCCTGAGGCTGGGGTTAAGTGACTTGCCCAGGGTCACACAGCCAGGAAGGGTTAAGTGTCTGAGACCAGATTTGAACTCGGGTCCTTCTGAATTCAAGGCTGGTGCTCTATCTACTGCACCACCTAGCTGCCCCTGGGATCGGATTTTTATAGCGCTTTGGTGATAAGACTAACTCTCATTTTAGGGTTAGTTCATTAATTCATCTACCTCATCACAAAATTATTAGCATTTTAGGATTATTTCCTTTTTTTGCTGGTGTTATTAAAGCATATATGGAACTTTTCTAAGGATTATAGACCATGGGCAGTTAACTGGACTGAGGGGCCTTTTAGTAAAGACTAGCTGGCTTCCCTTGATTTAGCACAGTCTCAGGATGTGACCTTAGTTACTATATAATATAGTTTCCAGAGGCTCCTAAGCTCCCCTAATTTATGAAGCAGTTTACAAGCAACAGTTATGCTTCCTTAACTTTTAAAACAGTCTATAAGTGACTTCTAGGCTCCCCTGTGCAATTTTACTTCCTACTATTGTTACTTATAGTTACAAGCTACTTACCAACTCACTATGCTAACTAGAGGTAAAGGGTTCAGGGGGACCACAGTAATATAATTTTAGCACAGCTTATACCACAGCCTAGTGAACAAGATTTTTTCAGAGAGTCAAAAGAATAAGATTTTCCAGAGAAGGGTTTTAGACACACAGAAAGAAAACCACTGAGCTGCATTGCGCTGCCACAATTGCATATTACCCAATTCTCTTGTATGCCTTACTTTTAACTCAGTTGTCAAGAATGAAAGGGTCAGTATATACCTATATATTTTTTTATTTTATAAGTTGCCTCAGTAGTCAAAGTAAAAGGGCCAGCATATACCTACATTATTTTTGATTTTATAAGTTGCTTCTAGATTTCCTCAGAATTATTAAGCTGGTATCATTGATAGGGTTGTTGACAGCAGCTGCTCCCTTCCTACTTTCTTCCACAGAACAACTATCACGCTGTCCTGATTGTGGTTATCACTATGAGGAGGCGAGATGATTATTTGTTCCATATTTTACAAAGGTTATATTAATACTTGCTGAAATTTTCACTTTGCTGGGCTCCAAGAGTCTGACATTTTCTTGTGTTAATTGGAACGTACCGTGCCATATGCGCCCTTCCCAAGGATTTCACCTTTGGTCCACAGAATAGGTTCTTCATGCTTTAAATTGTTTTCAGAAAATGGCTTTTCATTCAAACTGAAGAAACGCTTTTCATCGTCAGAGAGCCAGAAATTATTACTGTACTTCTGGAAAAGTAAAGTAAAAGAATAAGAAAACCATTATTATATGCATCTAGTACTAAAGAAGAAAAAGGTGCTTCCTAACTTTTGCTGCAAGAATGTTCACTATGACAGACTTATTTAAAATCCCTGGTGCTTTACTATAATCCTGGCTATATAGACAGTGGCCAGGCCAGGTTTCTGAGAACATGCCTCTGATTATTAACTATATTTATTTTGAGGTCACTTTATTAAGGGGCCCGTTGTCTGTGTTTCACACACAAAAGACAAGACAATGAGGTAGAAAGAGCAGAGATCAGAAAAGCTGGGTTCAAGTCCTTTATTATAGTAGGCAAAAATCACTTCACTTCTAGTATGTTTTGCATTCTTGTCTAGAGCATAGGAATACTATTTCTCACTCTACCATCTATTTCATTAGGTTGAAATAACATGTATGAAAGCAAATTATACACTATGGAAGACTTTCATTTTAAAGGTATTTTTAGTGTTATTGGTATTCCCATTCAGATGGAATTTAATTCAACAGACAAATCTGCAGCCATTGCAAGCAAAAGGAGCCTCTACAAACCATGGAAATTATGTATGTCTAAATGTGGGACAAGCTTCTACGAACCTTGGTTTTATCTATCAAATGAGGAGTCTGTGCTTCTTAAGAACTGGTTCTTCCATGCTCCGGTTGATAAAAGATCAAAAGATATGATCTATGCCCAAAGATCTACAAATTCATGCATATCCTTTGACCTAACAATACCACTACTAGGCATGAATACCAAAGGAGATTTAAAAAAAAATAATTAAAAAAAAAAAAAAAAAAAGGAAAAGATGTGTACAAAAAATATAGCTGTTTTCTTCTCAGGACCAAAAAAAAAAAAAAAAAAAAAAGGAAATAGAGTGGCTGTCCGTCAACTGGAGAATGGCTGAATAAATTGTGATATATGTTTCTAATGATGGAATATTATTGTTCTATGGGAAATGATAAGCAGAATGCTCTTAGAAAAATAATGGAAAGCTTTCCATGTACTCAAGTAAAATGAATGTACTGTATACAAAGTAAAAGCAATATTCTGGAATGACCAGCTATAAATGACTTTGCAATGACAGTACAATGATCCATGACTACTCTGAAGAACTTGTGATGAAAAATCCATACTCAGAGAAGGAAGTGATTGATCCTTAACTTTTTTTGCATTAGGCATTCTGGCTGGAGTTCCTAATGTAAACCTTTTGATCCCTTCTCAAAGTAAAATATTTAAGATTATAAGGAAACCTAATATTAAAATATAATTATCAGGATATTTAAAAAAATAAATTAATGGACCCCAGGTTAAGAATGTCTAGAATTTATCTCCAAGAATCTTTTCAGGTCTACAGCACTATGTTCCATTGTATAATAGTGTTCAGCTCCCTATATCTGTCCTGGGTCTCAAAGTATCAAATCTTCATGGTCTGGAGATTCCACATTCCTTATAGACTTTCCCAGTACCACACACATATTCTCCAAATGCACTAAACATAAATGAAGACTTTTATTGTTGGTATTATAATTTCAGTCCAGATCTGTGATTTTATCAGAATGAAAAATTACTGTTGAGCAAATTCCTTCCATTGATGCAGACTGGCATCTTATCTGTATTTTACAGTCCTAGTGATTTATCTGATGTAGTCTCTAGAAGACAGGCTCACAATCTACTTTCCCCTCCTAGAGAAAGTGTGGTAAAGCAGAAAAGGCGCTAAAATTGGCATCAGAAGATCTGGATTCAAATCCCATTTCTGCCACGTGTTAGCTGAAATTGACCAAATCATTTAACCACTCTATGCCTCAGTTTCTTCAACTGAAAAACCAGTAATGTAAGAATAAAGGTCCTTTAACTCCCTTTAACCTTTAAGGACCTTTATATCTCAAAACTGATGATCCATATTTTGTATATGTTTTGTTTTTAAGTTTCTCTAGAGCATGTTAAAGGAGAAAGTGTGTTGTTAGATTTGGACTCAGAAAACTGAGTCCAGTTTGTTACTTACTTTCCAAGCTCTCCACTCTTCACCTAATTTAATCATTGATTAGCCATTGGCAGCAAAAGTCTGGGGAAATCTTCCTAAAGCTAGGGCTCTGGGGCACTCATCCTCTCTCACCATATGTGAGAAATTGTTCTGAAATGGTTTTTAAGGAGAAAAGAAAGTTTCTTGACATTTAAGCTAATAAATTATGTGACACTGGGCTAGTCCCTATACAGAATTTTAAAGCTAGAAGGGGTTTTTGTTGTTGCTGCTATTGTTTTTGCTTTGTTTCCTTTTGCTTTTGTCCATCTGTTGTTAGACCCTCAAATAAATGGAACATCGAAATGCGGATATTTTGTTTCAATACTTGCCTCCTTATTTCATTCATGGAGATGCATTACTATGCACAATGGATATGATATTTAAGTTGAAATTTTCACATGATTATTTTAAGAGAGATGGTTTAATCTTCATTTAGGATTGACCTCTAATTGGCAATGGTTCTTAACAAATTGGCTTTAAAAATTCTTTTCTCCTCAACCTCATGAAGTAGATGATTTGGATAAAATGTTTACGTTCATCAGGTAAAATTTGACTTAAAAGAACCAGGTAGTGAATATAGCACATATGATTATTCAATTATTTTACTTGGTTGAGTCTTTGTATGTTTGAGACTGGATCTCCCTATCTTACTAAGCTAGAATAGCCTCGATTCATAGTCTGACCCCATTGCTGCTCAGCAAAAAGCTTTGACCTCCATTTCTGATGTAAGATGGTTCATTTCCCTTAGGCAGCAGCATAGAGTTACCTCCTCCCAATGCCTATATTGGTACCAGACAATGTAAATGTCGGATCAGTTTTAGTCCAACCGCAGCTCAGAATTCAGGAGCTCAGGACCTCACAACACTTAGCATGTTTAACTCATAAATTCAGATTTTCATGCAGGTTTTTACAAAATAAAGGATAAAAGTTAGAAAACCAATTCAAAAACATTTGGATTCTTTCTACTTCAAAATCATGTAATAATATTTTCTTCTCTGGAGATTTAGGTTTAATGTAATAGTTGCTAATAATAATAATAATAAGGTGATTAAAGAGCATATAAATGCTAATCTCAGGCGTCTGGCATACATCAACTTCTTGCAAATAATATATTGGACTTTTAATCCAGTTTGCCATCCACTTTTGTTTTATGGAAGCACATCAACTTCTTTAAAAAAAAAAAAAAAGTTGGGTTTTGTTTTGTTTGTTTTTTAAAATAATGTCTCATGATCTCTAATGAGGCAGCTAGATAGCATAGGAAACTAGACTTAGAATTAGGAAAAACTGGCTTCAAATCCAGCCTGAAGCACTTAACCCTTTTACTCTGGGAAAGTCACTGAATTTCTTTCTGACTTAGTTTCCTCTTCGGTAAATAGAATAGTAATAGCTTCTACCTCCTAGGATTATTAGGTTAGAGTATTTATAAATTGCTTTGCCATGTACATCTTTATTTCCTTCATCATCATCATTATTTCTTTAAATGGGGGAAAGGCAATTAGAGTTAAATGACTTACCTAGGATCAGACAGCTAATAAGTGTCTAAGGTCACATTTGAACTCGGTTCTCCTGACTGCAGGAGAACCACTATACCTTCTAGCTGCCCCATCATCCTCATTTTTAACCTATTCTTTTATAATAATACAATGGAAAGAAAAGGCAGCTAGGTGGTGAAATAAATAAAGTGCTGGCCATGAAGTAAGGAAGATGTGATTTCAAATTTGGCCTCAGACATGTATAAGCTATATGACTCTGGGCAAGTCACTTAACTACTGGTTGTCTTAGTTCCCTCATCTGAAAAATGGGAATAATAGTTGTACCTGCCTTCTAAGGTTGTTGTGAGGATCAAATGAGATAATGATTATAAAATGCTTAGCTCAGTGCCTGTACAAAGCAGCAGTATAAAAATGTTAGCTATTATTATGAAAGAACATTGGCTTGAGAATCTGAAGAATTGGATTTTGTCTAAACTCTGCAATTCATTTGCTATGTTATATCAGGCACCTCACTTAACCTATCTGGGCTTCAATGTCACCTGCAAAATTGAGGGGATTGGGCTAAATAATCTCTAAGATAATTTAACTCTATGAAATGTACCTGTATCTTTTCCCACCATTTAACTACTATTCATCCTTTAAAACTCAACTCAAATTTCTTCTTACCAGGCTATTCAAAACACAGTAATCTTCATCATGGATTCATCTTCTTAAAAGCCTACTTTTCACTTTCTCCACAAACATTAAGTTATTTCTCTAGCCTAAAATTCTTTCCAGATTTACTTTTCAGGGAGGTGGGAAGAACAAATACAAGGGACTTTATTTAAAATGGATCAGAATTGGAAACCCAACTTAAATCTAAAGTTAGATCAGGCCTCCACACACAGAAGACTACCCTAAAGTTGTGCTTCTCTTCTGAAGTTCAAGATTAAAGTTGTTGATTACAGGAAAAACTCATAAGGATAAGTAGTGGAGAAAGGGAATGAATCCAGGTTATTCTGAGGGAGTCAAGATTTCTTTAAATATCACCTCAAAACTTGAGGTAGAGTCATGTTGGAAGACTGGGGACTATAACAATTTGGATATGTCTTTACAAATCAGAAATACCTTGGATATAGATCAATGTAGAATCCATTAAAATTGTTTCTGGAAAACTTGAGCCTAAATCATTGAGAGTAATATTAATATTAATATTTTTCTTCATTACTATGTCATCTGAATTCCTAAAATACTTATTCAGTAATCATTCATTTGACAATTAATCACCTGGCATCTTATAGCACCTCTTGTACTGCTTGAACTAGCAAAACTAGGGCCCAATTAGGGAGAATTAATAAGAATTCCCTGAAATGGTCTCAAAATTACACTGCATAGTTAAAACTCTGAATAGTGCAAATGTGAATGCATTTTAGGAGATACTCATTAATCAAGATCTGACTCTAGTTGTTTATCTCTTGTACTGTTATTCATATTTTCATTAAATTTCTTTTTTTAACTATTTATGTGTAGGGACTATACTTACATTTCAAAGAAAATCTATTAGCTACATATAATAAATACTTGATAAATATTTGCTGATCAAAAATATTAATGTTTAAACAATTAGATATACCATCAAATGAAATTGTAAGCTATTTACAATGACACTTTCATGCAATGATATACCTGCATTTTGAATCTTGGTGTCTCTTTGTCAAGGTTTTGGAAGGCATTTACTCTTCCAGTGATGGTTGGATTTTGTGCTTCAGAATTTGTGTCATTTGTCACCATTTGCCAGGATTTATTGTCTTTTTCCTCAAGAGCTAATAGTTCTGCAGCTAGACAACCCAGTAATTCATCTGTCACTTGTTCATTATTTTCAGATTCCAGAGAGTCCATAGAAACTGAGCTTGTAACACTTAAAGATTTTTCAGAATTCTGATATGTAACTGACTTATTTGCTAAAGTATTATCTTCCATTGAATATGTCCAGTTTTGGTTTAGAGGCACCTGAGAAGGTATACTTTTTGATCTCTCAGAGAAAGAGAAAGCAGTCGGTGTTTGAAGATTATTGGAAACTCTTTCAGATCTTGGGGTTTCAGAAAGAGTCTGACTGACTTTTAGATTTTCAAGAGTCTCCATATCAAGTCTTTTTTGTAATCCAGACTCAATGGCATTCTCCTGATTTGGCCTTAGCCAGATATTCACTGAAGCTACAGATTTGGTCTGATGTTTCTCTTCAAGTTCATGTAGATCTCTGAGGCTTGTGGCAAGTATTTGACTGGGGGAATGATCTTCATGATTTATGGATTGTTCTACAGAAGCTTTTTCCATACTGGACAAATCTGAGGTAGAAGTGGGTTCATTCTGGTTTTGGTGTGCAGCAAAGTCCTCTGGAGACTGAATGGAATTAAGGGGTTGAGCTCCATCTTTACAAGAGGGAGAAGTATTTCCTGAAGATTTCATATGCCAATCAGGTTCTGAAAGTATATCATCATTTTCCATATTTTCTATGATACCTGTTGTAGACTTGGGAATTTTTTCTTTTGAAGTTAAATTTTTGTGCTTTTGTTTAATGCCAAGAGAAGTCTTTGGGGGTTTTATATGTCCCTTTTTCTGGGAAATCCTTACTCTGCCATTGCCATTTCTTTCATTTATGGAACAACACTTGTTTGAAAGACATCTTCCAGGTGGAGCAGAATTTGTTTCCCTGTAGAATTTGTTTTCCTGACGCCCAGCTTCTCTAACATAACAATATACAGGAGTCCCAAACATTTCATAAATTCCTGGTCCTTTGTCAGTCGAATTGATTTCCTTGAACATATCACTATATTTCAGGTCCAAAAAATTAAAGTTTGATTTTTCTGGGGGAACAGAAGCAGGAGCAGTAGGTTTTTTTGGTTCAGAATTTTTGCAGATACAGGGTAATTCTTGCCTTTGGGGTTTCAAAGCATGGAAGTTTAATGTTTTCTCCCCTGTGTGTGGTCCTCTCCTCTGAAGCTTGGTTGATTGCCTGGGCCTGGACTCATCAAGCCTTAAAGTGGGAAACACTTGCCTTTTCATACTTGCTTTCTGAACGGTAGGTTTGATGGAACCTTCAATAGAAATTGTAGGACTCTGAGGTGTCTTGCTATTCATCTTTGTCTTTGAATCCAATTTCTTCCTATAGGTCTTCATCCTACGTTTGTCATTTTCTTGGTGAGCAAATCTATGGAAGGTGTTGCTATTGCTATGAAGAATACTCTTTCTCTTTGAGAGATCCTGTTTGGCTATGGATGATTCCCTGGGACATTCATTTCCAGGAAAAGTAATGCAGACCAGAGGGACCATTTCACTCATTTCTGTTCCTGTTGTTTCTGATGCTGCTATTTTTGTGGATGTGTCCCTGCTCATGTGGCTTTTGGATAGTTTTGCTAAAGGGCCAGGAGTAATAACAATGGGAATAGTTGTAAAAACAAGTTCTGAAATATGATTTTGCTCACTTGTCTCATTTGTATGTCCTGATGCATTCTTCAGAGTGGGAAACTCATTTCTAGAACCTTCATTCTGGTCTTGTGTCGTTACTGAAGGGTTAACTTCTTGGCTAGTTTGAATGGCATGTGTCATTCCTTGTTCTTGTTCATGATTCCTACTCCTTAAACTATGCTGATTTCTTGATGTTGTGCTTTGAGTATTTTTCTCTTCAATATGTTTTATTCCACTATCATGGGGCTCAAGCTCTTTGTCTTTGGAGATGTTGTCTTCTTTAAAAACATCTTCATTCTCAAGGGACACCCACAACTTATCTTTTTCAAAGTGAGAATCTTCAAGTTGGGTACCATCTTCAACTTTCCTATGTTTGAGATTTCCTTCCCTTTCCACATGTTCTCTCAAGTCCTCACCTAATGAATGCCAATGATCCTTCTGAAAAGAGCACATATTCCTAGACCAAATGGAATTGTAACCATCAAATGTTCTGATACTATGGTTCACAAATACTTTAGACTGGGTTTGTTGCAACTTATTGGGTGACTGAAAACCATTAAACCGACTGGTGGGTTCTATGAGACCAGGCATAGGACTTGGGGTGCTTGTAAAATGTCTTTCTGTCTTTTTAAGAAGCTTGTTATTTTCTAGAAGAACAAGTTGACTTGATCCAGTAGACAAGAATGATAGTTGTGATAAGGGAAACTAGAAGAAAAGAGTGAAAATTCTCATGAATATTAGAATGTTAAATAGTAATAATTATATATTCTATGGTCCTAAGTTAACACCAATCAGAATGTTCTTTGGTCTACACCACTTTCTAGAATGGTGGGACAATGGCCAAAATACAAGAATCTACAATAGATCCCAGTTTTTATAACTGGAATCCCATTTCCAACAGTAGTAAAGTATTTTTGAAAATAAAAAGGAAAAATCAATTGATTTAGTTTTATTTTTAAAATTCCAAGCTTATCTTGAGTCATAGCTTTATAAATTTGAACAATGAATTCCCTGCTACATAAGACTTTTTAAAATTAAAATTAGCTAAAATTTTAAAAATTCCTTCTATCTGAATTTTCATAATATAGTCCAAATCTTTTGAAATTCTCTTTATTAATTCAAAATTGCTTTATTTTTATGTTGTAACACTGATCATCATCAGACTTCCAACAAACTTAGAATGCTGCTGATGAATGCTTATTCAGGTGACTCACAGCTAGATGAGAGTGTCTTAGAAATATTACCTACTTGGTATCTGAAAACTAGTCACCAGAAGTGATGTAAAATAAATAGACCCTTGTCCTTCATCAAATTTCAAAATGATCTACCTTTTGTTCTTTGCCTCCAGAGGTCAGTATAACCTAATGAAAGAAATCTAAGTGTGTGGCCTATAATATATAGTTTGAAAAACAGTCTCTAAAAGATTTTTAAAAGTTTATTCATGTCTTTGCATTCTCTGGCAGTGTGCAGATTCCAGTTAATTGTGCCAGCATTTTTACAGGTACACATGGGAAAAGGCAGCTAATTTGGGGCTTTGTTATTTAAAACTTCTTTCTAATAATCACTGCATGTACCTGCATATGAGGAGAAAGGGGGAATTGCAACATGAACACAAGAGTTAGGGGGGAGAAGTTACATAATCTTTTGGAGGGTATATTTTCTTACTTCTAAATTAAAATATTCCTCCATCTCAAAGAGATAGTAGATAAATGAGGTATTAAGCCACATTTCCTCCGTGCCTGAATTCTTTCCTGCTAGCACAGATCAACTTTCCAAGAGCTCTTCCAGCTCAAAGGCAGGTAGATAGAGCTGCTAACTGTGTGATCTTGGAAGTCACTAAACTCCTTGATGCTCTGGGCCAATGGTGTCCAATTGAAATAGAAACTTCCTGTAAGCCTATATTGACTTAAACTACCACAAATTAACATTATATTATCCTGTATTTTTATTAAACCTTTCTCAATTTTTTATATACATATATATATAGATATATGTATATATCTATATATATATGTATGTATATAATATAATCAGTTTCTTGCTGCAATCTAGAGTTTTTTAGGCTTTTTGTCTTCAATGGGCCAATTTTGACACCTCTATTCTAGGCATCTAAGACTAAAGTATAAAAGAGGTGATGACCTGCTTTGGTAAAGGGAGTTTCCCATTAGGGAATAATCTCACTCCATCCCATCTTTTCTAACAAATTGCCTCCCTACTTTACTACCAATATTCAAACTCTCCCAATCTATTGACAGATCACCTAATACCTATGCCTGCATTCCCCAAATACTAAAAAACAAAAACAAAAAATAAAACAATGCCAAAAAAGCCTACCACTTCTCACTTTATCCATTCACTTCTGCTAACTATCATGCTATCTCCATCTTTCCTTACATGACTAAACTTGAGAGGACAATCTACAATGTCTCCACTTTCATTTTCTTCTTAACTCTCTCCAGTCTGGCTTCTAACTTCATCTTTCAAAGGAAATTCTCTTTCTAAAGTTGCTAATAATCTGTTAAACGCTATTAACTATTACTATCAGCTAACACTGGGCTGTATTTTGAGTGCTTTTCTCTTCTTCCTTTCTCTTAGCTAACTTGATGTCATCACCTCCCAGAAATTTAATTATCATCTCTTTTTAGATGATTCTCAAATCTATTTGTAATGTCCTCATCTCTCTCCTGCCCTCTAGTCTAAATGGCCTGCAGGAATCTTGTACCGAATGGCCTACAGTCCAAAACTGAGCTCATCCTGCTCTTCGGATCACCTTCTCTTCCAAACTTTGAATTGCTGTAGAAGGGACTCTCCTCCTCCTTGTTAGCCAGGCTGACAACCAAGCATCCTTATTCTCTCTCACCCCACCTCCTCCATCCAGGAGGTAAATCCTGTCATCTTTCCCTTTGTCCCATCTCCACTCTAGACCTCTTCTCCAGCACAGTCTGTACCCCAAGGCTGGTCTGCCTCAGCTCCCCACTTCCTGAATAGCCTGCCCTCCCTCAAGTCTACCCCACACAACTGCCAGAGGGAGCTTCTTGACCGTGTCACCTTCCATTCCCTATCACCTCCAAGATCAAATGCAAACCAGTAGGTTGTTTAAAGCCCATCATACCCTCTTACCTTTCTTACACCTTCCATATACTCTATGCTCCTTAAAGTTCCTCACACAAGACAGCCCGTTGCTCAACTCTAGCATTTTCTCTGGCTTTTCCCCATATCTGAAATTCTCCCTGGCTTCCAACAAGTTCTAGTTAAAATCCTTCCTCAAGGAGACTTCCTCTTTAATGTTAGTGCCTTTCCTTTACAATTTGTTTTATGTGTGTGTGTGTATCTTTTTGCTTTTTATCTCTTCCATTAGACTGTAAGTTCCTTGAGAGCAGGGATTTTTTTAGCTTTGTTTGTGAGACTAGCACTTGATATAGTGCTTAGCACATAGTTTGCACTTGATACATTTTTATTGGCCAACTAAAGTTCACTCGTATTATATTTCATTATAAACTCTTTTGTAATGAAATAGCAGGTCATTCCTATTCTTATCCCTATTCTAAACTAATATTTCATATGTTGACTGTAAGATTGTAACTGATGATAGACTTGGAAGAGTTAAAGCAGCCCTTTAAAACCACTTTAAATAGTACCAGCAAGAAGTTTAAAAATCTGGTTTCATATACCGCTGCTAAAATAAGAATTCTTCAAATTCTAAGAACCAAGTAATGAAGCAAATCTGTGGCTGCAATTTATTACATTATATGGAAGAGACTTGAAAAATTGAAACCAGAAAATGAAAAGGATTAACAGCAAATACCACCCAGTATCTTCTTAGAAGCTTCGAAGTATCTCCTGGAAATAAAAACTGGAAATGGCTAGAAAAAATTCCTTAACTTCTATTTTTGTTTTTATTTCAATTATTCTAAAATAACATCTTACCTCAGTTCTTTGGCTACTAAGTCTGACAGCATGTGTGGTAAAACCTTAAAAATAAAAAAAATTAAGAACATATTGAGTATTCCTAATAGTGAAGTTGCAATCAAATTGGGTAGGGTATTGATAGGAAGGAGAATGTTTCTGGCCAAGGTTTATTGAGAAGGGACATGAAAGTTTAACTATGATACTTACATCATGGAAGTATTGCATTGAATCATAGATTAGAAGCTGGAAAAGATTGTATTCCAAGGCCCTCATTCAACAAATGAGAAAATTGTGGCCCAAAGAAATAATTGTCTTATTCAGAGTTGTAGAGGTTCTAAGTGGCACTCAGGATATAAACACAGTCCCCTGGCTCCAAAGTCAGAACTCATGGTATAGTGCCACAACGGGGCTCTAAGGGTACCCTCAGGTCAATCCCTGTGTCTCATCTTTCCTTTGTACCTGATTCACATCTGAATCTGGCTTCTGGAGATAACTCAAAGCAGCTTACAAGAGTAACTTGTTAAATTTTCAGTGTGAGCAGAAACAGCTCAGAAATTGACAAATGCCACAAATGAATAATTTATTGTTTTATTGAATGTCAGACTTAAGAAAGTAATGAAGAAAATGTTAATAATGAAAAATAAACTTAAAAGTCTGTTATGCATACATTCCCCCACCCCCAAATTCAGTCATTAAAACATTTACCAGCATACCAGGGTCTAAGACTTTTAGTATTTTAATATCAAATTTTAAAGGATTTTACAAACTGGAGATGAATTTCAGTAAGGAGTCATCAGCCCTGCAAGTAAAGCAGGCTTGAAAAGGAGAGGTAGTGGAAAGAATACTCTAGTCTGGACTCTGGAAAAGAAGCAGATGACTTCTTCCTTCCAATGAAATGGTGAAACTCATGATCTGCCAGCTGGGATTACCCATCTAACTATATTCCACTAGTCCTTGTGATGGGCTTTTCTTGCTCCCAAACTCTAAGCTATATTTTCCCATAAAATTGAGGCTCTATTTCAGGATTTTAAGGAATGTAAGAGTCTCCTAATGCAATGCCATCATTACTGCACATAAATCTATGTATGCTCCCCAGCATCTATTATGTACCCAAGAATTTCCATCTCTGACATATTGACACTTTTCCAACTTGGCAAATAGTACTAATATCTGAGACAACTCAGCCACATCTGACTGATGTAAGGCCACAGTATCTGCACCTTCCCTGGGAGAAGGGGCCAAGTCTAGTCTCAAGAGGGCTGGGGGACAGAAGACTCTCCCTCGAGCCTTCAGAGACCCATGGCAGCTGCCTAGCTTGGTTGGTGCCTTCCACCACCGCCCCTCCCACCTACAAACAAATGCAGAGAGATGCCAGTCCAAGAACTTCAGGAATTGGTATAGGCCTGGCTCAGACTAGAACTACAGAGGGAGCCATTTTTCTTCCACTGTTCTGGAGAGAAGGAATGGGGGTGGAAGAAGGGAATGGGCCCCAGGATAGAGAAGGGACAATTGAAATTTGGGAGTCACTTCCTTTGTGATCTCAGGAAAGTCTTCCAGCTACTCAGGACCAAGGGGATGCCCACCCTTGGCAGCAAGCAGGCCAGGTCCTCAAAGCCATTACTGATTGGCTGCTTCACAGGCATCTATAAAGTCGCTGTATACATCCACGGGTTCTGACAGAAATGTAATGGGTGTCTGAAATTCTTCCAAGCACACTGTGCAGGATATAACACCAGTGTTTCGTGCTCGATCCATCTTTACATCACAAGACTTCTCGTGGTTGCAGAAAGGACATGTGAACTGGGTTTCCAATGTGCCAGTCATTTTCTTCTTTGGAGGAGGCTTTCTCTTTGATTTTCTTCGGCCCATCTTCTTGGAATGGCAGGCCTGTCAAGCCTGAAGGCCGGAGAAAGGAACAGAGTCCAGCTGGCCGATCTTCGCTCTGATAGCAAGGCCTCACAGGGCTCTTGGCCAAGCTCGATCACTGTCGCATTGACCTGATGGACAGCAAACTTCTGAATGCAAAGCAGAAGCAAAAAGCTTTCTCTTGTGGCTGCCCCGGAGAAGTTAGAACTCGCACATCAAATGCGGGGCCCAGAATGAGCAAATGCAGGGCTCAGTCCGTAGAGCATGGGACTCTTAAGCCCAGGGTAGTGGGTTCTCAGCATTGGGCGACAAAATGTAATGTTCTGTCGTCTCTCAATTATAATCCTTTTCTGTAAATCCTTTTCTCTGGGAGCAGGTTTCTGGGGAGGCTTCTGGAGCCTCTAGCCAGAGCCAAGGTAGACGTGAGAATGAATCAGACTCTGAGTCTCCTAGAGTGTGGGAATCAGACTCTGCCTCCGAGAGTGTGGGAAGTCTTCTCCTTGACCTTCCCCAGACTGCTTCCTCCCAGACTGCCTCCTCCTTTTATCCTCCCAGAGAATGGGCTTATAGGTACTCCAGGGGCTTATGGGAACTCCTTACTGACCAATGAGCAAGCTCCTTTTAAAGGTGTAAACTCCTTTAAAGGTGTAAACTCTTTCCCAGAAGTCTAAAGGTATAAACTCCTTTTAAAGGTATGAACTAAAGGTGTGAACCCTGAGCTAGAGAATTGTTAAATACTGACTTAGCACCTAGTAAGAACCTAACACTAACATAACTATTGGAGGACAGCCCAGATCCCAGACAAATTATGCATATTTGGTTACCGGAGTAAATGAGGAAATCATTAAGACAGACCACCACCTCCTGCTCTAACTGAAATAATAAATCTATGAACTTTTCAAAAAAGTTCTTCAGGAGTATTGCACAAATTGAAATACATAATCCAACATAAATTCAGACAAAGAAAGTTTGAAAAATTAGCCTGTATTTATTTCCTTTTTTGTATTTAGATCATATAGGTTTACCACAACTAGCTTTTCCAGTATTCTGTTTAGAACTAAATATCTTAATATCTTTTGGCAACATTTATTACATTGTGAATGAGGGACATTTAAATCATTTACAATTAAGAGATTTTAAAGAAGGGAAAGACCTGTATATGCAAGAATGTTTGTGGCAGCCATCTTTGTAGTGGCCAGAAACTGGAAACTGAGTGGATGCCCATCAATTGGAGAATGGCTGAATAAATTGTGGTTTATGAATATTATGGAATATTATTGTTCTGTAAGAAATGACCAACAGGATGATTTCAGAAAGGCCTGGAGAGACTTACATGAACTGATGCTGAGTGAAATGAGCAGGACCAGGAGATCATTATATACTTCAACAACAGTACTATATGATGATCAATTCTGATGGATGTGGCTCTCTTCAACAACAAGATGAACCAAATCAGTTCCAATAGAGCAGTAATGAACTGAGCCAGCTACACCCAGTGAAAGAACTCTGGGAGATGACTATGAACCACCACATAGAATTCCCAGTCCCTCTATTTTTGTCCGCTTGCATTTTGGGTTTTCTTCACAGGCTAATTGTACATTATTTCAAAGTCCGATTCTTTTTGTTCAGCAAAACAACTGTTTGGACATGTATACATATATTGTATTTAATTTATACTTTAACATATTGAACATGTATTGGTCAACCTGCCATCTTGGGGGGGGGAAAGGAGGGGGAAAATTAGAACAAAAAGCTTGGCAATTGTCAATGCTGTAAAATTACCTATGCATATATCTGGTAAATAAAAACTATTAAAAATCATTTATAATTATTGTTTTTACTATTTAGACTTTTTTATATTTTGCTAAATTTTCTTTTAAGTACTTAGGTATTAAATGATTTAGGGACTATCCAATATCTGTATCTATATATTTATATATCTATCTATATATTTATTTATTTATCTATATATGTATTTATATTTAATACTTATATTATTTCTGACAGTCAAGTGACTATATTTTATACATATATATGTATATATATATATATATATATTCAGATGCAGTCATTGTATCAGATGCTTTTGCTTAATTATTTTATTTAATAGAAAGAAAGGTTCAATCTGGGATGGAGGAATGATTTCACTCTCCCTACCCTAGAAATAACTATAATGTTAAAATAAAAGACATCAATAAAGTATGTTTTAAAAATATATGTTAGAATTATTTCATTATTTGTGGTTGGTTGCTTTAAGTATAATGTAGTTTTCCTGTTTGTATCTCTTGACAATATCTATTTTTACTGGTGCCTTATCTAAAATCATGATGGCACTTCTGCTTTTTTGGATTTGCCTGAAGCATAATAAATTTTATTCCAACCACTCATTTTAATTCTGTATGTCTTTATGTTTTATTTATGTTTCTTGCATACAGCAAAGAATTGAGTTCTATAACACATTCTGCCACTTTCTTTTGTTTTGTGGATATTCAGTCCATCAACAATCACAATAATAATTATTAAGCTTGTACTTTCCTCTATCAAATTCTATTAAATTACTTTTTTAACCAGCACTACCTGCAGTTTACTTGCAATAATACCACTCTCCTTTCACAAATATTTCCCATACTCTAGTGTTCAGCCTTAAACCCAGATTTTTTGAGTTTTCTTTTATTCATTGTCCATCTCTGTCTTTGTCTATCTGTCTCTGACTGTCTATTTCTGTATCTGTGTCTCTGTCTCTATCTTTATATGTCTGTCTGTCTGTCTCTCTCATGATTAGAATATGAATCAGCCTTTCCCCGTTTCTCTCCAATAGCCCAAGTTTTCATTTCATGATCATCTCTAGCACCCCATTCCAAGAAATATTCATTCAATTAATCCTGTTTGCAGAAGATTTTAAGATATGATTTATCTAGACATACTCTTGGTTTTCTCAATGATTCTCATATAAGCTAATATGTCTATAATTTAGTAACCACCTTAGTACTGTATCCAGTCAGGATAAGAGAGTAGGTCTAGGTTACCCTTATTCTTTCCATCTTTATCCTTTGTGGAATCCCACAGTGCCAGAAATATGACTTCAAGTCTTCGAAGCTCTTTCCTTTATTCTCTCCACTTAAGTACTTTTAGTTTATCTCCTTTTCTTTCCTGTTCTTAAATATTTTCTCCCAATGACCTTCAGGTAAGAGTTATCTTTTTTAAAAACAGCTTTATTTTCTTTTTGCCTAATATAAACATTGATTTCTACATTAGGTCTTTGCTTATTATATGAACTTATTTACTATCTTAAGTATCTTACTGACAACTATGCATAATTAATAAATTGACGAATATGTATAACAAATAACATTCAGTTATGGTCTCTTCAAAAAAATGATTAAAATTTCTTTTTTTTTTAACTGAAAAGTAATCTTTTTCATTGATGGCTAAGGTAAAGAATACATGTTATATTATTTTAGGGTACAAAGTTATTTTCTATGCTTTTTTCAAAATATATTCCAGATCTCTCATTTCTTTACTTTGGCAGACAAATAGTTTTATGAGATTTACACTGTCTTTTCTGGATTTGTGAAAATCCTGGTTCTTGGCTATGGAATTTGGTGCCTATTAAATTTAGAGCTTATCTCCATTAGAATACTGTGGATTTTACAAATCTCTGGTTTTCTCTGCCACTATTGAACCACTTTCCAGTGTCTATACCCTGGAGGAGTTAGCCTCTCAGATCCAACCCCTAACCTAGAACCTATGCTCCTTTATTTTCAGCCCTGCCACTCAGCTGCTAGATCTATACTCCCTCCCCTTCCCAACCTCTTTATACTCCTTTTTCATAATACCATCTTCAAATCAATACTAACATTGCCTCTAGAAAGGACATATTGATCAGCTTCCTATTGTTTCACTCACCATCTCTGATTTCCCAGATCAACACACCCTTTCTTGACCTTTATGTGCTGTCTTCCTTTATTCAGGTCAAGGATTGTCTTTCCTTTTATATTTGGCATATAGTACTAGTGCTTAACAGATTTTTTTTTCATTCATTCTTTTTCTTTGTTCTCTGAGAGCTCAAATTTTAAAAACTTCTTCCTTTAATTCTTTTATCAAACTTCTGAACCAGTACTGACATTCTTGCTCTTGTCTCATTATCATTTCTGGGGTGCTGGAGAACTTGCTAGTACTGAAGAAAAAGCTATGGTTTGAGCTTTGGGAGTGGATTAACATGAACATAGCAAACAATTGTTTTCAGCAATGCTTCCAGAAATTCCAGCCATGTTTCTCGAGTGCCCAATGAGTTCTATTCAATGTCCAAATTATGCAATACCAGCCAATAATGCCCAAGACTAATAGGAAAAATAGTAAAAGGATTTTATTGAGTCTGAATACATTGTAATATTTCCTTCCTTCCAGTCTTACATAAGTTTGATTTCCTGTTTAGGTAACAGGTAAAGAAAGACTAATGTGGATACTCATTAATCATTTTGTTGTCATAGATGTGACATACATATCTGGTAATTTGAAAGTTTGAATTCAAGAGTCACCCCTCCAACTCTAAAAATTACCTCCCAAAATTGACTTAATTATTGATGGACAGCCCTGCAGAAAGGCCATAAATTAGATACAAACTCTGAAATCAAAAGCAGGATTCAAAGTAAACACATTGGGAGATGGGTGGCTACCTCCACTTAGGCTATTCATTACATATAGACATGGCCAAATATCTTAAGATGTTCTCTAAGGCTGATTTGGGATGCAAAAGAAAACTGGCAATCTATCTACTCTTATGCTTTCTCTCCTTTAAAATTTAAAAGTTGGCAATATTAGATCAAGGTAGGTGTTAAAGGTCTTTGGAATTCCTAAAAGAACCTTTCCACATTATTCAACAAGGTACACTGTTTTCCATGAGATAGAGGACAGTTCAACAGGTAGTCCCAGATAAAAGATAGAGATCTGGGATTTCTCCATGAACCATCTGCATTGTTATTATGCTTTATGTTCTAGGTCACTAGGTACTCTCTTAGGAGCTAGAAACAAGAACAAGAAGGGACTCAGAAATCTATAATTCAGATATCCCAGGCCTGGACAGATCTTAACTGTTTTTACCATAGATTACTCTACATTGGTATATGCTTTGTGAGAGTGGGCACCAATGACCAGTTTCTAACACTACCAACCCAATTTCCCCTACCTCATACACAATCCCTCTTCTCATTTCCTTTGCTCTCACTCCACCTACCAAACTTACAACCAAACTCCCAAGTGCCACATTTAAAATAATAGTGATTCTCTCACTTTCTAATCTTATGCAAATATACCATCAGAAAACACAGATTCATTCCCCAAACCTCCTCAAAGACGCAGTATCCATATTCCCATTGTAATTGCTGATCCTCCTTCCATATTATAGTTAATACCAAGCTATGTTCTCCAACCACCCATCAACCATCAAAGCCCCAAGACTATTTCCTATCACAAAAGGATTTAGTGTCAGAAGATTGGATTCAAATACTGACTCTGCCATATATTTTGTTTTCTGCAAACCACGTAACCTATTTGGGCCTCTGTTTGTTGTTACTCAGTCTTTCAATTGTGTCCAGCTCTTCATGAACTCATCTGGAGTTTTCTTGACAAAGATACTGAAATGGTTTGCCAGTTCCTTCTCCAGTTCATTTTACAGGTGAAGAAACTGAGGCAAATATAGTCAGAGTCAATATATGTAAGTGATTACACAAATCTCCAGGCAAAGGAAGGGCAGGGTCTGTGGGTCTGAGGGTGCAGGGTCCTAAGGTGGGAGGAGAAAAAGGGTCAAGTCAGACTGGGTTTGTAGCCATGTTTCTCGAGTGCCCATTCTTGAAAGGACTGAGACAAAGTGGAAAACCACTTGCCATGCAGCAACTTAGAACTGGGAGAGTTTATATGAAATGAAGAAACTCAGGTTAAAAAAATGTCAAGTTAACTATATATCTCAACCAATTCTTTTTATTTGTGTTTCCTTCTCCTCATTGTCACAGAAAACACTAGTCAGGTCATGGGTGTGGTCTGCCAAGCTTCCTTCTGACTTAGCAAAGACAGCCAAAGTTCCTGGACTGGTATTTCTGAAATTGGTCCTTGTATGGCAGAGTTGATTTATTTGGAAGGAGGAAGAACAAAGGAGACCTTTTTGTCAAAGAGCAAAGTAGCTCCTGGGAGGCTGGTTATCTGTTGGTTTTCCCTGTGTGTCTGCTTTTATATTACCCTTTCTTGGCTCTGTCAAGAAAGAGTCTCATGTGGCTGGCAGAGTGCTTAAGCTGCTGGAAGTCTTTTTTTAGAAAAAAAAATTATTGATATTTTTTAGTTTTATGTCACTTTCATTTCCCAATATAGCTTTCCACAATGCCTCTGTACCTAACAAGATTGTGGGTCCTAACATCATGTGCCTGTCTATAAAATGTGGATTTTACTATATTAGCTAAATATAAATACTGTGGATTTCAAAAACTGCCTAAGGCTATGATACATGGAATACTATAACTACACTCTGTATTAGGACTATATGTACTTTTGGCATAAAAAAGCACCTGGCTCTTTTATTACATCTAGATGGTACATGGTTTTATATTTTCAATGAGCTATATTATTTCATATGACCAGAGCATTATAAACTAAATGCTAATTTCGGGATCTAATTTGAGATTTTTCAGCAGACTATTCAGAGTTTCATGTGCTGTTATGAAACAGTGAATAGCATACTTAAAAATCGGTAAGATCAGAAAAGAAGTGGGCTGATCAATCACAGGACAAGAGTGAAGGATAACCAACTGACAGTCCATGTCCTCCACCGGTATCCTCATAATATCGAGAAAACAAAAGAAGGTGCAAAGGAGGTCTTAGCCAGCTTCCTTGTTCTTTCTCAATCAGTCGCTTCTGCCCTGTTAGGATAAAACTTTTGGAAGGCATTGGCAAAAGTCACATAAGATGAACAGGGATGGATAACCATAATTTGAATTATTAGAGAATACTCACATTGATGAACTCACAGGTCCATTAAAAAATTTACAATGTGGATTTAACATATATTTTAACATGTATTGGAATACCTGCCATCTAGGGAAGGAGGTGAAAGGAGGGGAAAATTTGGTTTTGCAGGGGTCAGTGTTGAAAAATTACCCATGCTATAATAATGATTAAAAATAAATAAATAAATCATAATTTAAGGAAGATAAAATTGTCATATATAGTATATATATTTCTACCTCCATCCCCACCCTATGGAAAATGTGCAGATATTCTCTATCTGCTTCTATTTAAGCATTTCTCCTCATTGGGTTGAATCCCTCCATTAGTTACTGGTTCAGAAAAGCTGATAATGCTGGGTGTCACAGCAAACAGAAGAGACTGCTTCCAGCTGGCAGGTTGGAAGCACTTTGAGGACAAGATAAGTCTCCAATTATGGGATGAAGAAAGGAAAAGTCCTTCCCTACCCCATCAAAATGACAAAGCAGGTCTTCACTCATCACTAGAACAATGGACTCAATTATCTGGCCTTCTATCAGAGGACCTTGGCTGTTGCCTTTCCTTTTGTGCTTCCTTCCTTCCAAATATAGGCCCTTTGACCATGGCAGTGCTCTGGAAGGCTTGTAAGTGCTGGTAATAAGTACAGCGTCTTCCAGAATGGTTGCAACAACGGTAATAGGATTGGATCAGTGCTGCCAAAAACACTGGCTTCAGAAATGGAAGCCCCCAGAAGGAAAAATCTGTTTTGTGTTTAATTAACTCTGTGCTCAGTGGAAATGAAATGTGAACCAGCTAATTAACAACTTTGCAAAAAACCTGCTTAGACCTCAGCAAAGCTTGAATATTAGCCTTCTAACTGATTTTAATAGTAATGATAAATACTATATCCTGTTTTAATCATTGATGATTTCTTTATTGCTTAGCATTCCCTTTTCTGTCTCATACCTGACATACAATTATTTATTTAAACTTTCCCTTTGCTAGGAATAATCTTTAGAATATTTCTAAAACTAGCAATTCTTTTAGAAATAATTTCCTGTTTCGAATATGAAAATTGAGGATATTGTTTCTCCATTGAGAAATCAGACTACTCCCAGAGGAATGGAAAATGGAAAATAAAGTAGAGACATCAGCACAGGTTGACAGGCCCTGTGGCCTTGGCTAAGCAGGGCCTAGCTACCCCTCATGCTAGATTTATTTGAAATATTTTAAAAGGTTGTTCGGAAGACTCCATGGCATGATATTTGTAAAAATATCTAGGCTTAGACTTAAGTAGCCTATTATTCACAGAAAGTAACTTACCATCCGATTTAGTGGGTCGCAAACTCTCCTTCGTGACCCGGAAGGTGTTCTTACCCATCATAGACCGGGAAACATTAGGTTCTGAGCAATGTCTCGGCACCAGAAAATCCAGGTCAGCACCAGGAAGCTCTTTCAAGCTTTCCTCTTTCTTGAGAAGGAAAGGTAACAGAGTCTGTTGCCTGATTTTAAATTCCACCATCTCAGTTTCATTTGGAAGAGAAAGAGAGCGTTCACTTGCCCACTTTTTGTGCACAGATGTTGTCTGACTAAGAGGAAAAACAAAACCTCATTCAGAACTTATCTCTCCAACTTCCCAGTCTTCTGTAATACATTTTTTAAACTCAGAAATCTATCATAAAGGCCAGGTAATTGGCAAGATGGGAAAGATGTCTGGGTTGGACTGGCCTGGAAGTGAACAATGATGTGTTCCAAAGCCTCCCTTTGCTAAAAAGTAGACTCAATTCAATTCTACTAACATTTATCCAGTGCCTGCTGTGTACACTGCAAAGTACTAAATACCTGAAATGTAAAGGGGAAGGAGAAGAAAGGAATAAGCATTTATATAGCACCTACTATGTGCCAGACACCATGATAAACCCTTTTAGAAACATTATCTCATTTAATTCTAAGAGCAATCTGTAGAAGTTGGTGCATTTTTGTCCTTTTACAGCTAAGGAAACTGAGGCTTAATAGAAATTAAGGAATGCCCAAAGTCACACAACTAGAAAGTGTCTAAAGCTAGAGCCAACCTTGTCTTCCTTACTCCAGGTCTGAGTTCTGCCCACTGGCTGCTAGCTACCTCTGAAGTTGAAAATGGAATTGTCTCCAGTTATAATAAATAAATAAATAAATAAATATAGATATAGATATATATGTGTGTGTGTGTGTGTGTGTATATATATATATATAATAGGGAAATAACTACAATGCAAGATTCGGGGGGGGGGGAGGGAAGATCACTCTTACTTGAGAGGATCATAAAAGACTTCAAGAAAAAGATGAAGTTTAACATAGTCTTCAAGATTTAAAGTCAGCCAAGATAGCAAATTAGAGGAAACCCAGATGAACTCTCATTGCTTCAAATTGAATTTTGGAGCTACACCCAGCAAAAATTCAAGGTAAGACATTTTTCTAGCTTAAGAGCATTTGGGAGGCCTGCAGGATATGTTTGTGACACCAGGAGAGAGGCTCGTTCAGAATCCACATAAGCGATGGCTATGGTCACAGGAGCAGCTGCAGGATTCCTTAGCCCACTAAGCAGGTTGTACAACTGGTCAAAAAGAGATGACAGGGATCCTTCTGCTGACATTAGGTACAGCTGTCACTGACTTACAACTGTATTGGCCACGTGCATTTCTGGGTTGTAGTTCCAGCATGGAGAAAGTTCTGGGGGTTTGTCACAAGGGAGTTTTTTTTGCTGATGCTTGTAGCCGCAGGAAACCAGGATCCCCTCCTGAGTAAGGATCAAAGTACAGAACAAAAGAGCAGAGAGCTCATCTTTCCCAGGATCACACTGCATTGGAAGCAACATGTGCAGACTCCAGAACTGGCTGTGAAAACAGCAGCATCAAAAAGTCTGAAGCTTGGATCAGTGCCTCCCCAAGCCATGTGATCAGAGCCCAACTTTAAAATAAAAGTCAAAGTCAAGAAATAAGCCAGAAAATTTGAGTAAACAACAACAATAACAACAAAAGAATGCCATAAAAAGCTGATATGGTGGCAGGAAGACCAAGACATAAACCCAGAAGAAGACAACAATGTGGATCCAAGTCCAAAAAGAATTCCTGGAAGAATTAAAGAAAGTGATAAGAGTGGTATAGAAAAAAAAATGGGAAAGAAAATAAGGATGATATAAGAAAATTATGAAAAGATAGTTAACTGCTTGGTGTTTTGTTTTTGTTTTTGTTTTTTAAGGCACAAATAATACTTCAAGAAAAACAATTAGCCTAATGGTAAAAAGAGTAACAGAAATTCACCAAAGAGAAGAATTAAGCAGAATAGGCCAAATGAAAAAAAGAGGTATAAAAATTCACTGAAGAAAATAACTCCTTAAAAAACAGAATTGGACAAATAAAAAAAGAAGACACACACTCTCACTGAAGAAAATTACTTAAAAATTAGAATTGGGCAAATGGAAACTAATGACTTCATGAGACATCAAGAAACAATAAAATAAAGTCATAAGAATTTTTAAAATAGAAGATATGTGAAGTATCTTACTGGAAAAACAACTGATCTGGAAAATAACTTTTAAAAGAGATAATTTAAGAATGATTGAACTACCCAAAGCCATGAACAAAGTAAAAACTTAGACATCATATTTCAAGAAATTGTTAAGGAAAAGTGCATCAGTATCAGAGGGCAAAATAGAAATTGAAAGAATCCACCAAACTCCTCCTGAAAGTGATCCCAAAATGAAAACTTCCAGGAATATTGTAGTCAAATTCCAGAACTCCCAAGTCAACAAGAAAATATTGCAAGCAACCAGAAAGAAACAATTCAAATTTTGTGGAGTCCCAGGCAGAATAAAACAAAATTTATCAGCCTCTATGTTAAAGGATCAGAGGACTTGGAATGTAATATTCCAGAAGTTAAGTAGCTAGGATTATAAACAAGACTAGCCTATCTAGCAAATCTTTCAGGGAAAAACATGGATGTTTAATGAAATAGATGATTTGCAAGCATTCCTGATGAAAAGACCAGAGCTGAATAGACAATTTGCCATTCAAACACAAGACTCAAGAGAAGCATAGAAAAGTAAATGTATTAGCTGTGTGACTCTGAGCAAGTCACTTAACTCCAATTGCCTAGGGGGAAAAATGTAAAAGAATAACCATGTGTCTCAATAAAATTAAACTTTTAAAATCCTACATGGAAAAATAATACAAACAACTCCTAAGAATTTAAACATTAATAGGATTGTTAAAACTCTTATTAACTTCCTACATAGAAAGAGAGTATAGGAATGAGTCGATTATGTTTGAGTGAAAGCGGGGAGGGGGGGGGGGAGAAGGGGATACACTGAAAAAAAGGTAAGGGAAAAGTAGAATTGAATAGGGAAGTTTTCTCACATAAAAGACATGTGCAAGGAGAATTTTTATAGGGAACAGGGAAATGGGAATGGTATGACAGGCAATGTTTCAACCTCACTGTCATCAGAATTGGTTATATATATATGTATAAAATTGGGGGAGTAGATGTACACACACACACGCTCAGTTATGTATAGAAATAGAACTTACCCAACAGAAAAATAAGAGAGGAAAGGGATAAGAAAAAGGAAAGGAAGTGCTAATTGGGAGAACAGAATAAGGGAAGCAACAATAGACTTATAAGTAAGGACAGGAGAGAGAGAGAGAGAAGAAAATGGGATGTAGTAAAAAAATATAGTAATCATAAATGTGAATGTGAATAGGATGTGCCCATTTGTGAAATGAAAGTGGAAACCAAAATGGATGAGAAACCAGAATTCAAAAATGTTATTTACAAGAGACACACTTGAAACAGAAAGAGATACATAGAGTTAAAATAAATACCTGGAAAAAAATCTAACATGCTTCAACTAAACTAAAAAAGGCATCGATAGCTTGATCTCAGATTAACATCAGATCTCAGAAAGCAAAAATAGATCTAATTAAAAGGAATAATCAAGAAAAATACATTTTTATAAAAGGGACCTTGGACAATGACATAATATCAAAAAATTTTACATGAAGTTTTTGATAAAGGCCTTAATATTTAAAAATAATAAAAGTCATTCTCCAATTGATTAATGGTCAAAGGATATAAATGGGCAGTTTTAAGAAGAAATCAAAGTTATCTATGGCCATAAAAATGTTCTAGATCACTATTGATTATATGGGACAAATGCTGGAAAGGAGAGGGGGAAAAATAGGTACAGTAATGAATTCTTGGTGGAGTTATGAAATAGCCCAATATTTTGGAGAACAATTTGGAACTAGGTCCAAAGGGATATAAAACTATGCCTCCAAGATGTCAAAGGAAAAGGATTTATATGTCCAAACTAATTATAGCAGCTCTTCTTGTAGTAGCAAAGAATTGGAAATTGAGGAGATGCTTATCAATTGAAGAATGGCTAAGCAAACTAACATATGACTATGATGAAGTTTCATTATGCTGTGAAAAATGATGAATGAGGAGAGTGTTTCAGAAAAACATGGCAAGACCTATATGAACTGAAGTAATATGAAGTGAGAAGAACCAGAAAATCAATGTACACATTAACAGCAATATTGTAACAATGACCTACTGTGAAGGATTTTGCTACTCTGATCAATATAATGATCCAAGAAAATTCCAAAGGACCCACAATGAAAAATTTGCTTCACCACAAGAGAGAGAACTGATGAACTCCAAGTGCAAATTGAAATATAATCTTCTCACTTTGTTTTTCTTGCTTTGGGGGGAAATATGGCTAATATGGAAATATGTTTTTGCATGATTTCTCATGTATAGTGGATACCATATTGCTTGCCTTTTTAGTGGATGCAAGTGCAGGTATATGGGAAGGAGAGAATTTGGAACTTAAAATTTAAAAAAGAAAAGAATGTTTAAAATAAATACATAAGAAATTTGTAAAAGAATAAGGAAAACATCAATTGGCATAAGTAAAGAAAATGTCAACTAGTATAAATAAGCATGGAATCCTTTGAAAAGTGGGGGATTAAGTGCAGAAAGACATAAGGATAGAGAAGAGGAGCACAAGTCCAGGAAATAACAAAGAGTCAAATTTTAATGGCATGTAAAATATGATAAAGGAATCACAATGAAATGATATTGGAAAAGTAAATTGGAGTAACATTTAGTGGGTCCTGAATTTCAAGTTATAGAGGTAAAATCAATCGGTTTTGGCTAATGATGGGATGTAAGGGTAGCATAGGACAGAGAAAAGGACCAAGATCAGTGTAAGGAAAGGATGAAGAACAATTCTGAGGTGTTTGATTCTGGATAACTAGGAGGGTATGGTACCACCAAGAAAAATGGGAGTAGAAAGAGCAACAATGAAGAAGACTCAAAAGGGTAGATCAGAGAAGTAGGAAAGGAACCAGGACAAAGCAGTACCAAGGGAGAACTACTTAACAGTATTGAATACTGTTGAGGCCGGGTTGGTGCCAGAGAGAAATGTGAACATTTTGATTTGATAACCAAGAAGTCATCAGGGACCCTAGAATGAGCAGTTTGAGATGACCAGTAGGAAGTCAGATTGTAGGGTATTAATGAGAGCCTGGATAGTGAGAAAGTAGAGGTGAGAAGTATAGATTATGACTTCCAGAAGTATGGTCATAAAGGTTGTTAAAGGGGAAAAAGGACATAGAATTATAGCCTGAGGATAGGGAGAGATGAGAGAATACAAAAAGAGATGAGATCAAGAGCACAAATGAATTGGTTACATGTTTTAAAATGGGGCAGAAGGCTCAGTGGATAGAGCATGGGGCCTGGAGTCAGGAGGACCCGAGTTAAATCTGACCTCAAACACTGATCTGCCTGTTTGATTATAGGCAAGTCACTAAAACCTGTTTGCCTCAGTTTCCTCATCTATAAAATGAACTGGAGAAGGAAATGGCCAACCACTCCAGTGTTTGCCAAGAAAACCCAAAATGGGTCATGAAGAGTCAGATACACCTGAAAAACAACTAAACAATAACAAAAAGTGTTTTGAAAGGACAAGGCTTCCATTATGTTTGAAATAAAAGGAAAGGAATAGAGGATGGTAGAGAACAAGCTTTATGAATAGTAAAGGAAAAGAGATCATCTGCTGAGAAGGGTGGGGAGGGTATCAGCTTAAAGTGAGGGAAGATTTGGAATTAATACCATGGAAATACTGAATTTAATATCATATATAGGACAACTAGAAATTCAACTTGACATGAATGAAACTATCATTACAGCAAGGTGACTAGCAAATTCCATGTAACACTCCAAAAAATATTCCTTACTTGTGCACTTCAAAATCACTGTCAACTTTGCTCATTTGTTCGGGACTGTTGTCTTCTCTTTGAAAAGTAATAATAATTTCATCACCTACAGAAACACATAATAGCAATGGGAGGAAAACATAGGAAAATATTATAATCTTGATTATACAAATTAGTCTTCATATATCAAAATAGTATTGTCATTAAACAAGCACTCTGAAACAATATACAGTTGGTTTAAAGGAAAATTCTGGTTATGTTATACATTCTAGATGTCTTGAAGGATCATCTTCAGAATTGGTACTAGAATAGAAAATAAAGGGAATTTCCATATTGTGAAGATGTTAAACTATTTTCAGTTTTCTAAAAAATCCTACTATTTATGGAGAGCTTCTTCAGTATCTGAAAATTATTTTTTTTAATTTTGATTTGTGCCTCAGTCTTCAGATTTGTTTCTAAATCTGTCACTTAATCAACTCCACATGCATTCTTTCTTGATTTGCCATATTGGTGTTGATGCCCATTAGGTTTTAGCCCCACTACAATTCAAATTTAAAAACTCAAGAGATCCACCATCCTCAGCCTCCTCAGAACTATTGGTGTGTACCATACTCATTTTATCTGAACACTTGCAAGAACAAAGTATTTTTAAAAAGTCAATAGGCCATTTCCAAAAGGAATTTTTTTCTTTGGAGTCAAATAGTGAAGGGAGGTATTATTACTTTTTAAAAGTAAAACAGTTATAACAGGTTGTGATAAGATGGTGTCATAAAAAAGGCTTACCTAGTTTTACCTTTCTCATTGTTATTCCAATATTTCTAACATTTCACAACACAAAAGAAAGCGTTATCTAATAATAGCATTACTGTGGATATAATCAAGTTTTTTGCCTTTCCAAGAGTTTACATTAACTATTAAATCTATTAATAAAATAACATAAATTAAAATGAATTCACTAAATATTGTACTTCAAGTATCTATAATTTTGTCACAGTGGGTACCCTCTAAACTGAGAGAGATCTTAAACCCTCTCTCAAAAAGTTTATATTCTATGAAAGGAAACAGCAAAAAAAAAAAAGAAAGAAAGAAAGAAAGAAAGAAAGAAAGAAAGAAAGAAAGAAAGAAAGAAAGAAAGAAAGAAAGAAAGAAAGAAAGAAAGAAAGAAAGAAAGAAAGAAAGAAAGAAAGAAAAAAAGAAAGAAAGAAAGAAAGGAAACAGCAAGTACATGTCAGTATACATAGAATAAATATAAGCAGAATAAATATAAAATAATAAGTTAAATATAAAATAAAATAGAATAGAATAAATATAAAAATAAAATAGTTAAATTGGAGGAAATTATAGAGAAAAAATATAAATATAAATAGAAAATGCATCAATTGGCAACTGAATAGATATGTGGAAAGAAGGGAGTGAGGAGTTCAAAATAATGCAGAGGTTACAAATCTGGGAAACTGGAAAGGTGGTGTTACTTCTGACAGAAATAAGAAAGTGTGAAGTGGAGAAAAATCACTTTTGATTTTGAGAGAAAGATCACTCATTTTATTTTAGTTTGTTGAATTTGAGATGTCTCTTGGACACCCAATTTGAAATGTTCATCCTCTGAAACACACATTTTTGAACATAGCAAATATATGAATTTGCTTTACTTGACTATCCTTATTTGTTAAAAGGATCATTTTTTTTTCTTATTTGGTGAGGAAAGAACTACCAGTAGTGTTGTCAAAGAGAAAAAAAATAAGGAAAAAAGAATCGCCAAGAAATTTTTTTAATGCATAGAAGTTCTGAAGGAAACCGATAAGTAGGACAACTTTAAAGTAACATTAAAATTATTATGTACTTCTTAAAAAGACAAGCTATACATGTGTGCTTTGGGGGACATTAGTGGAGGAAACTTGTCTGAAGTAACAGAGCAGAAGAAAGATGTTCTGAGAAGAATCTGAAGTACCCAGAATAAATAGCATTCAAGATATTTAATAGATGAAGTGATGGTTAAAAAAAAAAAAAAAGTCATAGTTGTGAAATTTTTTTTTTCCCCTTGAGGCTGGGGTTAAGTGACTTGCCCAGGGTCACACAGCTAGGACGTGTTAAGTGTCTGAGATCAGATTTGAACTCAGGTCCTCCTGAATTCAAGGCTGGTGCTCTATCCACTGTGCCACCTAGCTGCCCCATATAGTTGTGAATTGCACTAAATGTTTTGAGTATTAGAGTGAACACAGTACATTTGAAAATGACCAGGGACAAAATAATCAAAAAGATAAATGAATAAGATAACAATTTTCATTCTATTAGGAAAAAATCACAAGAATACTTTGAAGGATTAGAATTGAAAAAAAAAAAAAAAAGCTACCATTTGTGATGGGACATAAGAGAAACAGAACAAAGAATTATTGCCTGAATAGACATAAGTTAAATTAAGGGAAGGATAAAAGGAAAGATCTCATTTGTGGGAAGAGAAGCAGGAAAAAGATACACTGATTTTCCATGAATGTGAGTATGGATCAAATATAATATGATTAATTGAAAGTGCTAGACATTGAGTCTACCTTCAAATACTGACCTCAGACAAATTCAGCCAGAAAATGAAGGGGTTAGATAAACTTTACCATCCGGTTGTCCCTCTATAGCTATGATCCCCTAAACAGTGTACCTTTTGTCTTATTTCCATAATCCTGTACATCTTCATGTAGGCTTTCATCTTCACTGCTCCATGTAGAATGACTAAAATCTTCATCATGGTCAGACTCCTGAAAATTTGTTTTTAAGAAAGGGGAAAAAGCTTTACTTACATTCTTTTTTTTTTTTTTTTTTTTTTTTTTTTTTACTTTTACCACATAAAAGAATTTATAGATTTTTCTCTGGACTGAACTTTCAAATTTGAGTAGATAATATGATTCAATGATACAATAGGGGTCAAGGGTCCAACTATCCTGGAGCAAATAGTTAACTACTAGCTGTGGTACAATCACATAAGCAAGAATTAAGATAATTGTTAAAATCATCCAGGCATATAGCAATTAGTATTTTCTATTTCATTTCTGCTACATATGTGGCTGATTAACTGCCATGAATGAGAATGAATTAATTGATCCCTATTGTATCATTGAATCATATTATCTACTCAAATTTGAAAGTTCAGTCCAGAGAAAAATCTATAAATTCTTTTATGTGGTAAAAGTAAAAAAAAATTTTTAGTTAGCAATTTCCCTCCTCTCTCCTCATCTTCTGAACTCACAGTTATATTTCTTTTTTAATAATAGCTTTTTATTTTTCTAAATACATGCAAAGATAGTTTTCAACAGTCACCCTTTTTTTTCTCCCTCCCTCCCCATTTCCCCTTCCCTAGATGGTTATATTTATATTTATATTATAGAAATAATATGGGGGGCAGCTAGGTGGCGCAGTGGATAGAGCACCAGCCCTGAATTCAGGAGGACCTGAGTTCAAATCTGATCTCAGACACTTAACACTTCCTGGCTGTGTGACCCTGGCAAGTCATTTAACCCCAGCCTCAGGAAAAAAAAAAAAAAAAAAAAAAAAAAAAAAAAGAAAAGAAATAATATGTTTATTTGTCCTGGTAGCTTCAGACCTATGACTGGCATCCATTGACATCACTGTTAAGAGGTAAGTGCTGTGGTTGATCAGATGAACTTGGGATGCTCTTCCAAAGGTTGAGCACAAACAGTCTATGTGAACATTTGGGGTGAATTCTTCAAATCTATTCACTTCTCTTTTCTTTTGAGCTACTTCAATTATGCTTTGCTCATAGAGCACATCCCTTCTCTGGCAGTCCTGTATCAGTGTCCCTCATGTCTCATAATCAGTTTTAAAGTTCCTAAAAGAGGCCTTGAGAGTGTCCTTGTATCCCCTTTTCTGACTCCTTTGTGAGCGCTTGCCCTGTGTGAATGCTCCATAAAATAGTCTTTTTTGGCAAGTACACTTTGGCATTCAAACAATATGGCTAGTCCAACAGAGCTGCACTCTATAGTAAAGTTGGAATGCTTGGCAGTTTAGTTTGAGAAAGGACCCCAGTGTCTGGTACTTTGTCCAGCTAGGTGATCTTCAGGATCTTCCCAAGACAATTCAAATGGGAGTCATTCAGTTTCCTGGCATGGTACTGGTAGGCTATTCTGGTTCCATAGGCACACAACAGTGAAGTCAGTACAGTGGCTCTGTTGGCCTTCCGTTTGGTGATCAGTCTAATACCTCTTCTCTCCCACACTTTCTTTTTGAGCCTCCCAAGCACTAAGCTAGCTCTGGCTAGCTCTGGCAATGCCTTAGTCAAAAACATTATTGGTGTGAACTCCCTTCAAAGTATATTGCCAAAATAAGTGAACTTATCCATAGCTTTCAAAACTTCTGCATTTGCTGTAATTGGTGGTTCCATATATTGATGGTATGGTGCTGACTAAATTTCTTGTGAATTAAGTCAAAATTAGCAAAAGCAGCAGAGGATTGATCCATACTTTGTTGCACTTCATCCTGAGAGTCTGAATTAAGTACACAATCATCAGCAAACAAAAAACCATTCACCAGCATTCCCTCCACTTTAGTCTTGGCTTGTAGCCTTATCAAATTGTAGATTTTGCCATCAGTACAGTAACTTATTTTGATTCTATTTTCAACCTCATTGAAGACATTTGACAACATGGCTGAAAACCTCATGCTAAAAAGCATGGGAGCAATCATGAAGCCTTTTTTCATTCCACTCACTGGTGACTAGGAAAGCATGAGAACATGGTCCATTATCCAGAATCCAGGCAAGCATGCCATTGTTAAATCAACATGTAATACTGACAAACTCTGGGCAAATTTTGATATCATTTTCTATATGCCTATACAACTGATAGTATCAAAGACCTTGGTTAGAGAAAGGTTATTAGCTGTCAACAGTTCCCCAATGACAGTTTTAAGTATAACTTAATATCTGACAAAAAAAAATATCACATAATTTCTTGGGAATTCAGATTTAATCTCTTACACAGAGGTATCAAACAACATTCTCAATGTGGGAACAGATTAAAATTTAACTGGGAAATATTTAATAAAATAAGTAAAAACACAATAATGAAACAGGTAATATTACCATGTGGTTTTCTAAGTTAATATCCAATAAGTTGGGATCTTTACATACTGTTTAGTGGCCCCTATTAGAAGATTAGAACTGAAATTGTGGTTTCATCAATATATCAAACTCCTTCCATCAAAGCACATCAGCATCTTCTCTGTAATTTAGAATCTTAAATAGATGCCTGGAACACCATGAGTTAAGTTCAGGGGCACTTTGTGTCAGAGCCCAACTTGAATCCAGGTCTTAGGCTCTGAGATTGGTGCAACACTGTCTCTCACATGAAATGAAAAATAAGACTAATGAGTGTCTTGAAAAACAAGACTAATGAGAGAAGCATTGTATAAAGAAAGTACTCTGGGCTCTTCTAAAGAAGGAATATTTTCTTAATGATATTTTTCCCATTAGTAAAACTCCTTTGAAAGATTGCTATTAGTGACATTAGTACTATCTTAATTCCTCTACACTCTTAGAATCACAATTGTTCTATGTAATAATTAAAGTGATTCCATAAAAGTTTCCAGAGTCAAGATGCTTTTCTAATTTGTGCTAGCCTTAAAGGGAGAAGCCTCATAAAAGTCACTGCCCTTAAGTCCAGATGGTATTTTCTGCCAAAGAGTCTCTTCAAATTGTAAACTTCCTCCACCCCACCCCTTTCCCAAGGTTTTGATGTTTCATCTAGTAATTCCTATGAGCAGAATTTATGAATGTTTCCTTTCTTTGTTTTAAATTCAATTATGGAAAACAGGAAAAGCTTCAAGCGCAAGAGTTCAGGAATGAAAAATTTGTCTTTCATCTAAAGATCAACCCAATTAAATTCCAAGAGGCTCATCAACAGGAGGTTCATCTCCAGGTGATGAATACCTTTGGCCAAAGCAAGACCATCAACTAAGAGATTGAAATCTGCTTTAACAGAGGGAGAATACCCACAATGAAAAAAAAAGATAAATTTAACATGAGAACATGGTCCATTATCTAGAATCCAGCAAGCATGCCATTGTTAAATCAACATGTAATACTGCCAAACTCTGGGCAAATTTTGATGTCATTTTCTATATGCCTATACAACTGATAGTATCAAACACCTTGGTTAGAGAAAGGTTATTAGCTGTAGACAATTTCCCAATTACAGATTTAAGTATAATTTAATATCCGACCAAAAAAAAAAAAAAAAAAGATAAATTTAGGGCTACTAAAAGGAAAAACTTCCTAACAAACACAGCTATGCAAAAGAAAAATAAGCCATCTCTAGAAATAGTCATTAAGCAAAGGTTATGGAGGATGTTGTAGGTTTTTCATACTTATACAAGTATGAGTAAGACTAGAAAACCCCTATATCTATATCAGAAATTCCCAACTTCTCTGATTCTAAAATGAAATTTATGGATTTAATTATGTCATAAAATATAGAGAAATAGCATTCAATGTATCCTGAAATTTTAAAAATCCTAGTCTTTTAATTATAAGGGTTTAGTTGTAATAATATTATATGTTTATTTTTAAAACATTTTATATCCATTTTTTAATTTGATCCTCACAATATCCTTGACCTTGATCAAGGTCAAAATGTTAGTGAATAGACTGCAGCTAGGACCTCAGTCTCTTGATTCTAATTTCTTCTGTTCCATATACCCTCAAACAGCTACCTTGTCCTTTCACTATGCTTTAAAAAGTCTACCATTATCTGGCAAACTCTTAACCCATGGCCTTAATCAGTAATTCATTTAACCTTAGTAAATCTACATTTTCACTGGATTATGGTAATTTAATGGTAAAAATTTTATCCTAAATTTTTTAATGATTTAGACCTCAATTTGAGGTTCTAAGCATTTAAAAGGATTGTCATGGGATCAAAGGTTTCCTTTTAGATGCAAATTTTGTGACCTTACCAGGTCAGCTTTTTGTCAGATGAACCTTTTGGAAAAGTAAATGTGTTTTTATTTGATCATTTGATACCCATGCATGACTTTCATTTCCCCTTAGAGCGATACTGAAAAAATGAAACCATTCATATTTTACTGTCTACTATGAAATCTTGTGCCCAAAAATGAGACCAAAAACTACTACTTTGAAATAAATTTTTAGTATTTACAAAGGAAAATCTGATAAAGTAATCTAATTTATAGGAATAAGACTCACACAAGCTACTTAAAAAGCTTTTAAATGCTTTGTGAATATAATCTTTTAAAAGTTGTGTTAAAATGTTTAAAGACTGAGCTGTAATTTTTTTTATTTTAGTCAAATCCAGGCCAAAAACTCTGGGGGTGTTCCCCTTCTAGAAGGATTCTTTTGTGAAGGCAAACTAGGTCATCTTTTACTTCAGTTTGTACCTAGCCTTTAATCACTGGGCACAGACGAAGTGAGGCCTGGGAAAGACTCTAGCTTAAAAAGGCCAAGATTTCCTACTACTTCGGGAGCCCAGCATCAAAGGTCCGGACTGGGCCAGAACAAAAACAATTGCTATTTATACTCAGACAGCCCTCAAAATGAGCTCTGAGATTTGGGCAGAAACCTGTTGTTGGCCAATCAATGAGAGACAGTGATTTGGATTTAAAAACGCCTAGAGTAGTTTCATTTGAATCCCATTGGGGTTTGTCTAACCTAGTTTACCACAACTATATTTCAAGAAATCATAAATGGCAGAAACTCTGAGAGTTTTTCCCATCCAGACTCATTTTTTTGTGAAGATAAACTGGGCCATCTTTAATCACTCACTGGGTGTTGCCTCAGCGAACTAAGACCTAGAGAAAATCTTAGATCCAAAAGGCTAGGGTTTCTCACTATATCCTGAGTCCATCACCAGTCTGCCTTGTCACTGGGCTTCAAAGATCCAGGAGGAGAGAGTGAAACTAAAGACTTCGCACCTGCTCTGCCTTACTACAATTCAATTCACTTGCAAGTCAAGAAAACATCCTCCTGATGTTATGTCTTCTTCCAGCATGAAGGAAGAACAACAGTCTGGGAGTAGCTGCCCTCCCAGGACCCAGCTGACCTGTTCCAATTAGGCAGCCCAGTAAGGAAAGAAATTATAGGAGATGTGTTTGGGAGAAGATAAATACCAGAGAGCCACTGATGCCTGAAGTTTTGGGTAGGGAATGAAGGGGAAGGAACTGAAAGCTGATACTCCAATAATGGCCAGATTGAATTTTATGACTAACAATTTGAGAATGTTTATTGTACTCTTTTCTTAATAGCACACCAGGACACTACATTATTATTCTTTAACATTTCATTTGATTCAACATCCTCACTTGGAAAATGGACTATATGAATTTTTAGGCAGAGAGATTTGACTTATTAAAACAAACAATAATTAATGATCTGGAACTGAACCCCAAAAGCTTTGATTTCTTTCCAAGTGTTTTAATTGTAGCTCAGATTAGTTTCTCCTCTGCTGAATTGTTAGGAGCCTTTCCTTATGTATTCAGCTTTGGGATCCAATCTCCAATGTGCTTTTCCATATACAATTTAAATTAGCTCAATTATGGGTTTTTTTGGTTCAACTCCCTACCTCGCTGCTGCTAATGCTTTGCAAGATGATGTTTTGGCTTTTGGCAGTCATCAGCATTTCAGATTCAGAAGGATCTGCATAGTAACAAATGTCAAGCAAGGATTCAGGATGTTGTTCTGCCAAAAAACAAAAAAAACAAAAAAATTAACATTTTAAAATTTTATTTATTTTTAATGTTTTATTTAAAATTTTTTCAATGTCTCTAGTAGCCTTATAGGAGAAGGCACATCTTACAGTTAAATCAACACCATTTTCCCATAGTCCTTCTTCAAGGGTGATCGACAAATCTAGGAGCTTGAAGGATCTGTAGCATCCTCATGCCAGGATTCATTAAAACAGGGGCAAGTTTCCCTCAAACCCCGCTCTCCCTAAATCCAAGTTCAGCTCTCTATTTACTTTGTCACCTAAAAAAATTAGTTCTTGCACATCAAGCTATGACTCCAGTTCTATATGAAGCTCTTTGAGGAAAGAAACACAGCTGGAGTGAAATATATGATTTTCTCCCAGCAAGTAACTTACAATCAGTTAGAGAGACAGGATAAATAAACTTCAAATAATTAGATGATAGTTCAAAAGAAAGCGTAATTAAGTATAAAATAATATGCTATTAACTATAGCATATAGTTATAGGAGTGATGAGATCTAGATTTCCAGGTTCTCAGTTAGGGAACCAAATGATGAGGTTAGGGTTCCTAGTGGTCAGGGAGCTAAATGAGGTGGTGAGTGACAGTTTCAGGATTCAGGGAACCAAATGAAGAAGTTTGGCTCCTCTAGAATCCCCTTGGATTCGTCACAAGGTAGAGAGTTGTGGGAATCCTCTTTTTGCAGGGCAGAGGTCCTTAGTTAAGGAATTTGTGAACCCAAAAAGCTAGTCTGATAAAAAAGAAGCTTATTATTGGCATTGGGAAGTCAGTCTTTGCTATGCATGAATAGAAAGACTGAATTCCTTGGTGGCAAGGTCCTAACAGAGAAGTATAAAGTTTCTAGTGGAGGAGTGCTGGCAGAGAGAGAATTTCTAGCAGACAAATCCCAACTGAGAGGTATAAAGTCTTGTTAGGGAAATAGGTGAGAAAGAGATAAAGAGATGATAACACTGAAAGAGAATATCATTTCAGCGGGCAGAGGGTTGCAGCTTATGCCAGAGAGCTCTCTGTTATTATATATCATTTTATAATAGAAGCCTAGGCTAGCAGATCTTGAGGGGGGCTGGGTGCAGTTTGAGCTGATATCAGAATAGAAAATCTTGGAATTGAATGAATGTCTCTGGGCTGATCTTCACCTCAATAGGGAGCTTAATCAGTAGTGAGTGTTAGCAATGGGAGTGGTATCCTCTCTCAGGATAACAGAATGAAGCTGGTAATCCTGTTTCCCTCTGGCAGGGTCTTTTACAGAGGCCAGAATCCAAGGAAACTTTCTCCTTGAAGGAGTTTCAGAGAGAGTTTTGGGGTCCCCCCTTCAGTATCAGGCTCCCCTCATCAGGAGTTCAAAAAATAGCAAGATCAGAATGGGCTAGGGAAATTATGGGAGGTATGAAAGAAAAAAGACATAAGCTACATCTTAAGGGATGGAAAACAGAGCTGGAACTAAGAAAAGGCAAATAGGGCTTTGCTCTAGGATGCAGAAATTTAAAGGAGACCATTCTGCTCCCTATGAGAGGTCACAGATAATTTAGCTAATGGAATCTCCCATATGATTAGAGAACAGAAAGGTAGAACACTAAATTCTTCTCAAAGCTTTTCTTTATAGAGGGCAGTATTTGCACTTCCCAGCTTTTTCTACTTACTGAGTACCTGGCACTCAGTAGACACTTTAAAAATGTTTATTGAATTGAAGATATAAAAAACAGTCAGACTATCAAGGGTGTTCTTTTTCTAAAATAATTAGTCTGATGGGGGTAGTTCTTCCTCTTGCTGGACTTTTATTTTGCTCTGAATATAGATAATTTTTTTTCCCTCTCTGTTGCAGTGGCTTGTTTAAAAATATAAAATAAAATCCTCTTCATACAGAAATCTCACAGCAAAACTTTATGCAAGCAAAGGGAATAATAAAAATTATCAATTTAAGCAATCTTCACCTTCACTCCATCAAGCCCAAGGTAAAAACATAGACTTTTACATAAAAACCCATTCCTGTTGTTATGCCACAGTTCCCTTTTAATATCCTAACCCAGTTTCCCTAATTGCCCTATTCTGCCTCAGGTTATAACCATTCCCTCTTAATGTTAGGATAAAGGTCTTATATCTTAGACCTTAAGCTATAGTCATTCCCTCTTAATGTTTTATGGAATAAAGGTCTTTATCCATTTTAGACATCATTAGAATATCAGGAGCCTCTCCAGTACCTCCCTCCATTATGTCATCCTAGGTGCCTGTCTCCATTATGCCATCCCCATCCAGGTACCTCCCCCATTATGTCATTGTTCTTGTTATCCTATAAAAGAATCTTGTGTCTGACATTCCTGGTTTGATTCTTTGACACTATAGTCTCATTCAGCCCTGGGACCAAACCATGGATCCATTTGGTCCCAGTAAATCTCTCCATTTTAAATAAATTATTGAATTGTTCTCTAATCTTTATTTTGCTCAGTTTCTCCAGCATTAAACTGTTAACCTCCCAACTCCCACCATCCATGGTGTGCAGAGAATAAGATCTCTAAAAGAACTTCAAAATGTTTGGTATCAGTAATCTACACAAAGCACTTCAGCAAGAGGAAGGTTATCATAGGAACTTGGAAATGTGGGTCAGAGGAACCTAAATGTAAGGAGATGTTGCTGAAGGATCTAAGAAGTTGGGGCAAAACAAAGAGAGAGACTCATCTTCTCAGATACTGCTAGTCCAGTGTGGTTTGTCCAATTATTTTACACTTTCATAAAGATGGGGAGAGAGAAGGGAGTGAGCAAGGAGGGAAACATCTGTACCAGATTTACAATTGAATTTGAAAAAAAATGCATAAAAACAAAATAATCCTTATGCTACATAAACAGTTTTTTAAAAATGAGAAGGAACTCCACCAAATTCCTTCTAGGAGTTAAATATTATCTCTATCACAAAATCATGGAGGAATAAATCAAAAAGACCCAGACCCAAAACTCAGTCAAAAACTTACAGAGCTGAAAACAAGAAGGCAATGAGTAGATTTTGCCCTGGATTGCATCACTTTGGGAGCACAGAAAGCTAGGTGTTGTTAAGCTGTGAAATCAGTCAAAAAAGAATTCAGGACGACAGACTTTCCCCTCAGAAGGACACAGAACTCGGTCTCAATGTGAAGCCCAAAGTCAAGGAAAGAATGGGGGGAGGGGGGGAAAGAATCCAACCATAATGAGTTTATGGTAACAGGGAAGCTTAAGTCACAAAACAAAGCATCCAAGAAAACTACAGCTTGGACACAAGATTCTTGACGCCTGCTTTCAGGGCTGTCTCACCACACTGCTTCTCTTCCTATCATTCCCCAACATGTAAATGGCCTCCTCCTTCCTCCCTGCCCATCCTCAAAGGCCTAACTCATGTTCCTGGTCATTGATGAAGTCTTCTCAATGACTAACCTGCAGAGAGCTTCCCTTCTTTTTAAGTCAGAATAGTACTATACAGTTTGCTCAGCAATTACGGACTGCCCTGTGGCATTCAAGTCTTGTCTATCACTGCTGGGAGAACACAGAACCTTGGTGCTCTACTTTGGCTTTGTTGCAGCTGCTTTTGCTTTTGCCTAGATCATAAAGAAAATCTCTTCCTCCTTGCAAAACTGACCAAGATATCAGATTCTATTCAAGGCTAGAGGTCAGAGTACGGGCAAAATAAGCTTTCAATGTCTGAACTTCACTAGTCAAGGGATTCAGAGGTAAAGAAATGATAAAGAACAGATACACCAGTTTCCAAAGTGGGGGCAAACTGTGCTCCAAAAGCTGTAAATGCCGTTCTTCATATTATTTATTTATTGTCTCTCCAATGTTATTGCCCTTGAAAATAAGGACCATATCTGTGTTTTTCTGTATTTATCACAGCTCACAACACCTGGCATATAGCAGATATTCAATAAAAATCCATTGGTATTATTCGATGTACTAATTGGTATAATTCGATGTTCATTGGATATGTGACAAAAGTTCATAAAAATTTTAAACAGATTTCTTTTTTTAAATTAACATAAAAGAGAATGCTTACCTGGTCTGGGTAAAGAATTCATCAGTATGTCTAGTAATTGCTGCTTCTTTGAACTTTTTATTTGTGATACATAATGCATTGCTGATTTTCCATTGACATCACAGAGCTTGGGATCTCTAGAGAGAGAAAACCCCCAAAGATTATTCAGTTAATTCTAATGAAAGAAAGTTATTCCAGAGTTATTTTTTACAGGACAATTTCAAATTGCCAAAAATAATCAAGCATTTCAAAATATATTTTTCAGGGTACTAATAGTTTTGAATTATATTTCCTTTGAAAATCATTCCTTTTGGGAAAGGGACCACATGTGCAAAAATGTTTGTGGCAGTCCTCTTTGTAGTGGCCAGACACTGGAAACTGAGTGGATGCCCATCAATTGGAGAATGGTTGGGTAAATTGTGGTATATGAATGTTATGGAGTATTATTGTTCTGTAAGAAACGACCAGCAGGATGAATTCAGAGAGGTCTGGAGAGACTTAACATGAATTGATGCTGAGTGAGATGAGCAAGACCAGGAGATCATTGTACACAGCAACAAGATTATACAACAATCAGTTCTGATGAACGTGGCTCTCTTCAACAATGATATGATTCAAACCAGTTCCAAATGTTCAGTGATGAAGAGAGCCATCTACACCCAGAGAAAGAACTGTGGGAACTGAATATGGTTCACAACATAACATTTTCACTCTTTTTGTTGTTGTTTGCTTGCATTTTATTTTGCTTCTCTCTTTTTTTATTGTTTTGATTTGATTTTTCTTGTGCAGCATAATTGTATAAATATGTATGCATATTTTGGATTTAACATATTTCTAAAATGTTTAACATATATTGGATAACTTGCCATCTAGGGGAGAGCATAAAATAAGGGGGGGAATTGGAACACAGGGTTTTGCAAGGGCTAATGTCTAAGAATTGTACATGCATGTTTTGAAAAATAAAAAGCTTTAGTTAAAAAAAAAAAAGCAAAGAAAATCATTCCTTTTCCAGACTTCCCTCTTTCTGATAAAGACATCTAAATCACTATTGCCTTCTTTCTACAGCATACATCTATTCAATTACTGAGAACTATTAATTATATCTCTGTAATACTTATCTATCTCCTCCTACCATTTCTCTTTCAAGTCCTCAGTAGTCTCCTCTGGAATTAGTAGCCGCCTTTCCATTCTCCTTACCGCAATTCTCTATTTCCTCCTATCAGTCTGACTCATTATTGCCAGATTTATTTTTCTAGTTTACAATTTGATTTCATCATTCCCTTGCTTGAGAAAAAAAATTTCTCAGTTCTTATCAGATACAGCTCAAATTTCTTCTCCTAATATGCAGAGCATTCCCCAGCCTGGGTCTATTCTACTTAGCTAACCTTCTATCACCCTCTTTTCCTCAGGTATTCTGCACACTAGAACTATTTAAAAACATTCTTTAAAAGGAGGGGAGGGGTGCAGCTGGATTGCATAATGGCTACAGCACCAGCCCTGGAGTCAGGAGGACCTGAGTTCAAATCTAGCCTCAGACACTTAACACTTCCTGGCTGTGGGACCCTGGACAAGTCACTGGACCTCAATTACCCCATCACCCTGGCCAGGTTTAAACTTCAGAAGACTTAAATACAATTCTACCTTATATATTCAGATGTATAATTGTAAAATGGGAGTAGTGATACTTATACTGCCACTTTATTCTCTCAAACTATGAATTGATTTTTTAAATTGTTGTTCAGCTGTCTAGAAAAATTGGATAGTATTCTTGTTAGCTGTAAAACTACTGACATTCCAAATGAGCCCTCAGAACAGTCAACTAATCATTCAGTTATTCAATTCAACAAACCTTTTTTTCAAATGTTTTTCAAACATTTTTAAAGTGCATACTACATACGAGGCCCTGTGTTTGACACTGAGCAGGGAGAAAGGGAATCCAAAGAAGGAGAGTCCTTTGCCCTCAAGGAGGAGAGAGCAGATGTGTATACAAACAACTCTAATATAGATTAGTGTAGCTTGGTGGCCCAATGGATTGAGCACTAAGCTTGGAAGCAGGGAGGTCTGGGTTCAAATCCAGCCTCATACACTTCCCAGCTCTGGGGGCTAGTCATTTAACCTCCCTTTACCTTACTTTCCTCATCTATAAAATAAGAATAGCAATAGCATCTTTCTTCCAGTGTTGTTGTGAGGATTGAATGAAATAATATTTGTAAAGTGCTTAGCACAGTGCCTGGCACATAATAAGCCCTATATAAATAGTAGTAAAAGAAAGAGGTCTTAACAAGTTGGGTTCAACTTGAAGGAAGAGGGATCCATGAAGCTGGGGGGATCAGGGAAGGTTAACTGCAAGAGGTGGTACCCGAGTTCTACCTTGAAAGGAGGGAGAGACTTCACAAGGCAGAAATGAAGGGAGGGATGGACATTGAAGCTGATGACTCCATCCCTCCATTTGTGGCATAGAGTCAGACAGATTACTTAATGTACATCCATTAAGCTACTATAGTAGGTTCTAAAAGTAATATCCCTGGCTACAAGGAGCTTGCATCCAACTGGGGAACACAGCACAGAGAGAGGAAAATAAAAGTTAAATTGATTAGAGAGAGAAAGCTAACAAATGGGGAAGATCTGAGAAACCTTCAAGTAGAAAGTAGAAACTGAACTGGGTCTTGAAAAGAAGATCAGAATAGAAGAAGCAGAAATTGGGGGGCATTTTAGGCACTGGGCACTGTATGGATGAGCAGAAGTGGGAGATGGAAAGTCACATGAAAGAACCAGCTAATAACCCAGCTGGGCCTGAATGTAAACAACTGAAAGATGGGAAGAAGGGATGAATTCTGGATCTGTTATTTCATCGAAAAAGATGAATTATATTAAATAGACTTGATTGTGGAGGGTCTCAAATTTTAGAGTAGGAAATTTATATTGTTTTGCTTTGAGACAACAGGAGTTAGAAATAAATTAGCTTAATTTCAAAAAGAAATCTGTGTTTCCAATTGTCTGAGGACAGGAAACCCAGGATAAAGAAAAAAAAAACCTTTCATTTTTGTCTTAGTATCCCCAGAATCCAGAGGTGTGCCTGATACATGATGGGTGCTGAAAATTTGCTTGTTGAATGGACTTAAGAGAGGTTATTTAATATTCTGGTGATTCTCAAAGTTTTATAATTGCAATATCCTATTATTCTTTAGTTTTATGCAGTAATCCTCCTAAAACATATTTTAATTCTTAAATGTAAGGAAATTAAAGTTTGGACAATTCAACAACATCCCTTAAGCTGAAAGTTGCAAAAATTGCAAATCATTTGTATCCCACAATAATAATGAAAAGTGATAGGAATTTCATAGCTAAACCTCAGAGATATGTAATAACTTGCATGCTGGAGAAGGAACATGGTAATAATAAATAATAATAATAATAATAATAATAAGCAATAGCTTTATAGAGTGCTTGAAAGTTTGCAAATGCTTTATAAACATTGTCTCATTTTATCCTCACAACCACCTTAGAAGGTAGTCAGTAAATAAACATTATAAGTAAACATTTATTTATTTACCTGGGAGATTGATGCTATTTTTATCATCCCCAGCTTTACAGCTGTGGAAACTGAGGCACAAAGTGATTAAGTGACTTGCCCAGTAACACACAGACAATATGTATCTGAAGCTAGATTTGAACTAGGATCTTCTTCACAAATCCATTCATTGTACCGTCTCTCTGTCCCTGAAATCCCATTGGATAGGAAATCAGAGCCTAGTTTCAAATCCTATCTCTCTCACTTACTACCTGTGTGATTTTAAGCAAGTAACTCAATTATTGCTAATTTCAGTTTCCTCATCCATAAAATGGAAAGACTAGACAAAATTGAAAGTTCTCTCTACCTCTTAATCTATAATCCCACATTGACATGAAGAAATGGTTTTCTTTATTTAATCTAAACAATTCAATGCTCCTAAATTTCCAAATCATTTTAGTAATTAATCATTCTTTAGCTTCTTTAGCATTTAGTTAGTAACACTCATACTCACGCATTATGCTTGAGAAGTTCTGAAAGAAGTTCAATGGGCCTGTACTCTGTTAATATATCAAGGTTTTCAAAGAGGTCAACATCTCTCACTGCCAGCATCAGAGGAGTCAATCCATGTTGATTTGGGAAATTTATATCCAGGGATTTTTCTGATGCCTTAAGAAAAGAAAAAGCTTTCAATTTTTTCCCCATCATTCTTATTCTCCCTCCTTGTTCATTCATATGCTGACTGCTTTCTTGGATAGATTCTATTTTTTTTTTTATTGACTTCAATATATTTTTCTCTTAACATCTGTCTTCCATTCTTCATGTTTTAAAGGAAATAATGTCTTATCTGATGTTGCAGGCTCTGGTAACCCATCAGGATAATTCAAGTTTCTAAGGGCAGAAACTTTTTTGTTATCATTTTTGTAACTGCAGATATAGCAAAATTTATCTTGGCTATTCTTCAAGCTCCCCTTTAGGAATCTCATCACCCATCACTTAGTTCCATCATCTCCTTTGATTCATTCTTAGATCACACAGCCAACAGTCAAGATATTGAAAGGGGTGGTCTAGGACAAGAAGCAATGAAGCTGAACCAAGCTGTGCATGGAATGAATCTGTGTGCTCAAGGCTCTTCTAACTCTCAAATTCTAGGATATTGTAATACAGTCAAGGATGGGTTTGGGGATGGGATTGGAAGGTTGCAATTAGGAGCTTGAAGAGAGAGGAAACGTTCTGTAAAACAAAAGTTACTCTGAGAAATGATGTAGGTAATAAATGAATAGAGACAAAAAAATTGTCAAAATATTGCCAAAGATCCAATTGAATTGGTGCTCAACAGCTAGGGAATAGGAACAGATGAAACATGTTGGATGCCAACAGGTTTTGAGGATTAACAGGTCAGCAATGATAAAAGTTTAGGGTAATGTGAGTAGGATGAGATTATCAGTAGTAGTGAATTCCTATAACTGCAGACCATGGGGTCAAGTCTAGATAGAACAGAATGAGGAACATTTCCTTTTAAAGAATTGTAGTTTAGGGGCAGCTATGTGGCACAGTGGATAGAGCACTAGCCCTGAATTCAGGAGGACCCAAGTTTAAATCTGATCTCAGACACTTAACACTTCCTAGCTGTGTGACCCTGGGCAAGTCATTTAACCCCAGCCTCAGGGGAAAAAAAAAGAATTGTACTTTACATTAAAGAACTTTCCCTGTGATATATTATTATTATCAATTAAATACTAAAATGCTTTATTGTTAATTCTGCACTTTTAGAAGTAGACACTTTCTAGAACCATTACTAATTTTTGAGATTGAAAAGGCTAGATATTAGGGCTTCAACAATATAACATGTAGCACCCAATCTGTACTTAGCAATGAGTCCATTCAAGTACAAATTCAAATGGAAACATGTTAATTATTTGTCTGGATCAAAGTGAAAGACAATCTGGCTAATTCTGAACTAGAAATTCACTTAGGGACCAAGTTATCTTGCTTGCATATCTATGTTGACTAAAATTACTGAATGGTTCCCAGATCTCCACTTTATTGTAATAGTGAAGATGCAGATGAAACATTTCTGCCTTGGCTTCCCCATGGGGGGGGGGAGAATAAAAATTATATTATCTCAGACAAGTGCTAGGGGAATTAGTTATCTTTTTTCATCCTTTGAGAAAAAGCTACCTTATATAATTGTTTGATATTATTAGTTTGAAGCAATATAAGAGTTGAAAACAGATTTGTTCTGTAGAAGATTCATTCAACATTTATCTGATAGTTAATTATCTCCTACTATGAGTACAGAAATTGGGCTCTATACTAGATGATTTAGATATTCTTCATTGATGAAAACTGTCTGATAAAGCATCCTAGATTTACAAAACAACAAATGTTCACAACAAATACCACTAGAACAAAAATCACCTGGTAGTAATTGCATTTTGAAGTCTGTATTAATTTGTGTGCATATGTGTGTATTTATTAGCTATATATGCAGATATATTCCATATACACACATATATGTATGTATGTATTTGTCTTTTATTGTCTATTATGCTTGTGAAGAGAATATAATTTCTTTGAATGCAATGCCCTTGTTTTTGTCTTTGTATTCCTAAAGTCTTGTACAGGGCCATCTTTAACAAAATAGATACTTTTTTCAAATACATTTTTATTGATGTTTTTTTTTTAACATCAGCATATTTTCCCCCCTATGTCTTCCTCTCTTCCTTCCAGAAAACCATTCCATGGGTTCCCATCAATTGGGAAATGGCTGAACAAGTTATGTCATTATGATGAAATACTATTGTACTATAAAAAAAAATGAGCAGGATACTCAGAAAAACCTGGGATATTTTCCCTGAGCTGATGCAAAATGGAATGTACTATGTACAAAGTATCAGCTGTATTGTAAAATGATCAGCTGTGAATGATTTAGCCATTCTCAGCAAAACAATAATCCAAGACAACTCTGATGGATTTAGAATGAAAAATGCTATTCATACCCAGAGAAAGAACTGAGGGCCTTAATATAAACTGAAGCACACTTTTTAAAATTTTATTTTTCTTGCGTTTCTTTTATTGTTATTGGATGGGCCTATACTTTCTTTTGCAACACAACTATTATGGAAATGTTTTACATTATTACTATATTATGAGGATGTTTTGCATTATCACACACTTGTATAACCTCTATCAAATTGCTTGTCTTCTCAACTATGGTAGATGGAGAGGGAGAAAAGAAGAGAATATGGAACTCAAAAATTAAAAAATATATGTTAAAAACTATTTTTAAATGCAACTGGAGGAAAATATAATATTTTTTCAAAAGCCATCTCATATATCAAATAGTATTTTAAAGTCTACCTACTTTCACATACGGTTTTTATCAAATAACTTATGTAGGTTGCACCTTATAAAAGACTTATATGGTCTATCAAAAGGCCAATACTCAAAGCCTCTCATTTTAGTGGCCTATTAGAGCTTGTATTCTGCTGATATACATTTCAAAAATCCAGAGTAATCTTTTTGCATAATGAAACACTGAAGTAGCACTTTAGTGAAGGCCCATGAAAATGGCCATACAAATATTTGTCCACACCTTCTTCAATCAAAAATAAATATTGTTTTAGGCACCTGCGTTCTGCCTCTCTTCTAGGATAAAGAAGATAATTGCATTTAGTCCAAAGGGATCTAAAAAGCAATTATACAAATGGCAATTATGACAAGGGAACACCTTTGAGCAAGTTGATGTCAGTCCCTAGAGTTCTTCCTCAGAGCAGGCACTTTCCATGTGTCTTGCATGACATCTTCTAGCAACCAGCAAGGGAAAATCGAAATGATCTTCTGTGCTTTTCTATTACTCTATTCCCTTATTTCATTCCACTATCCTGGTTTATTTTCTATTTTTTATTTTTGATATTTTTCTCATGCTATATATTTGGAGTTACTTCGTCTCATTTAAAAAGAGGAATTGCAGTTATCCACAAAAGAAATATATACAAGCAAATTTCACTCTGACTAACCAGCAAGTGCTGAAGTTCCTGTAGGTCACCTTGCCAGGAAGTTTGTAGCAAACGCAAATAAGGAGCACGAGTTCCATTGATGGCCAGGAGAAGTTGTCTTTGGACAGCATTGTTAGCTACGTGGACAGCTGTCTGATTATAGTAGTTGCAGAGTGTTACATCTGCTCCTTTTTCCAAAAGAAATTCAATAACCTGCAACAATTTTAAAAATACAATTATCATCTAATATTTGTTGATTTTCAACAACATATTAAGTAACATACAGAAGACTGAAGAAAAGGGGGAAAATGCATTTTATACAAACCAAGAAAGGTTAGTGATACATTGGCAATAACTAATACCAACTTTTTTAAATGGTCAAAAGAACACAATATGTGATTCATTTAAGGAGTCCTCTTTATATTTTGAGGATTTAATGGTTATAGCAGTGTTTGATATTAATAACAAAGAGAAACCTTTTTGAGGTTTTGTCTTTTGAGAAGTCAAACATAAAGAATAAATGAACTTACAAAATTTGTTTGTATTTAACTTACAATATTAAATAAAATGAAATGATCAGATTTTAGGATCACAGGATGATGGGTATGAAACCACTCCTAAGTAAAATTGTTGAATAAGTTAAATTTCTCTTTCTTAGTCCTTTTGTTCAATTGACTCTCCTCAATTCCTCTCCTTCTTTCACAGAATAGCTAAGTGGTGTAGTGGATAGAGTACAAAACTTGAAATCAGGAAGATTCATCTTTCTAAGTTTAAATCTAGCCTCACAAACTTACTAGTTGGGCAAGTCACTTAACCCAGCTGGCCTTAGTTTCCTCATCTGTAAAAGAAAAAGTGGAGAAAGGAAATAGCAAACTACTCCAATATCTTTACCAAGAAAACCCCAAATGAAATCACCATTTTGAACTTTTCTTTTTTCAGATCACCCACTCACCTCCTATTTTTTATCTCTTTATCTCAGAGCCTCAGTATGCTTAAATTTTTTTTTCTATTCATTCCCACCAAAACCTATTCTGAGGGAAGTGTCTTACATATTCATTCATAGTAGATGGATAAAGTATGTTTAACCTCTCTATGGAATATGAGAAATGTATCTTTAATTATAGTATTTTAAGGATGCTAAGATGAAGGAAATATCTTTTATATTGGTGACTGATGATACAACTGATTTTTGAGAATAGTACCAACCAAGACATTTTTAAGTATTCCCACCCCACTTTCCCCACCCCTAGATGATCCTGCGTGTCCATCCCAGAAGATTAAAAATTAAAACATCTCACTCCTTGAATTTTGTAGGTCATAGGAATAACAAGGGACACTCCAGTGATCAGCTGTGCTAAGCTTCTTCCCCTCTGCCTCTTCCAAGCATTGAGCCCACCTTCTCTAAGGGAGCTGAACAGAATTCTCATGATTATCCCATTCACACTAATAAAAGATTCTTCTTCCTATATATGTAACAAAAATATGAAAATTTCAATTTTTTACCTCTATTAAATTTCTTTCTGCTGCAGTAATGAGAGCAGTATTCCCAGTTGTGGGGTGCTGAAAGTCTAAGTTTCCAAGAATGGAATGAACTTTAGAAATATGGCTGCTGATGAGTTCCACGTCACCTCTTGAAACACCCTCCAGGAAATCATGAATCAGTTTATTTTTATTCATCTTTCTAGTGTCATAAATTATCAGAAGAAAAAGACTTAAGTATATCACAATATAGGTAATCACAATAACATATAAGCAAAGATTGCATCATTTTCTGCTTCTACTTTCACTTTTGAAAACCTTGTTTCCCCAACCTTGAGTTCATTGGTATGAGAAGAGCCATGTGAGAAAATCCCTATATCTTATTTTGGCAACCATACCACAAGGCTTAGCTCTAGAGCACTGACTAGGGAAGTAAGAAATTAAGAGACTTGCCCAATGTCACACTTGTAAGTGTCAGAGTTAGGACTTGAACCTGTGGTTTTGTCACTCCACAGCTGACTCTCTGTCCTCTATGTCATGTTCCCTTTCTGTTTAAAGATCTATTTATTAGAAATTATATTTATGAATTTGCCATTTATGAGGATCCATATGCACAAATTTATAGTAGCTCTTTTCATGGAAGCAAACCACTAGAAACTAAGGGGGCACCCACCTATGGAGAAATTGCTATCAAAACTACAATATATGAATGTAATGGAACACGATGTCAAAAACTATAAAACTGAACAATTGCAGAGCAAACTGAAAAAGACTTTTGTGAGCTGATTCAGAGTGAAGTGAGTGGAATCAGGAGAATTACAACACAACCTTATCATTATACAAAAATAAACAAACAGAACTTTGAAAGATTTGAGAATTCTGACCAGCTCAATGACAAATCACAATTGTGTAGGACCAAACATGAAGGCTAAAACCACCTCCTAACAACCACCTCCTAACAGAAAGGGAATGAACTAAAATAAAGAATAAAATAAACAGTTTTGATCATGGCAAAAAGAGAATTCGCTTCATTTGATCATGAATATTTGTTATGAAAATTTTCTTTTTCATTTTTTTTTGTTCCACTGGAAGGGAACAGAATGAGAGGAGAAAAAATAGATATTCATTAACTGAAAAAATTTTTTCAAATTAACTCACAATCTTTTCACCCTAAATTATCAATTCCTCCCCTACAAAGTAGTTCCTCTAATTTAAAAATGACCCATTTCTCTAGACATTTGCTTTTCTAAAAAAAAAAAAAAAAAGCCATACATTTTGGTCAAAATGTTTAAATGAAATGTATTTAACTCATTCACTCACACAATTGTTCAATGAGGCTTCTTTGAGCACCATCTGGGTACACAGTGAAGATCTAGATGGTAAAAAGGATACAGAAGAAATGAGAGACAATTCTTGCTTCCTAAAAGCTTATAAATCCATTTGGGAAGATTTCATGCACACATGAAACAGTTAAGTAGCAGTGAAAGGTAGTATATGATTAAGTGATATAATGATTTAGAGAAGCAATAAATACTAAGGGAGTTCACATACAAGGGAAGTCGATATAAGTTGGAGAACTTGTGTAAAGTGTCATGAAAGAAGTAGAACTTGAACAGAATCTTGATGAATAGAGTTTGGACTGATTGGCTCCCAAGGGCAAAGAAAGAAAAATATCACAAGCAAAGCATTTTTGAAGGTAGGGGAGAATAGTTTAGAGTGGCATAAAATAGGCTAGATGACAAGTAAAAGGACCAGATTGAGGAAACTCCTGTATAACAGGATGGAGAATCTAGTTTTTATTGTGAAAACAAAGAGAGCGCCATTGGAGTCTTTTACATGGAGGAAATAGATGTTTTTTTTTTTAAATAGTATTTTTTAATCAATAGTTTTTATGTACCAGATATATGCATGGGTAATTTTACAACATTGACAATTGCCAAACCTAATTTTTCCCCTCCTTCCCCCCCAGATGGCAGGTTGCCCAATACATGTTAAATATAAATATAAATATAAATATAAAGTATAAATTAAATATAGTATTTTATTTTTTCCAATTTATGCATGAAGACAATTTTTAACATTAATTTAAAAAATTTGTTTGAACTCCAAATTTTTCTCCCCCCTCCCTAAAGTGATAAGCAATTTGATATGTATATGTGCAATTATACATAACATATTGTCATACTAGTCATGCTATGAAAGAAGAAACAGACCAAAAGGAAAATATAAACACACACACACACACACACACACACACACACACACACACACAATGAAAATAATATGCTTCAATCTATATTCAGACTCCATTAGTTCTAGAGAAATAGGTATTTGGGGATGAACTACATTAACCTGGAAGCAATTTATAGAATGCTTCACAGGAGAAAGACATTAGAGACTAGAAATATGGTTAAGTAATATTTGAGTTGCCTAAGTTTGAGGTAATTTGGACTCAGACAAAAAGATGGTCAAAAGAAAAGGGAAAAGGTATTGAAATGAAAAATATGTTTAAAAAAATCAATAATATTTGTGACTGAATACATTAGGAAGGAGAGCTAAAGATAACTCCAACATCTTCAGCCCAGGTGAGTGGCAGAATAATGGTATTAGTAATAGAAATTGAGGGAGAGCCATCATTGTATTATTTTCATTATGTAGAAGGTGAAACAAACATTGTAAGTAACAGAACTGACACAAAAAACAAGTTTCTACTCTGTCTGCCAAAGAAATGTAATCAAGCTTAATAGAGTATTATCCCCAATAATACTTACAATTCAATTTGCTTTCCAATCAATTGATTGTCAGGACCATTTTCTGTTCCCTTTTACCTTTTTCTTTCATTACAACAAAGAATGATCTGTAACTCTATAGATTTTGTATTTCTTGAATTTCTAAATAAATATATTTTAAAATATCAATCATTCCCTTCAAGTTTTCTCCTACTTATATTCAAAGTAATGCAATGTTTTAGATGAACTAAATTAAACACTTCTAATGTAATGCAATCCAGAATGGGAACATTTATGAAGTATGTCAGACTGCTTTCTTCTGCTTCGAAAAGAAGCAGAAATTTGGTTGATTGCTGTCACTTAATCATAATCATCATAATCATTAACATTTACTGAGCACCCAGTGAGTGCATGAATCTGCAGTGGGGATTGAGGGAATAAATGAGACTTGATTCTGGCCCTGGGGAATTTTCCCATCTAATGTATATCCTTGTCATCATATTCTGGCAATTGCTTTGTATCTTGAATTTATGCACTTGTTTTTGGAAATGCTAGTATTGAAAAGAGGAAATTACTTTCTGAAACAAAAGATAATTAAGGCCTTTGGTGACTCTTCTTGTCCTTTCAAAAAAAGCTGACATTCAAATATTCCAAGAAGAGGTATAAATAAGACACCTGACATTTATATTATCCATTTAAGAATGAAACAGGATAAAGAACTTTTGAAATAATTGTTTTTTCCCAAGAGCTACATTTCATTTGTCTCTCTCTTGCCCATAGATGAGATGACTCAGACACATCAAGGATTTGTGGTGATTTAGTTCTTTACAATGTGACATTCACAGGAAGTTTTTTAAGTGGCATATGGCATCTTCAGCCTAAAATCAAAATTAGATTTTTAAATTGAACCATAATCCTTCAATTTTGTTCAAAACATTTACTCTTAAAGCTACCCAAACCAAATACTTATTATAGGGGAGAATATTTTTATGCGCCTGTTCCCTCCCATGTAATCTGTGATTTAGCCATTCAAGAATGACTAGAGCAGCAAAAAGAAGGTAAGCTAAAAGGTAGCAGTGTGTCTATATGTAATTTCTCTTTCAGTTAAAACAAAATGACAGTAAAGTTGCTTCTGGAACTTTTACCTAGATTTTCTCTCTAAGTTGCTTCATAAGAGAGCATATGCTCAGTTTTCCTTTTAGAATCTGGATTACTCAAAGATTTTAAACAGTCCCTTCTCATTCCATGGGTGATTTTAAGTTTGTCCATATCTACTAAAGTCTATTCTTTAATGAAAGTGTTTTAAGTATATGCTTAGTGTGCTTACTTGTTGAATCCAGCATTTGTAAAACAAGATCTTTTGTTTGAGGAAGGGAAGAATGTTTTCTTTGAGTACTTGATAAAAACCTTCATTTGATAAAAGTCTGAAATCCATATTAATGTAATGGGGTTTCCATTTTTTAATATTCACAATATATCTATAAATAAAGGAAGTACTTATTAATTGTACAGCCATGAGAATGGGTTTAATTTTAAAGGTTTATGAGAAGTGAGATTATGATATATTCTTATCACCAATAGCTTGTCACCAGAAAAATAAAAAATTATGTGCAAATGTATATCTATTTATATGTTATTTATTATATCATTACATCATAATCTCCTTACTGGTTAACAATTAATCCTAGAGTTTGGAGGATGTTTTTATGGAAGGTTGTAATGAACTGTCACACTATATTTAAAAGTCAAGAGAAAACTTATCATAAATGAGTGAAATGAAAAAAAAAATTCTTAAATGTGCTAAATGACTACTATTATTGTGCTAAATAAGGGCAAGGGCTACAAAAAAAGCAAAATAGTCCTTGCTTTTAAGGTATTAGTTGAACATAAAATAGACACAGCTAAATCCAAAGCATAAGCTGATGTTTTCACCTCAGTGATAAGCATCACTTTGAAATCAGTAAGTTGCTGTAGCTCATTCTCTGAAACTGGACAAAATACTAAAAAATATGTCTTACCTATGGCTTGTTTGAGCAACAGAGTTTACATACAGTTGGAGAGACACCAAATCAAAGGTAGCCTGTCATCATCTTACTTCTTTGTTGCACTGATTGACTGAATAGTGGTCCATCCACACTTTAGCAGGTGATCCTTGAAAAAAATGCCTTTGACTTGGATGTTATTTTTTAATCTTCTTCAAGGTCGCATAATTTAAAGTAGTTTTTTTTTTAAACTAAAGTAGGCTCCTCATACATAAAACCCTTCACTTAAGCTACAATGAGACTGGTTAGTTTACGGAATGTCACCTAGGTAACCAGCCACTGTGCATTTAGCTTGGAGAATTGAAAGCCAGACAGACTAATCCAGGAAGGAAAATAGGCAAGGCTTCTTAGCAACTGGTAGCCATTTCAAAATTTCCTACTTAAATGACTAGAAAAGGATGAAGCATTTTAAGGGACATATGACATCTTCAGTCTAAAATCCAAATAAGGTTTTTAAATTGAAACATAATCCTTCTTCCTGTTCAAAATAATTATTCCCAAAGCCACTCAACAAAACCTGTTTCTGGATAGGTAATTGTTATAATAACAATTATTACTTTATTTTTACTTTGATGTTTTTCTCCAGGAAATACACCTTTGAAATACAGACCCTGACATGTAAGCACCTTTTCAAAATTTAATTCAGGTGATAATTACAATGTGATTGCTGACTTCACTTAGATTTGAGTTTGTATAACCAGGGCCATGCTTGAAATAGCACCAGTAAACAGCAAACTCAAGTAAGAGATTTAAAATTAAAAACAAAAAACAAAAACTTTGCTCAGGAAAGCTTGTTACATCTCACAGGAAAAAATCCAAATTACTAAGTGTTTTGGTCTGCTGTGAATTACTCAGGTCAGTAGGATTTCAAATGATGATTTAGAAAAACATTTTCAGGATATAAAACAAAATGTTCCATGACATTTTGTAATTGATGATTTGTCACTATTATTTCATCTTGGAAAGGCTCAGGGATTTTTTTCACCAAAGCCTATGACCTTAAGAACTCTACTTTTTTTTGCTCTTTTAATTCTCCCCAGTACTTTTCCTCTGCAGCATGTTCAGCATAATAAACAATCAGTTAAGCTAAGGCAGTATAAAGAGTAAAGATAATGAAAGAAAAATGAGTGAAAAAACATTATTAAACTCTTATTATGTGCCACTAAGGTCTGGAGATACAAAAGTGGAATAGGTTGTTTTTAGAGGCAGTAGAATTCACCTCAGTCTTTTTATAGGAAGGCTGGATGATGACTATGCAAGTATATTATGAGGTGAATCAATTTTTAGCTATGCATTGAAGTAGATGACTTTGGAGGTGCCTTCCAACTAAGAAATTCTGATTTTTTTGTTTACTTTTGTTTGGAATCAAAGAACCAGGGTTCAAAACCTAATTCTGCCACTACTTTTCCACAACTGAATTAACTATCTACCCTTGAACATCTTTGGGCCTTTTGAGACCAGTTTTCCCATCTGCAAAATGAGGGAAGTTATTCTAAATAACTTCTAAAATTCCTCCCTTTTATAAATCTGTTATTCTGTGATAACTCCAAAGAGGAATTAGTATTATGAGGGATGCAAAAGATAAAGTAGAGATAAAATTGATAGAATTTGGTGAAAGAAGATAGAAAAGGAGATCTAAAGATCATGATGTTTATGGCCAGAAGAATTATGGTAGCAGAAATGTGAAAACTAGGAGTAATAGGTTTTGAAGTAAAGGGAATTATTTGATTTTGTAAGTGTTGAGTTTAAGGTTCTAAAAAGATGTATTGAGCGAGATGTATGTTTTCAGATTGTAGGAAAGGTCAAATTTAGAGATACACATTTTCACCGAAGTAATAGTTGATTTAACATATTTAACATGTATAGTAAGGAGGGGAAAAATTGGAACAAAAGATTTGGCAATTGTTGATGCTGTAAAATTACCCATGCATATAACTTGTAAATAAAAAGCTATAATAAATTTTAAAAAAAAGAAGAAGTGATAGTTGATCACCAAAAGAGAGTGTTAAAAAAAAAAAAAAGAAGAAGAAGAAGTAGACTAAGAACAGATCTTTGGGAAATGCCTACATTTAGAAAATGTAGTTTCCTTCAGTGAAGGAAAAAGTGAAACTAAAAGAGGCACAGTCAGAGAGGGAAGAATAATATTTGAGGTTCAAACAATAAGCATGTTTTAGGCTCTTATTTAATGAAAGAAACTGTGCTGGACCCAGAAGATAAAAAACCAAAATTAATAGAAAAAGATTCTCTACCCTAAAAAAGCTTACATTCTTTCAAGGACACATGCACAAAAACAATAATGCCAAGAAGATAGTTCACAATGTCAACTACTGTAGAGACATTAAAAAGAAAGGATTTTTACTTAAACTAATTGTTTTTCTTTATCTTTGCATCTTCTTTTTTCCTACATATTCTGCTTTAAATGTCCTTTCCAAATGAATGGATGGATGAATGAATGAATAGAAAATCATTTTTCTGTATTTACCACATTCCAGACACTGTGCTGAGAACTGGGTATACAAATACATAAATGACAGTTTCTTTCCTCAGGGAACTTATATTTTAGAAGGAGAAAGTCATATAAATAGGTGAGTGGTGGCCAGAGAAGGGAGTTTATTCTAGAAAACCACAAAAATGTTGAGTGGAGTCATAGCCAATTGACATGCACTACTAAGAAGAAATGGTAATATTGATCTGATTAGTCTTCTTAGAGCTAAAATTGGAAAAATCAAAACATAACAAGATGCCTAGCAGGAATGGCAGAATGGGATAAGAAACAAGATCTGAAACTCCAAAAGGGATCACAGATCAAAAGGGTATACAGTTTTATAGTGATAATCTTAGAGGGAACAGGCTTAGGGATTTTTTTCACCAAAGACTATGAGAACTCTTTATTTCTTTTAGTTAAATCTAGTTTTGCTTTTGCTTTGTCTGAGATTAAGATTGCTATCCCTGGTTGTTGTTTTTTACTTCATTAAAAGCATAATAAATTCTGCTTCAGTCCCTTATCTTTATTCTTCTTTAAGTGTGTTTCTTATAAACAACATATTGTAGGATTCTGGTTCTTGATCCATTCTGCTAACCATTTCTTTTTTATGGGAGATTTCATTTTATTCACATTCAGTTTCTTATTCATCCTTTTTCCTTTCTGTTTGTCTTCTCTCTTTTTTCACCCTTTCTCTTCTAGACAGAATTTTGCGAATGTCCAAAATCTCCTCCTGTCTGCCCTCTCTTCAGTTAGTTCCCTTCATAACCCATTTTTACTTAATCTCTTCCCTTTCTACTTTCCTGATTGAGAGGATATTTCTGTATTCAACTAATTATATATATATATATATATATATATATATATATATATATATATATATATATATATATATATATTATTCCCTTTTTCAAACACTACTGATGAGAATAAGGTTTAAGTGATGCCTATTGCCCATCCTCCAATCTTTCTCTCCACTGAAATAGGTCTTTTGTGTCTCTTCATGTGAAATGATTTACCTCATTTTATCTCTTCCTTCCTTTTGTATCCAATATACTCCTCTTTTTCATCTTTTATTTTTTCTGTCATTCCCTCAAATTTACCTTAAACATATAGATATAGCTATATATAGCTATATAGATAGATATTAGATATCTATCTATATCTACATCTATATCTAATATCTATCTATATCTATATATCTATATCTATCTATATATATCCTCTATCTATGTATATTCCTTCTAGCTGTTAGCAATACAATTTAAGAATTACAAATATCACTTTTTCAGTTAAGGATGTGTGGCTCCATTGAATCCCTTATGTTTTCTTTTCCCCTTTCTAATCTTCTATTTCATAGATCAAATTTTTCATTCAGTTGTGGTTTTCATATATAAATATAATGGAATATTATTGTGGAACAAGAAATGATTAATAGGCCCATTTCAGAAAAACCTGGAAATATTTGTATGAATTGAAGCAAAGATAAATGAGCAGAACCAGGAAAATACTGTATGTGGTATCAACAACACTGTATGATGATCAACTATAAATGACTTAGGTTTTTTTTTTTTTTTAAGCAACATAATGATACAAGACAAATACAAAGGACTCATAAAGGAAAATGTTATCCATAGTCAAAAAAAGAACTGATGGATTCTGAATGCAAATTGAAGCTTATTTCCCCCCTCACTTTATTCTTTCCTGTAGTTTTTTTTTCTTTTGATCTATTTGTTCTTTCACTACTGTAAAATGATAGCACATGCATAACCTATATCAAACTGCCTATCATTTTAAGAAGACGGAAGGAGAGAAAGGAAGAGAGAAGAATTTGGAGCTCAAAATCTTGTAAAAATGAATGCTAAAAATTGTCTTGACATGTAATTGTGTGGAAAAAGCAGATTTTAATTTAAAAAAATTGAACATGCCAGAATCTAGAGCAAAACCATAGGAAACCTCTAGAAATTTCCCTTTCAAGTGATACTAATTCATCAATTAACATTTTTTACATATCTTAGTTAATCATTTTTTAATTCACTAACTCCTATTAACTACTCCACATCTATATTTTGAAGATGAAATGTCTCATTCCTTTCTCCAGGACCACTACCCTTTTCTGTTCTTCTCTATTGATCATCTTTACCTTGGTTTCCCTTTTCTCCCTTCCCTATAGTTGGGTTCAATTATATCAGTCTATACCACTGGTATAGACTCTTCAATCCCTTAACAACTTTTCTAATCAGCACTCATGCCAAACTTCAGTTGTGAGTTAGCCCCACCATCTGCCTTCTCCAATGCTACTTCTGTACTATTGAACATTACTGGAAAAAGTCATGTAACTATGATAAATGTCTGCTACAGATTCATGTTATCTAATCTGAAACAGGCATTCCCTGCTATATAAAAATCCTTTTATTCTTCCCTAATAGATTTTGTTTTAAATACTTTTCTTCTGTTATTTTGAACTCAACAAACAAGAATATTTCTATATACAAAGAACAGAAAAAAGATTACATAAATTAGTAAATCATAGATCTCTAATATGTACAACTTGGATGTTTTTAAAAGTATAAAATATACTCAACTCAGTTTCAAAGCTCTCCTGTTTGAGTCATCCTTTAAAATTTCTTCTGTTCATTTTTTAAAATGTCTCAATGACCCTCTTTTCTTTATTTTTTTTTACATTATTATTCCTAACTTCCTTCTTTCTCCTTTAACTCCCCTTAAATTTTCTTAAACCTTCCTTATGACAAATAAATCTTGTCAAGAAAAACAAATCATGCTTAGGCATGTCCAAAAATAGGTTTCTCATGCTGAATTGTTGGTACATTATTTTTCTGCCAAGAGGTGAGTAGCAGACTTCATTGGTCCTTTGAAGTCAATGTAAGACATTCCTTTGCTCATTTTTAAAGACTTTAACAATTACTTTTCTTTACATGTAGTAATTGTATAAATTGTTCTCTTGGTTCTCCTCACTTAATTCTGCATCTATTCATACAAATCTCTGCAAGTTTCTCAGACTCTGTCCCTTTTTTGTCATTTTTTTATGGTACAATAATATTCCATCACATTTATAGACCATAATTTGTTTAGCCATTCCCCAACTGATCTATAGCCATTAAGTTTCCAGTTCAATGGTATAGCAAGAATGAAGCTAATAAATTTTTTTCTACATATGAATCTTCCCCCCACTTTCTTTGATTACTTTGAGGCATATAATTGATAGCATGCTGATGGATTACCACACTGTGACTATTTCAAATACTCTCTTTCTCAGCCATTTATCTAGAAATAGAGCACTTACCTCTTATTTTTATGAAGAAATTTATGCTGCCATTGTGGGCTCCTTAACATTCCTTATTCCTGTATTTTTCATAGGTATCTCAAACTTTTTTCCAAAAAAAAACCTTTTCAAAATGGAATCATCTAAATTTCAGCAATGTGGTAGATTTAGAACCCTGATTGCAAGGAATTGAGAAGTAAATAGAGGTGAGAAAGTAGAAGCAACTAGACTGTATTACTTTTTTCAGCTATTTAGCTATAAAAAGCTGAAGATCTCTAATTGAGGGAAAACTAAGGTTTGTTTGTTTTTTTAAGAATAGGAGACCAGGATGTGAGTATAAGGAATGAGAATAGGTAGAAAGATAATAAAGACGATAGAGGGAATGCTCAAACTGATAGCTACCTGGAGAAGACACATCGGGGACAATAGATCTAGAACACAAGTAGAAAGCTTGATCTTAATAAGAAAGACCACCTCTTCCTCATTTAATGAAGCAAAAAAGAATGTTCACTTAAAACTTAAACCATAAATATTAATTGCACATCATTACATGCAAAGCATTATGTGAGATGCTGGGAACACAAAGACAAAAATATAACAATGTCTTCCCCCAGGTAAGTTGTACTCTTTTAGGGGCTAGGGTACAGGGTTGTTACAAAATGAACACAATAAAATCAAGAAGGAAGAAAGCAGAAGCAAAGAGTAGAATAAAAAATGGCTTCATGGAGTAGATGGTACCTGAACTGAAATGTTAATGAAGACAATTATACTTGAAGAACTTTCCTTCCATTCAGAATGGGCTTCCTCAACAAGGTTACCACAGATTCAAAGGAGATATGTACCGCCACTCAGAAACACATCTCATGAGCCTTCACTTGTATGTTTATGACTCAGGCAGAAGGCTCTCTCACTTTAAAGCAAAGACGTTTAATGAAAAAGCATAGTAAGAGAAGTCACAATAAAACATTTCCCTAATGAAGCTGAAGCATGCTCTCCCACACATACAAACACCATCTGGGGAAGAAGGGAAAAAAGTAGGAAACACACATGGAGAGCACACGCAGAGGGAACCCATCTGGAAAGACAATTTGGACCTCGGACACTGCACAGTTGCGGCTGTCCTACCTGGCAGCAGGTAGCTTCCACCATGTGTCTTCCCTCTGCCAAATGCAGCATCTCCACGGAAGGCTGCTTCATTTTCGTCTCACATGATGCCTGTTCAGCCTTGCTCCACTAGTCCTGTTGTCCCTGCTGGTTGCTGATGGGCCCAGCTCTGAATATAAGATGGTGGGGCTTCTCTTTGCATTTAACTTTAACTATAATGCTTAGGTAAGAGGAGGAAATTTTCTAACAAATAGAGATTTTTTTTTTTAAATAGAGGTTGCCTTCAAAGGTTATAGGATCTCATCATTAGAAGTTTTTAAACAGAGATTGAATAGCAACTTATTGGGCATTTGGTGAAGGGTATTCTTTTTTCCAATTTGATTTCAACTGATTGGCTTCTGAGGCTTCTTTCCACTTCAGATTTTGGGATTCTGTGGTCTAATCTGGAGATGTGCTTTTCCAACTTTCCCCTAAATTACTCTTTCTAAATAATGGCCTAAACCTTTAGGAACCAATGATAACTTCATGATCTGATGACCCACTAAAAGAACTCAGAAACCATTCTTTTAATGATGCATGCTGGAATTCTATAGGCAATTGTTGCCGAGTTAATTATACTATAGGATAATAACCTTTCAAAATCTGGAATATAGGGGCAGCTAGGTGGCGCAGTGGATAGAGCACCAGCTTTGAATTCAGAAGGACCCGAGTTCAAATTTGATCTCAGACACTTAACACTTCCTAGCTGTGACCTGGGCAAGTCACTTAACCCCAGCCTCTAAAAATAAAAAATAAAAAAAAAAAATCTGGAATATAAGAGAAAGAACACAAGACTAGGAATCAGGAAATTTGCTATGAACTGTAGCTGCAAGCCCCTTCATCTTTTAAGAAATATTCTATAAAGTAGCATGCTTGGACTATATTACCTATAGGATCTCTTTCAACTGAAATTGTCTATAGTTCTAAAATACAATGAAAAAGAATGTACTGGAAAGACCATGAAGGAAATGAGAAAGGAAGGCATTGATTGCTATCTCCCTCTGATGGCCATGTATGGCTATAAAGCTGCCATACTATGGTTACAAAAAGTATTGTCTTCAAACTTTTAATATATATATGATTTTTTTTTTGCTAAGGCAATTGGGATTAAGTGACTTGCCTAGGGTCACACATGGTAGCATTTGTTTTTAAAGAGTAATTCTCCATATATTTCACTACCCTTATATCTGCACTTCATCTCGAATACACAGAAGGCATAATCTCTCTCTCCTTCCCTCCCTCCCTCTCTCTCTCCCTTCAACCCTTTCCTTTCCCCCTCCGTCCCTCCTTCTTTACCTTTCTTCCTTCCTTTCTCCTCTCTCTCTTACTCTCTCTCCTCTTTCTCTCCTTCCCTCCTTCTCTCCCTTCCTCTCTCTCTCTCTCTCTCTCTCTCTCTCTCTCTCTCTCTCTCTCTCTCTCTCTCTCTCTCTCTCTCTCACACACACACACACACTCTCTCTCCTCTCTCTTTCTATCTCCTTACCTCCATTTTTTTGGATTTTGTCCATCTCAGAAATGATGTTTTCCAGTTGAACTATAATATGTTTATTCAATAAACATTTATTAATCAACACGAAGTAATGAGGATAAAAAAGAAAAGAAAAAAAAAAGAATACTTGTCCCCCAAGAAAGTTACAATCTGTTGGTGGAGTTAGAAGCAAGGTTCAGACATGCATACAATGAAGGTTGGTATAAGGTAAAATATGTTGAGTACAAAGAAGATATCCAAAATTCTTTGAAAAATTTAAGAGAGACCATTTTTAGCTGGGGAATCATAGTGATCAGAGACTTCTTCATAAAGTATCTGGCAATTAGTTTGAATTTGAAAGAAGAAAATGATTTCACCACCCAGAAATGTAGAAGGAATGGGATCCAAGCACAAAGAACAACTTATATAAATACACAGAGATGGAGGATAGTAGGATGAGAATGGAGAACAGTTAGTAATCTGGCTATTTTTTAGAGTAGAAATTTAGAAACTATGATGGAGAACAGTAGTTCAAAGAAACTGTCAGGCTCTTTGCTTGGAATAGTTCAGGAAGAAAAAAGAAATGATATGACACTTGATTGTGTTCTAAGGAGATTCAATTGGATCTCCTATCCAATTAGGGGACAAAATAAGGGTATGAAATCTTAGTGCCCATGAAAAACACAAAATAATGGGTCAGTGAAGAGCTACCTCATGCCAGGTAGTTGTAAAACTGGATCATTTGCAATTGCACAAATAGCCCTAGAACAGAAGTTCTTGATTGCTTTATATCACCCTTTGACAATCTGGTGAAGCTTATGAACATCCTTCTCAGAGTAATATTTTTAAATGAATGAAATAGAAAATACAGAATTCATAAGAAAGGCAATTATACTGATATACAGTTATCAAAATATCGGTTAAAGCAAATTCACAGACCTTCTTCCCCAGAGAATAGCTGAAGCCCTGCAAAGATGATGTATTATAACCACTTGCTTCCCAGAGGAGGGATAGTTGAACACCCAGGAGAGAGTATAACAGCAGAAATGATGGAAAGCTAAGTAAATGGCTGTGAGTCGACTCTATCCACCAGCTGAATTTGAATAGCTAGAGTTTGGCAGAGCCTATGAGACTAAGATTTAAATCAAGTTTGAAAGAAGAAACTATCTGTCCCAGTCTGAAGGAAGTCAATGAGGGCAGAAAACAATGTGATATGATGGAAAGTACACTGGATTTAGGGGAAGATTCCCCCAAATTGTAAGCAGCTCTGCTGCTTACAAGCCATGTGACCTTGGATAAAATTCTCTGGAATTAGTTTCCTCATCAGTAAAAAGAAGTTTAGCCTAGACTCTAATTCTCAATAAATCTATTATCTTCACTGCTGACTTCTAGTGTCATATTTCCAAATGCCTCTTGACCTCACAAAGTGGATATTCAATAAACATCTTAAATTCACCATATCTAAAATTGAACTCATCTTTCCTTCTAATGTCTTTACCTCTCACCAATTTTCCTCTGATTCTTCAGGGCAATATTACCCTCCCATTTATTCAGCATCACAATCTAGGGATTGCCCTCGATTTCTCTCTTTTTTCACCCCCCAAAGCAAATCTGTGCCTACTCTTAATGCTTTCTCCAAGAAGCCCCTCCTTCTCTCCTCTGATTCCATCATCATGCTGCTGCAGACTTTTATCACTTCACACCTGGATTTTTGCAATAGTCTGCTGGTTGGTTTCCCTTGCCTAAGGACCTCCCCACTACAGTCCATCCTGCAATCATTTATCAAAATAATCTCAGAACTCATGCTGACCATGTCATCTACTCAGAAAACTCTGAGGTTTCCTGTTGCCTCTAGGAACCAATACAAAACTCTCTGCTTGGTTTTTAAAGCTCTTCACAACCTGATCACTTCCTGTATTTACAGTTTTCTTAATACCTTCCTTACTTCCAAGTATTCTACAATACAGTGACACTTGGCCACCCCATGCTTCCTTCACACAAGACAACTATCTCCCTACTCTGGGCACTTTGACTGGTGCTCCTCCATGTCTCTCTATCTCTTCCTCCTCCCTTCAAGTTTTAGTTTCTGCAAGAGATCTTCTCAGTCCTCCTTAACACCAGTGATTTCTCTTTGATGTTTGTCTTCAATTTATCTTGCACATACCTTGCCTGCAAGGTTTTTGTATCTCTGGCACATAGTAGAGACAGCTTGGTGGTACAGTGGAACTGAAGTGAAGAGAATCTGAATTCAAATCTGGCTTTAGATACTTACTAATAGCTGAATAAGTTGTGGTATATGAATGTTATGGAATATTATTGTTCTGTAAGAAACGATCAGCAGAATGATTTCAGAGAGGCCTGGAGAGAGTTACATGAACTGATGCTGAGTGAAATGAGCAGATCATTGTACACAGCAATAGCAAGATTGGGTGATGATCAACTGTGGTAGACTTTTCAACAGTGAGGTGATTCAAGGCAATTCCAATAGAGTTAGGTTTTTTCCCCTTTGGAATTGATGGAAAGAATTATCCACATCCATTAAAAGAACTATGGAGACTGATAGTGAATCAAAGCACAGTATTTTCATATTTGTTGTTGTGATTGTTGTTTATTTACTGGGGTTTTTTTCTCTTTCTCATGTTTTCCCCTCTTTTGATCTGTTTTTTCTTGTACAGCATGATGAATATGGAAATATAGTTTAGAAGAATTGCCTATATCAGATTGTTTGCTGTCTAGGGAAGAAGAGAAAGGGAAAAAATTTTGGAACACAAGGTTGCAAAGGTGAATGTTGAAAAATATCTTTGCATGTTTTTGGAAAAATAAAAAAACTATTTTAGAAATAAATATAAATAAATAAAAATAGTTATAATAAAAAAAACAAAGTATCAATAAATTTTTTAAAAAGAAACAGCCTAGAAATATTGTTCTGTTATATTTGACCTTTTCAGGATAGGAGCTGGGAGTAGAATCTCAAAATCCAGATCAGTGACAGGTAAAATTCCAAGCTATATGTCCTCCTGCCAACCCAGGAGGAATGCCCTTAGAAATTAGTGTACTTGATACTTGAGCCCATGGGGGCTTTGGATTTGGAACTGAGAAGGATTTTCTATATAACTCAACCAAACTGTGAACTTAATCTACCTCTTCAGAAACTAAGGTGGTATAGGAAAGAAATGCCACTACATGTTGGTTGTAAGGGGAGGTGTTAGTATATTTGTTTTTACAAGGATCCATGTAAAGTACAGACTAGCTTCCTGGAGGGGCTCGGGGTCAGTCAGAGTCAGGATAAATCAAAGTCCTTGGTCTTTAGGGGGAGAAGTGAAGGAGACCGGCAAGCTGCCACAAGGCTCGGCAAAGATGGATCTGGAATCCATAATTATCAGCCTCTCTCCTCCTCATCCGGTCCTGCATAAAGTATCTCTGGCCTCTCTCTCTTTGCCCTCCAATCCTGGTCCAAGATCTTAACACCAAACATTCTGCAAGCATCTATGGTGAGAAGAGCCATTCATCTAAACATATGCTAATAGAGTCATTGTCTCACATCCAACAGGTAATTAGCCTTAAGTGCTCTGTTGTCTGATTCAAGCACACCTTTTTGTAGTTTCAGCCTCTACAGATGCACATGTGCAAAAATTTTTGTAGCAGCTCTTTTGTGGTAGCAAAGAATTGCAAAATGAGTAGATGTCTGTCAACTGGGGAATGGCTGAATAAGTTGCAGTATATGAAGGTAATTAAATATTATAATTCTATAAAAAATGATGAACAAGATAATTTTAGAAAGGCTTGAAAAAATTTACATGAATTGATGCTGAGTGAAGCAAGTAGAACCAGGAAAACATTGTACACAGCAACATCTGTCATGATCATCTATGACAGACTTAGTTCTTCTTAGTGGTTCAGTGATCCAAGACAATAACAATAAACTTTGGCTGCAAAATGTCACTTATATCCAGAGAGAGAACTATGGACCCTGAATGTAGATCAGTACATACTATTATCTTTTTTTTTTTTTTTCTCATGGATTTTCCCTTTTGTTCGACTTTTTCTTCTCCCAACATGATACATATGGAAATATGTAAAAAATGAATGTGTATGTATAACCAAAAATGTCTTTACATGTAACTGGAGAAAATAAAAATAATTTTAAAATAAGTTATTATCATGACCAACAAAAATTTAATAAAGTAAATGTTCCTTTGTTAAAGCTAATCTGTCAAATGGTTAAATGCAACTGGTGTACAGAAAATGCCTAACATCTGGGGAACACAATTGGTGGAGGATAGTATTAAAGGTACTAGAGAACATTGGGGGAGAAGTGAAATGAGGCCTTCCCTGTGAACAGCCCAGTGTGAGAGGACATTGAGGTAGCTTTGAGGTCCAGATCCTAGGGAAATTTTTATCAAAGAGAAAGGAGTCAGAAAGGTAAGCTATAAGGAAATATAAGAAAAAAGAATGAAATTATTAAAAATCAATTGAAGAATATATATATCCATATATATATATGTAATTTTAATATAAATAGATAAACCAATAGATATATAATATTCGCAATAATAGCTCCCAAATTATTTGAAATGCAAAAAAAGTAAACATTTATGAATATTGCAAGAAAAAGAAAAAAAGGAATCACTCCCTGATGAGGCAGAGGATCCTGTGGATTCCAAGAAAAGCATGGAACCACCAAATTTTCTGAATAGTGTAAACGAGAAATAAGAATTGTGAAAGCAGAATTAATGATCTGCATAACAGAAATAACTGTAATAACATAAAAATTTGAATCCATAGCAGCAGATCTCACCAGAGAAACCAAAGAGAAAATAACTGTTAGGAATACAAATACCAAGAATTGATGGGCAACCTAGAAGAAGAAAAGAAAAAACAATAATGTTGAAAGAAAATGTGTTAAATACAAGCAAAACATACTGATCTTGAAAACAAGTTGCAGAGACAACTTAAGAATTATGAGTATCCCAAAAGAACATGACTAGTCAAAAAACCTAAAAGACCATAATGGTAGAAATTACACAAGAAAACTACCCAGAATGTGGTAATATAGAAATGTCCTTCAGGAAAAAAATACAAAACAATCAACTATGCTGCAAATATAAAGAAAAGGAAATTTAAATAACACATAAGAAATAGCAGGAGAAAATAGAATAATATATTCTCAAGAGAAAAATAGGTCAAGATGAAATCCAGACTGACATACCAAGCAAACCTAAGTGTAACCATTAATGAAAGAAATACAGACATTCAATAAATAAAAAAGAGGCATTTAAAACATTCCTGAAATGGAAACCAAACCTGAACAAATTATTTGATTTTCAAACACTCCAGACAACAGATGTCAAAAAAAAAAAAAAAAAAAAAGTGATGGTGGAGTAAAAGGCCTGAAATATCATGGGCAAACCTTATAATATTATCCAAAGGAGAACAATATATTGCTTTCAGGAAATATTATAAAAATGAGAGATATACACAAAGATAAAGGGCAGCAGTAAAATTTATTATGTTAAAAAAAAAGCAGGGGAAGTAATCATGATCTCAGACAAAGTTAAAGTTAAAATAGATTTAATCAAAATTGAAAAATGGAGAAGCTACATTATATGTCAATAATATTATTCAATATTTAAAATATTTACATAGTATGAAATACCTACCAAAACATACACAGAAACTGTATGACCATAAACATAAAATATTTTTATACAAATAAGCTCAGATCTAAATAATTGAAGTAATTTTTATTGTTCATGGGTAGATAAAACCAATATAATTTTTAAATGACAATTTAACCTAACCTGTTTATTCGTTGATCCAATAAAATGATTATAAAATTGGCTTATTGAGTTTGAAAAAAATAATAACAAAGTTCATTTGGAAAAATGAAAGGTCAGGAATTTCAAGAAAATCACAGGGAAAAGATATAACAAAAGTATATTCATCAGTATCAGACTATATATCATAAAATAATACAATAAGTTACATTATAATGAGAAAGCATTGTTGAAGTATAAAATGGATAATTTCAATTATTTTAAAATTTCTTGTATAAACAAAAGATGTAGGAAAGAATAGAAGGAATGTGGGGAGAAAACTTTTATAAAATATCAGAGAAGTAGTGGGTTGGGTGGGTTGAAATGTTGCTATAGGAAATGATGAGCTGATTTAGAAAAACATGGAAAGACTTGGACTTATGAAAGAAGATGCCATCCATCTTCAGAGGAACAGATGACAGGTGGAAATAAGCATAGTACAGTCTATCAAATGGATGTGTCTATGAGAGAGAGTATGTGTGTGTGTGTTTTTCCATATTTAATTGTAGCCTTCTTAGGGGAAGGGAGAGAGGATGGGAGAAAAAAATAAAGTAAAAAGCTTATAGCAGAGAACAAAGAAAACCAACAAGGAAGCAAAGAAATGCTTAGCAACTTTGAAAACAAAGTTTTGTATTTATTATATAGGTTTTTGTGGCCCTTGACACTATCAGTCACTTCCTAGAAATCCTCTTCTCTCTAGATATTTGAGATACTTTTCTTTCTTGATCCTCTTCCTGTTTGATTTTTCTTTCCTTCTCCTTTGATAAATTTTCATCTAAGTTATACAGTTATCTCCCTGATCTGCTTTTATATATAGAAAACAGAATTCATTATCTTTGTCCCCCAACCCACCCCTCTTTCCAACTTCCTTATTACTATTAAGGGTATCACTATGTGCCCTTGGATAACTTCAATATCATCTTCAACTGGTCATTTTCATTCTTCTTACAAATCCAATCCATTGCCAGATCTTGTCATTTCTACCTCAAAAATACCTCTCATCTATCTCCCCCTCCACTTACATAGTCATTACTCTTGTTCAGGTTCTTGTCACCTCCCAGCTTCAGGGACAAACATCTGTATTAGATCAAGCTCAGAATTAGAAGTAGCATGGCACAGAGCAGTGATTCTTAAAGTATAGTCTGGGGATTCCTAAGAGTTCTTAAAAGCCTTTTTGGTTTTTGGCAGGAGTGGATAGTTGAGGTGAAAGCTATTTTCATAATAATATTTAGACATTTTAATTTCTAATATAATAAATGTCAATAGATAGCCTATAAAAACAAAAGTTCTTTGGAGTCTTTAATAGTTTTTAAGAGTGCAAAAGGATTCTCAGACCAAAAAGCTTAAGAACCATTGGTTAGAGCACATAGCAATAGATTGAGACTTGAGTTTCAATCAAAATATTTTTTCAAAACACACGAAAGCCACTTAGTTCTGTGGGCTTGTTTCCTCAACTATAAAATTAAGGAGTTGGATTTGATAAAGACGAGGTCTATTTTATATCAAAGATATTATGTTCTTATAAGTAAGTCCAGATTACTCAGGAAGTTGAATTAACCTCCACACTCATTCTGGGGTTTCAAATCCATACAGGACTAGCCTAAGATCTTTGACCTAAAAAGTATCTTCAGTCTTTTGGAGATATTCTGGCCAAAGACTAGAATTTAAGTCATTCTCTAAAGGGTCTTGAAGAGCTTGTGGTCAATAAGATCTCATTATCTGGAGCATTCGTTTATCCAGAAACATTTTTCTCTCCATCAAATGCAATTAAACTGAAGTGATATGCATCAATTATTACAGACTTGGTCTCTACAAATCTGACTTTATTTAAGATGCTTTAAGAACAAAGATGTAGTTTTAATTTAAAAAGGTGAAATATTATCACAGTCTTAAAAAGCAATTGAATAACAAAGTTAACAGAAATTAATTGCAATCTTGCCCTGAAACAGCATATTTTTGACAGAATGTCAAAATGAGTACACTTACTGGATTAAAACTACGGAACAAAACTGTAGGCTAAAAAACTTGAAATTGCTTAGTTTGGAAAAATGCATTTTTCAGCAGGAGCTTACCAGGCATAAAACTCAAATTTTACATGAAATGTGTTACTCATAACTTATTTGTGATTAAATAAGAAAGGCTACTGATGAGAATTAGGTAAGGAGTATCTAAATGAAATTAGGTTTAATTGAGGTCTAGTGGCAGGTTTGGGGTATAGGAAGTCAAATGGAACTCCCCTGCAACCTCTTTGGATTTGGTGCAAAGATACAGAGTTAAATGAGTTCTAGTGGTGGCGCAGAGTCCCCTGTAAAAGGAATTTACAGTCCCAAAAACCTAGATTGATAAAAGAGGTTTATTATGGGTTTGAAAGTAAGTTTGAAAGGTAGAAAGACATCAGGGCTAGGGCTAGCACCGGGTAGGCAAAAAACCCTTGACATGACCGGCGTAAGGATGCCAAATTTGGGACTCCTGGAAAGAGTAAGCTCCAGTTTCCCCCTTTTATAATGGGGGGCTTTTGGTAATCTTGAAGGGGCTCATGGGTGAAGTTCCAGGTTGGCTCCTGGCTGGATTTCAGCCAGGGTTAGAATTTGAATAGAATTCAATGGGTTTTTAGATAAGGAGCTGTTTGTGCTTGGAGTGGGGGTTGGGAAACCTGAGCAGATCATTAGAATGGGGGCTGGGACAGTCCAAGTTAGTTCAGATCCCATGGGGGCTGGGAGAGCCCAGATATCTCCCATTGGAATTCATGGGGGTTGGGAATCAGTAAGGAATCTTAACCCACATCACTACCTTATAAATACTCTATACCCAGAAGGTGAACTACTATTGCAACTATCTCTTATTAACAGCTATAGAGAGATCCTAATGCACAGGAAGCCAAGGCAAATGATGTTGGTTTAACTGCTCTCTTCACAAATAATGTTTGCTCTTTCTATAAGACCTAATTAAACTGTTAAATCATCCATTCCTCTAGGGTCTAACAAGGAGGTAGTTTCTCCAGCCTTTTAATCACTTAAATTGCCTGTGAGTAGAAATAGTCTTCTTAGCCATTTTTTTAAACACCTTGAAATAACTAAAAATTCTGTTAGAGAGGAAGCTCATTGGTATTGAAAAGTTCATGCCTTTGGACATTTAGTAAAGTAGGACACTAGAGGCCATAGGGGAAGAAAGAAAAATTCCTGCTTTGAGGCAAGCCAAGGAAAGTGCAAATCTAATGAAAATGTTTCTCCCATGGGTCCTTTACATCATTAACATCCTAGCTTCATATTTGCTGCAACAAATAACTTACTTAAAATTTCCTCTAGGGAGGAGATAAGAAGCCCAAAATATACTTGCAAGAGAGCTTTACCTAGCAACTTGTTAAAGTCTGAAACAACTTCACACCTCAAAGTCTCCTTGATTATTTGGTTTTAAGTGTTGTCAGTTACTAAAGTTTTCCACAATAAGCAGAATAGGAAATGATAATAACACCTTGTATTTATAGAGTAATTTAAAGGTATTTATTTCTCATTTAAGTTGATCTAAAAATTAAATGAAAACTATTTCTTTTTTTTTTATTATAACTATTTATTGACAGAACATATGCCTGCATAATTTTTTTTTATAACATCATTGCTTGCACTCACTTCTGTTCCGACTTTTCCCTTCTGTCCCTCCATCCCCTCCCTTAGATGGTAGGCAGTCTTATACATGTTAATTATGTTATAGTATATCCTAGATACAATATATGTGTGCAGAACTGAACAGTTCTCTTGTTGCACAGGAAGAATTGGATTTAGAAGGTAAAAATAACCTAGGAAGAAAAGCAAAGAAAATAGTATTTCTTATTTAGATACTTCAGTGGATCAGGTGAGAGCCTATGTAATGGAATAGAAGAGACAGGTAGCATTGGAGCCAAGAAAACATAGGTCCAAATCCCGCCTTTGCCACAGAGAGGGGAAGGTATTTGTCCATGGCCATATGACTATTGATTACAGGAGGCAACATTTGAATTTGGGTATTTCTGGGAGGTAACCTGATGTTGTAAATGGAAACACAGTTTTGGAATTAGGGAGAAATGTGTTCCTGACCTATCTCTGATATGGCTGGCCCAGAAAATGCTAACTTTCATCTGCAGAGATTTCCTCATAGAGGAGTTCCCTATACAATGAAATCACAGTTTCAAACATTAGCCTAGTCCATAAGCCTTTGCTCTTACTGGTGCATATTCTCTTTCAACAACTCTATGTTGCAACCTTTCCAAGTCTTTCTTAAACATGAAGCTAAGTGGTGATTTGGAGTTTGGGACTTGGAAACAGGAAGTCCTGAGTTTAAATTCAACTTCAAACAGTAATTGTTTGATCTTGAGCAAGTCACTTAACTCTTCTATGCCTCTCTTCTATAAATTGTGGATTATAATAGTACTTATCTCCCAGGATTGTTGTGAGGATAAAAATAAGATACTATTTATAAAGTGCTTTGCAAACTTTGAAGTGCAATATAAATGCTAGTTATTGCTATAATTATTTTTATTTTCATAAATCCTTCATGGATCATGTGCTGGAGAACTCCTCTGATTCTTTTAATATATTCTGGATGTCAGAATAGCATTCTGGTGAATTGCTAATTCTCATTTTTATTACATGACCAGGGTATCTCCTTTTCTTTTCAACTACCTCTTATTTAATAAATCACCAATGCCATCTACTTATACCCACCAGGTGTCCTTCCTCAGGTCTGAATCATCTGCAAATTTTTATTTTTCTAGAAATCATGGTATTTCATAGTTTGCAGTCATAATTTCTTAGGATAAAACTGGTTTTGATGAGAGAGAGCAGTTTGTACTTTTGAGTTCCAAAAGATAAGATCTTCATGGAGAGCAACTGTTTCACTTTTTTATGTGTCTCCAACATTGTATTTTAATCACACTAAGAACATAAAAATATTTTAAAAATTATATTGTTGAATTGAAATATCAAAGATATTGTGTGGGATATAAAGACCCTAACTCAAAATGACTACTTGGAGACCTCTCAAAGTGAAGGTAGAAAGTCTTTTATTAGAGTCTCACAAGAAGCAGGCAGTCCTCTTCTGGGAAGTCCAGTTCCAGGAGGCCAATTTATAGAACTTGGTTAAATAAGCAAAGGTTACCCAACTAGTCCCAAAGAACCCCCCTTATGCAAAGCTTTTAGTCTTGATTGGCTCTTGCAGTTACTTTTCCCTTATATGGCGGGTGGGATGATAATGGACTGACTAGAAATGAGATAACTATGTAACTATACAAAAAGTTTCATTTCTTCAAGGTTGTATGATTTCTAGGAAATTGAAACTGAGGCCTAAGGTTTTACCCACTTTAGCAGATAGTTTCTGAGAAACCATATTACTTGCCCCCTCCCCCCCAATATGAATCCAGGTCATGAGTCCAAATCCAGTGCTCTCTAATCATTGAAAGCAATGGGATTCCCTCATTCTTCCTCCTATTAAATTCCACTGACAGCATCCCATTATCACCCATAGCACTTGCCTAAGAAATCAATATTCTAATAGAGAGAGGTGTTGTTATTGTTGTTTGATCTTAAGTTCTCAGAGAGGACTATGACATCAAGAAGGTGATGCCATGATATGCAAGTGAATTGGATTTAAGAGTAGGTGGGCTGAGCAAAGTCACCAATCTTACTTTCTTCAGGAATCATCATATGAAAGCGTCTGGAGAACCTGCTTCTGGGAAAGAATGATGACATCTATTAAATAGAAGTGTCCTTTCCAATTTGGAGCATGCACAGATATTCTACAATTCCTTCAGCTAACGATATGATTGTATAGTGAAATTGAGGTCAGTTCAGTTTTTATAAATTAGTATTTTTTTAATTAACAAAAATTTATTTCCCCCTCCTATTTCTGTTCCTTCCCCTTGCAGAACAAAAAAAAAAACAAAAAACAAAAAACAAAAAAAACAAAAAAAGAAGAAGAAGAAGAAGAAGAAGAAGAAGAAGAAGAAGAAGAAGAAGAAGAAGAAGAAGAAGAAGAAGAAGAAGAAGAAGAAGAAGAAGAAGAAGAGAAAAGAAAAGAAACCCTTTAAAACAAATATGTTTAATTATTGGTGGAATTGTGAATGGATCCAGCTGTTCTGGAGAGCAAATTGTACATACCCTTTGATCCAGCAATGTTACTACTGGGCTTATATCCCAAAGAGATCTTAAAGGTAGGAAAGGGACCCACGTGCACAAAAATGTTTGTGGCAGCCCTCTTTGTAGTGGCAAGAAACCGGAAACTGAATGGATGCCCATCAACTAGGGAATGGCTGAACAAGTTTTAATATATGAAATTATGGAATATTATTGTTCTATAAGAAACAATCAGCAGGATGGTTTTAGAGAGGCCTGGAGAGACTTAAGTGAAAAATGCTGAAAAGTTGGGTTTCCACAGTGTTGCAAGCTTTGAGGTAATATGGGATTGACATATCTGGTACCACTGACCAAAAGATTTTCAGAATGTGAGAGGTTAAGGAAGATTAGGATTCACAGAACAATTAAGTGATCTATTTCTTGAGCAACCAAGGAACTGGGGGCTATGAAGGCACAGGTGGATTCCACCAATTAGAAAGTGTCTTGTGGTTTTGAGAAAGCCACAAACTTAAGATAATAGCCCATCCAGCCCAAACTAGTTGGGGTCAGTGACCTGACTTAACCAAATCACTACTGCACCCGATGAAAAGGCTAATTGAATATTAAACAACACACCCCAGAGGATAAGTTTTGGAACATGGGATGTATGAAGGGGGGGGGGTAATGTTTTATACATATTAAGAGGAAACATGTAGTGAGCATATCAGAAAGACTATAACCTGGATAAAACGAACCAATCCCTTCTTTAAAGGGAGGAACTATGTCACATGAGCAAGTATAAAGAGTGGGGCCCACTTCTGGCCAGAAACGTTAAGATGATTCCTTAAGATTCTTCTTTAATAAATTTTCCTTGATATCTGATTTTCAGTGTCAAGAGTGTTATTTTTAACACTTACATGAACTGATGCTAAGTGAAATGAGCAGAACCAGGAAATCATTATACATGGCAACAAAAAGACCATATGATGATTAATTCTGATGGAAGTGTCTCTTATCAACAATGAGATGATTGAGGCCATTTCCAATGATCTTATGATGAAGAGAGGCATCTACATCCAGAGAGAGGACTGTGGGAATTGAGTGTGAATTACTACATAGCATTTTCACTCTTTTTGTTGTTAATTTGCTCGCATTTTGTTTTCTTATTTTTTCCCTTTTTGATCTGATTTTTCTCGTGTAGCAAGATTATTGAGTAAATATGTGTATATATGTATATATATTAGATTTAAAATATATTTTAACATGTTTAAACATATATTGGATTACTTGCCATCTAGGGGAGGAAGTGGGGTGAAGAAGGGGAAAATTTGGAACGCAAGGTTTTGTAAGGGTCAGTGTTGAAAAATTATCCATTCATATGTTTTGAAAATAAAAAGTTTTAATAAAAAACATAAAAAACAAATATGTTTAGTCAAACAAAACTAATATCCACATTGGTCATATCAAAACAATGTCTTATTCTATAATCATTTCTTTCAAGAGGTGGATAGCATGTTTCATCATGTGTTCTTTGGAATTGTGATTGGTCATTGGGTTGAGCAGAGTTCTTAAATCTTCCAAAAGTATTTGTCTTTATGATGTTGGTATTGTGTAAATTGTCCTTGATCTGCTCAATTCACTCTGCATCAAGTCATATAAGTTTTCATAGGCTTCTTTGAAATGTCCCTCTTCATCATTTCTTATAGCACAATACTATTCCATTATATTCATATATCACAATTTATTTAGCCATTCCCCAAATGATAGGCATCCAATGGGACACTTCAAAAGGTACTAGTCAGGATATAACTCATTTCATCAAGAACTAAGTTCTCAGCTCTTAATGCGGCTCATTAGTGCATGATTTTGCTATTGCTTCTGTGTTGTGTCTATTCTTTCCTTTTTTTTTTTTTTTTTTTTTTTTTTTTTTTTAAAGTCAAAGAGATTAGAGATGAATACAACCTTGTGGCTTTGAAAGATCAGGAAAGTAAAATACCAGATATCCAGGATTTGCCAGAAGCTAGACAGTATGGAATGATGAATAGACTGGCAGCTGAGTCAGATTCTTCCACCAGTTACGTTACATTTGGACTTAGTGGAATCAATCCTATATTGAAAATTTCATTGTCTGAGATCATCTTCCCAATGATTAAGATGGTATCAGGGACAGTGTGTCCCTACCTATTAGGGAAAATGTCCATACTTCTGTTCTTGATATATTTTTGCAATAAATATCCCTTTGTAAAAACTAATCAATTTTAATTAAATAAATCTGGGAGCTAATCACTCTCAGTTAACAGGGAGAAAAGTTATTTTGGGGGCTGTAGCTGATAAGTATCCTCTCAAAGGTGCCTCTAGAGACCTGAGGAAAGATTGTGAAAAGTTTCATTTGGGGAGAGTGAAATCAGAAATATGTAAAACAGTTATTTGTATATGCAGATAGACTAATTCAGTGGATACCTATACAAATTGATATCATATTGTTGGCAATATGCATTCTTTGTTCAATTTATTTTTCCAATGTAGATGGCTAGACTATTCCATTTTGAGTACATGTGGATCTCACTAAGAAGACCCTATAGCACTTTGTGTGTATAACTTGTACAATGACATAAGCACTTGAGAATATTTGGAGAACCAGAACATGGATATGGACCTCTTTTTTTTTGCATTTTGAAAAGAACCTTTGATTTAGAGCTGGGAAGAATATTATCGATCTGTCCAAAATGCTCATCTTACAGATGAAGAAACTGAAGAACAAAAAGATTAATTGACCTCTCCAAGATAAGACAAATAGTAACAGAATCAGTTTTCAAACTCAGGTTTTCTGAATCAAATATAGTATTATCTTCAGTATATTATGTTGTCTCCATTGACATTGACAAATACCTTAAAGGAAAAAAATATTTCTTAATTTTATGTTTTTATTGATATTAATATTCAATAGATTGCTGTACAAAGTTTTCTCGATGGTAGCATAAAATACAGAATTTTGTATGATTTTAATTTTTTCACAGGAGATATCCCTTAATGCAGAGCTTTTGATTTTATTCTACCACATCCTATGCTTCTTGTCTTCAGCACACATTAGATATAAGATTCTATGTACTATATGCTTTTAACAAAGATATAATCTGTTATAGGAAATTATCTTTTTAAGATTATATATCTTCTTCTTGTGTTTACATCAAGGATATCTAGTCTCATATAGATTTGATGAAGATAAGAAAAGCTGAAATGACTGGGCTAATAATACCCAGGCTAATGACTGGGTACAAATGGGGCTGCTTGCCATTTTTTTGTCCTTTCCCTAAACTGGCCATTTAGATTCTGTTTGGACAGTTGGGTAGAAAAAGTGATATGGGTGTTCATACTACTTGGATGAGCTGCACTAATTATTATAAGCCTTTCAGTGAGATGGAGAACCATCTAGTCTCATGATCTTCCCTGCTAAGTGTTCTTTTTTTTTTTAAATCTAATTTTTATTCTGAATTTAACAAACACCAAATAACATGAGAAACTTCACATATATTGTAAATAGAGAGGATTCTACATGAAATTGTATCTCAAATATATAAAACTTGCTTTTCTTTTTAAAAATATAATAAATTCAATACATATCATCTGTGATTCCTTTTGGTCTTCCTTCTGTTCTCTTTTGGGAAGAGGTGGAGACAGAGGAAATGGGTCCCTAAGTTGCCTAGTCTATCCCTCCTATCTACCTTCAGCAGAAAAAGAAAAAACAAAATCCTTGCAACAAATATGTATAGCCAAGCCCTCTTTTGTAGTGGCCAAAAACTGGAAACTAAGTGGATGCCCATCAATTGGAGAATGGCTGAATAAATTGTGGTATATGAATATTATGAAATATTATTGTTCTGTAAGAAATGACTAACAAGATGATTTCAGAAAGGCCTGGAGAGATTTACATGAACTGATGCTGAGTGAAATGAGTAGGACCAGGAGATCATTGTATACTTCAACAACAATACTGTATGATGACATTCAATTCTATGGATGTGTCCATTTTCAACAATGAGATGAACCAAATCAGTTCCAATAGAGCAGTAATGAACTGAACCAGCTGCACCCAGAGAATGAACTCTGGGAGATGACTATGAACCACTACACAGAATTCCCAATCCCTCTATTTTTGTCTACCTGCATTTTGGATTTCCTTCACAGGCTAATTGTACACTATTTCAAAGTCTGATTCTTTTTGTACAGCAAAACAACTGTTTGGACATGTATACATATATTGTATTTAATTTATACTCTAACATATTTAACACGTATTGGTCAACCTGCCATCTGGGAGGGGAAGGAGGGGAAAAATTAGAACAAAAGTTTTGGCAATTGCCAATGCTGTAAAATTACCCATGCATATATCTAGTAAATAAAAACTATTTTTAAAAATATGTATAGCAAAGCAAAACAAAATTGCACATTGTCTGCCACTGAGTTCTAAAGTTTTCTGGGTTTTGGCATTTTCCCAGTCAGTGTGCCTTCCAGACCACTGGCCACTGTCATCTGACTTTCTGGTATACTTTAAGGATTGCTGGGCTTAGCCATTGCTCTAAAGCTTAATTCTCTTATTTGAGTTAACTCCCTCTATTACAGTGAGATTTCCTTGAAAGTAGGCAACATTTAAATTTTTTTCAATGTATCCTCAGCACTTAGCATAGTGCTTAACACATAATAATCACTTAATAAATGCTTTTTTCATTCATCCATTCATCTTTATCCTTTCCATTTGATATTTTTATCTTTATATTAGTGGTTGATCTAATTGGTTATGAGCAGCTGGTTATGAAATGATCTTTGGTTTCTTCTTGTTAATCTATTTTCATTTTTTTGTGCTGGTCTATGATTGCCATTACCAACACTTTTTTTCTTATCATTATATACATTCATAACGTATTCCTGGGTTACAGACATGAGGGTTCCTGAATAGACAAGCTTTCATTCTCTTAGTTGAAAATAAGGACAGTGCTATGTGACTGAGATTTGAAGGAAATAAGGTCATACTCCTAAAAGCAAAACAACATATTTTTATGCTATTCATTCTGTTATAATCATAGAATGATAGAATCTCAAAATTGGAATAGGTTCATCTAACCTCTCTACCCTCTAAATCATAGGCTGCATGATTGGAAATAAGGAAATCAGAGTCAGAGTCAGCTGATGTAGCCCTTGTCTTTTTTGCCATCTTTGTTAACATCATATATCTAGTTTAAATCTACCTTTCTGCAGTTTAAGTCTATTCTGCAGGCTCTGTGCTCTGGTCTCAAGTAAAAGAAGTCTAGATATAACTCTTAAAATATTTGAATACAATATGATCATCCATCTTATCTTTTCTAGGGTAAACCTCTTCAGTTCTTTCAAAAGATGCTTTTTTTTTTTTTTTTTTTTTTTTTTTTTTTTGCAATTTCCCAATCCTCCCCCCCACACATACACCCTTCTAGCTTCCTATCTGGCCTTCTTCATTTCTCTCTACTGTATGTACTCTAACTTGACAATATCCTTTCTAAGATAAGAGTACCTAGAACAGAATATTTTGGATGTGGTCTGACACATCTGAAACAGTTTTGAAACAGATATAGTTTTGTTTTTGTCTAGCAGAGCTCCTTGTAGAGTGGAGCCTCCAGGCTCATCCAGTCCAATCCATTTGGGGAATTTTCACAATGACATCCTTTAGAAAAAGTCATCATTAGGGCAGCTAGGCGGCACAGTGGATAAAACGCCAGCCCTGAAGTCAGGAGGACCTGAGTTTAAATTTGGTCTCAGACACTTAACACTTCCTAGCTGTGTGACCCTGGGCAAGTCACTTAACCTCAATTGACTCAGGGAAAAGAACAAAAGAAGAATCATCATCCAGCTTCTGCTAAAAGACCTCTCTTTAAGGGAAAAAAATCTACTACCTCTTGAAGAAATCCATTCCACTGTTAGAGTTCTAATTGTAATAATTTTTTCCTACATCAGTCTAAAAAGGCCTCTTTGCAATTTGCTCCTATTATTCCTGGTTCTGACCCCAGAGATGGAAATAATTCTACTTCCACCAGATAGCCCTTCAAGTCTTTGAAAATAGTCTTATCTCTGAATAACTTCTTATGCAGACCAATCATTTCAAGATCCTTCAACCAATCTTCATGTAACATGGACCTTTATAGTAATTGCTTAATAAACATTAAATTGAATTGAATCTGTGATTTCTAAAATCCCACTTTCTATAGGAAGCCTTTCCCAATCCCTCTTAATTCTAATGGCTTTCCTCTGTTGGTTAGCTCCAGTTTACTTTGTATACATCTTAGTTTTATACAGTTATTTGCCTGTTGTCTTCTACATTGGACTGTGAACTTCTTGAGATCAGAGATTGTCTTTTATAATTCTTTGTATCCCCAGCACTTAGCACAATGCTTGGTACATAGTAGATTCTTAATAAATGGCAACTATTTGCTATTCCCTCCAGTAAACTAGACTGAAGTCTATTTGTGCCTTCTCATCTGTTCATATCCTCCTATAAATACTGCATTTGTAAGGTCTATAAAACCTATCGCTGGTCTTTCTATAGATCTCTTGACATTGTATGGATACCAATAGAGCAAAGAGGCTGTCAATATTGTTTTATTTTCGCTATATGATCAACCCACCCACTTTTCTGGTTATGCATTTCATTGGCAGTATCTTTTTCACTGCTCTTCATGAACAACTAATATGTTGCAAGTTACTTATACCCATAGTGCATCTCTCCATTACCCTTTGGATATTTCTACATTTAATTCTTTGGAGAGCACATTTTATGAAGAAAAGTATAGTAGGTTAAAACTTCCCTTGATCTGAATACCATGCTGCTATTAGCACAATAGAATTGTATTAGTTCTTGGCTATCACATTCTTAACTCATACTGAGCTTGGGAAATATGTACGACCTTGGGAAAGGGAGGGAGCTTGCCAAGCTTTTCCCTTATAGCATAGTTCTCCAGGGAGAGAGGAAATCAGAGCCCAGCACAGTACCTGGAACCTAGTGGTGCAGGTCCTTCGTAAATGAATTTACTAACCCGAAAAGTTAAACTGGCATAAGAAGTTTATTATTAGAGCTGAGAAGTCAGCTTCTGCAGGCTGACTTCCTTAGTGGTGAGGGAGTCGCTACTTCCTGAGAGAAGTGAAGAGCTAGCAGAGAAAGTTTCTAGCAGAGAATTCCTGACAGAGAGGTGAATAAAGTCCTGTTTGGGAAATAAGTGAGAGAGATAAAGAGGGAGTAATGCTGAAAAGAGAATGGTGGCAGAGGGTGGCAGCTATGCCTTAGCACGATTAGGTTTTCTGCAAGGGACTGAGCTGAAGGAAGTTTGTTATAAGGGTAGTTCTTGGGGGGAGGGGGGGCTGGGAGCAGTTTGAGCTGGAATCAGAATAGAGAATCTTAGAATTGAAGGAGTGTCCCTGGACTAATCTCCAACTCAATAGATGGTTAGAAATCTGGATCTCCAGCTCAGGCTAAGGAGGAGTGGTCCTGGACTCAACTAGTCCCGCCCAGATAACAGAATGAAACCCCTCGATCTGGGGCAGGTCTCTCAGCGGAGAGCTTCTCTGGGGGAGTTTCCCAAGCTTTCCACCCAAGGCCAAGAGAGTGAGAGTTTCAGAGTATCCCTCCTCATTTAGTTTACTCTAAATGACATCAGGTAACTGGTTTGACCAACTTTTTTTTTTTTTAAACAGGATGACGTAGATGGGTTGAATAATTGTAAGCTAAATCCTTCTATGTAGCTTCTAGCAGTTTCCAGAACAAATGGGCAATTCCAAAGAGGTTAGAAATTTCCTGGACTATTACAAACCAGAGCCTGGTTAGTTTTATTGTCTGGACTTAAGAAAGTGATGCTAATAATACAACAAACTTAAAAATGTGTCCTGACTAGGCTCTTTTCAACAATGAGGTAATGCAAGGCAATTCCAATAGACTGTGACAGAAAGTGCCATCTGCTTCCAAAGAGAGAATTATCGAGACTGAACGGGGATCAAAGCATAGTCTTTTCACCTTTTTTGTTTGCTTTTCTTATTTTCTTTTTGTTTTTTCCCCTTTGACCTTATTTTTTTTGTGCACCAAGTAGAATATGGAAGCACGTTTAGAAGAATTGCACACTTTTAACCTGTTCTGAGGAGGAAGGAGAGGGAGGAAACTTTTGAACACAAGGATTTGCATTGGTGATTGTTGGAAACTATCTCTACCTGTATTTGGAAAAACAAAATGCTATTTTTAAAGCGTGTCCTGAAACATTTGCAGCACATCGGGAGTGTTCAAGCCCTAGATTTATTATCTGTACGTTCCACAAGCCTGACACAATCCTAAGCTTCTATCAAATACATTCTTTTCAAGTAAAGTAAACTTCACAGGTAATAAACGCTCTCTGTCCACCCTCTCAAGGGGCAAAACGAGGAAGCCGGAGAGGCCGGGACGCGCCCGTCACCCGCAGTAAGCGGCGCTAACTCTCCTGCTTCCTCCTGCACGAGATCCGGCCTCGAACCAGGGTCCTCGTTAAGCAAGCGTTAAAAGGCACGTATTAAGAAGCACTTGCTTTATGTCAAGCACGTAGGCTAACTCCTTTTTGTCATGCTTTATCCGGCTTCCCCCTTCATCTATTCTTCTTCTCCCCCCCTTCCCAGTAAATCTCCAAGGGACGTTTCTTCCTCTAACCCAGATCAGGAAACCACGGGCACCGGACTGGGAGGCCTTGAAATCTCGAATACCTCCAAACATAATGATCGAGGACAGCCTTTAAGAAAGCCCTAACTAAGCCTCTCTGGGTCGCCAGTCCAGAGGAACGCTTTTCACTTTAAACTCGTCGATCCGGCCAAATCCGATCTCTTTTCCAAACTTAATTTGCAGAGGGAAAAAAAAGGCGACCCCATTCTCTTTCCTCCCCGCCCACCTCCGGCACCCTCGCCCCGCCTCCTTCCCAGCAGCCCTAGCGCCTGGTCTCTCCCCGACAGCTTCCCCAAGATGGCGGCTGACAGTGAGGTGAGGCCTCTCCCCTCCCCTGCCTCGGTTCTCTCCCTCCTCGAGTTCCCCCAAGTTGTGTCAACTCCCCCGGACTCAACCTTTTTCTGTCCTTTTCTTCCCGCAGCCCGAGTCCGAGGTTTTTGAGATCACGGACTTCACCACCGCCTCCGAGTGGGAAAGGTGAGTGAGGTGCTTCCTCCGGTGGTCCCTCAGCCTTCCGCCTCTACTCCCCGTCTTCACCCCACACACACACACACGCCGCACCGGCGGCCGCGGGAGGCCCGGCCCCGCTGCCTTCTCCCGATAGGGCCAGGCCTCGCATGGATCCAGGCCCTGAGTGTTCCCATCTGGCCCGGAACTTACCGGCCCCCCCCAGGCCAGCCCTCTCCTGCCCTCCCTCCACCCCTGCCCCCATCCCCCCCTTCCCTCATCCCCAAACTCCCTCCCCCCCCGAAGGCTGTTCCCCACCCTGCTCACCCCCTTCTTCTTTCTGGCCGTTTCCCTATCCCTCCTCCTCCCCTCCTTCACAACCTTCCTTCTCTCCTAACCCAGCTCCTCTGTACCACACGCGCCCCCCGCCCCTTTCCGGGCTGCTCCTCCCTCTTCCGGACCCCCTCCCCTCCCTCACACCCTCCGCACCCCCGCCCCCTTCACACACACACCCTCCGGACCCCCGCCCCCTTCACACACACCCCTCCCTCCCCCCCCCCCCCCGACCCTCTCCCCTGCCGGCTGCTTTCGGGGAAGAGCGATGCTAAACTTCCTGTTGGCACTTCTTGCGCTGCCACTTGTTACTTGCGTGACCTGGGGCATGTCACTTTACTTTCCCGTCATTTTACCTGCAAAAACAAGGCATTTTAACGAGACGTTTGAGTTTCCTTCTAGCCCTAAATCTGTCATGCCAGAGTGATCCTTCTTGCCTACCTCTACAACTCATTTTAACTCCAGCAGTTTCATAATTTGCTCTGTCACTATTTTCTTTTTCATTCAAAACTCACTTTATTCGAAATTATGATCCCATGTTATCTCTCACAGGGGTGTACTAAGAGTGCTGGATGCTTAGTCTAAATCCAGCCTCTGTAACCCGAGCACTTGTGTTTCCTTCTCTGTAAAAGGAGGCTGTTAATTCTCATACCTTCCTCACAGTGTTTGTGAAGAAAGTGTCTTCACAGTCTTAAATAATTGTTACTGTCCTTATTTCCTTTTGGTGTGCTGGTCACAGGAGGAGATGGACTTTTTTTTCTTTTCCCTTGCAGGGGATTTAGAATGACTTTTTAAAAAAAAATTTGCAGTCTTGCTTGCTGAATGCTTTCCTTTGATTTCAACTTTTTGCAGCTGTGAATAAAACAACTTTGTCCTTGCTGCTGCTGCTCCTTTTGCTTCACTGGTGTCAAACACCAGTAACAGCTGTGGGGAATCTCCTTCTGTGTTAGTGAAATATTTGTAAGGTTGATTTTCTATATAGCTTTGGTTCAGGTTAGGGAATTTCTCTTCTCCCTGTTATAAAATGTAAAACAAAAAAGTTTATTTACCTATCATGCTTTCAGTTTTTATACTGATGCCACATTTCAAGACTTGTTGGTTAGGAGAGAAGATAAAAATTATAGATGAGCCGGCATTTGTCTTGAATCAAATTGTAGTAGTTGTATATAAGATGCCTTCAGAATGAAATTAGAAAGACAGCACTCCTTATATTGAATTCTTATAGGGTACATAATGCACAATAAATAATGTAGAGGGAAAAAGAATACAAAACTAAGGTCTGGAATAGTGAGCTTGTAATGTGTTTTGGAGAAATTAAACTACAGCTATTTCACTTTTTAACCCATCTACAATTCAGCAAATAAGAGTCCTTGAGAATTGATGTGGCTGAAAAATTCATTACCTTTTGAACAAACTAATGATAAAGTTTCTGAATTTAGCCAGGTGAAACCTCAGCTAACAGGAAAACTTTTAAGTGTCATTATTTTGTCCCTCAATCTACCAATTCTTGCCTGTCTAGCTTGAGTAGAATCTACAGAAGCATTTTTGTCCTTTGGGTCTTCATTGTGATGTAGACCTTTAAAGAAGGAAAACAGGTATAGTAACTTTAAATTGTTGGGTATTCTGTAGAAATGCAAAAAATGCATATGATTAGAAAAAAATGAAGATGAGACTTGAATAATGGATGAGATTTGGATAGGGAGAAGAGATGGAAGGTAGATTTAAGGACAACCTCCTTACAGAACAGATGCTATCTTACTGTAGAGAAGTGGTAATTGGCCAGGTTATAGAAGGGTTTTTAAACTATGTAAATAATATAGACATAATGTCTTTGTAAATTTTCCATCTGTGCCTTGAGAGCATGAAAAAGATGTATCGAGATCTTTTGCAGTGATAAGTTTACCTTGGAGTAAAGGAATTGTAAAGTCAGGGGCATCAGCTGCACAAGGTTGTTGTCCTAATCAGGAACTGTACCAGACTGGCAACAGGATAAATGGACTAGGGAAATATATTTCCCACGAATAGAATATAAATTTCTTGAGTGTTGGGGCTTTTATCTATGTCTTTATATTTAATAGTCCAATGTGTTAGACAAAAAAGCAAATTCTTAAAATTTTTATGAATCGAGTCAAAGATTTGTTTACATATTGGACGTAGAAACTGAAAGTATAAGGATTCAGATGAAGCCAAGGTTTTATGACTTGCATGGTAGTGCCACTGAGAAAAATGTGATAGTCGGAAAGGCAGCTTTTGGTAGAGCTAAAGGAAGGAATATTTTAAATTGAACTTAAAGTGATAGAATATTCATGCCGTAATAAAGATTTAGAAATGGAAATCACTTATTTTTAAAATATCAAAACATTTTCCCCAAGCAATTGCACTATAAATTTATCTTTGGTGATTTATTAGACTATTTTGGTACTTATGTAGAAAAAACTAACCCTGACATAAAAGCTTTTAGGTGATGAATAAGAAATTTGCTTTTGATTTTCATAGTGAAACAGCATAAAATTGAAGTTTTAAAATATTTTGGAAATATATATTCATTAAGAAGGGAAGTTTTTTTCAGTGCTTGAGATTAAGTTTTGAGTGACTATTTTCTTCTTAAAACTTGTAGGGCATATATATGCCCCAGAATTTATTAAGTGTCTTAAACAATGTGGGCACTTAATTCTTCTTGATTGATTGTTGAGTGTATATTTTTTAAAGGTTAAATAGCATACTTTTCTGAGAAAGAACTGAGGAAATCATTTTCCATTTTTCTTTTAAGATATCATTCCCTTTTCAATTTTATACTTTATATTTTTCAGAAATTAGTGTTAGAATTAGTACAAATGCCATTTTGAAAATTTTTAATTATGTTGATTTCCATAACATTAATTCTGATTTTTTTCATTATTTTTGCTTTGTGTGCTTGTTATTTTTTTTGAAAGAAGTAAATTCACATTTTGTCAGTCACTTGAATCATGAGCTTATATTAATCATGTCCAATAATCTTTTCGCAAGGAAACAACTACATTCAGGTGACAAACTATAATATAAATCAGTATTTGAATGACAATCTCTAAACTATAATCTAGAGGTTGTCATTCATTACAGATTTACATAGAAATGTACTCATATGTATGTGTATACATACACATGCAGGGCCACTGAAGTAGAAAATTTGATGTCTTAAATTATATTTTTCTTCAGTTCTCCTGTGTTCTTCTTGACAATAGATTCTAATATTTCATTGAATTACATCATACATGTTCAATTAAAAACCATTATGTTTTAGATTTTAATTTTTTTCAATTCATTGATGAAAGCATTTATTTTTTCCTAATTTTATTCTTCATAATCATCATTTAGCTCTAGTTTTGTAAAGTAAATTTATTTACCACCACTGATCTTTGGGTGTTGAGAGCAATGTTCATTTGCTGATATAACTGATACTGTTCTTATTACTAGTCAGAAATGAATTCTATCTATTGGAGATCTGGTTATTTCATAGATAATTGAGTTTGTTAGGTAGTTAAGTGTTTAAATCCAAGACATACAATTTAAATTGAAGTTAGCTTTGTGAGGAACTGAGAGAGCCTCTTTGCTAGAACTTCAGTGTGGAAAGATAGGGCCAGACTAAAAAAAAAAACTTTTGAAGCCAAACTGGGAGTTTATATTTTATCGCAGAGGCAATTAGGAATTTTTAGAACTTGAATAGAGGAGTGAAATAGAATGACTTGTACTTAAGGAAAATCACTTTGGCAGCTATGTGCATTTACTATTGGAATAGGGGGATTTGAGGAAAAGAAACATGAAACTATTGCATGCAATAATCCAGACTAGAAGTGATAAGGTCTTAGTGTCTATATGAATAGTGAGAGGAAAATAGATTCTAGAACATTGTTTCAGTAGAAATATAGCATTTGGCACCTGACTTTTTGCATTCACACACAGTAATAACTGTTTGATTATGAACTGACAGATGATAAGGGAGTCTCAGTAAATTGATCTTAATAAATTCGTCATTGATTCCTGAAAAAACAAATTTCTATTATTTCTATGAGAAGGGAAGTTTATTCTAGGTAAGCATATAGCAATCAATGTACTAGATAACCAAGGGTCTAACAATTAGTGGTTTAGGGAAGTTTGTTCAACATTTTTATGCCCTATTTTCCTCAATCTTTAATCTGGAAGAGGATTAGTCTCCCCCACACATACCCCTCCCCCACCCCTGGGTAACTAAATGGTATCCTAATTTAAGAATTCTTTCTCTTTTTAAAGTTGATAAAGTGTTCTGCATTGACATGTTTGGAAAGTATTTTTTTTCCCCCTCCTAGGTTTATTTCAAAAGTTGAAGAAGTCTTGAATGACTGGAAACTAATTGGAAACTCATTGGGAAAGCCACTTGAAAAGGTCAGATTTGCTATTTGCTGTATTTAAAAAAAAAAAAAGAACCTTTCTAAATTGTCATTTGCTGCAATAATCCTTTGTATCTTTAAATTCTAAGTTATTTAAAGTTATATGTAATCTGCTTTAAACTGTATTTAATGGAAATTGATGACAGGCATATTTAACTCTCTAGCCAAAAAGTACATGTTGAGTGCTTGTGAAACATTTAAAAAATAAAGTTTTATATAGAATGCAATAATTTGTGGGTGATTTTTTTTTTTCTTCCTTAACTCTTAGTATGGAGAAAAATAGTAAAGACTCTTTGTTCATCTGCTTTCTCTACTGGATTTTGGGACTGAGTTTTTTGATTCTCTTCAGACTTTTCTAGCTTTGTGACCCTAGACAAGTAATCTTACTTTCTAAGCTTCATTTTCCTCTTTTGTAAAATCCAGATAACATTAGCACACAACTCACAGAATTGTGAGAATCAATTGAAATAAAATATGTAAAGTCCCTTGCAAATCTTAAGTTCTATACATTCCAGCTGCTATTGCTACTACTACTACCATCATCATCACTACCACTGCCACCCTTGACTTTACTGTCTTACATGTGATTATATGAATGTTAGAATTAACCATAGAGATGGTGAAGAGAGAGAGAAAATTTAGAACTGAAAATAAAATAAAAATTTTAAAAAGTATTTAACAATCCACACCTCAGTTAAGAAGATAATACTGTGAAAAAAAAATTTTTTTTTAAAGAGAGAAGAAAATAATACTGTGTAAGCAAAGCTAGGTTTTCAGCAGATCAATAACATTTTTTTGCTAGAACCAAAATAGGCTATAAAATTCTTATAACAATAAGTCGAATTTAAATATGACAGCTTCTCTGACCTTAACTAGTATCTTTTTAGTATAGTGTTTATTCTTAAGAAAAATTAACATAAAGATTATTTAAACTTCTAATAAAATTGCTTTGTATCTTCATGAGAATTTTGCTGTTTGAACTTCAGATTCCTTTTGTTCGTAAATTAAACTACTTTGGTTGCTTAATTCCTTGGGCAAATATCTTAAATGTAAGAAATTAATGAACATGTTTTGGTTATGAGGTGTTTCGGTGCTTCATTTCAGGCCTCTGTTGCTTTAAAATGTAAAGCTCTTTGAAAGCTTCAAATGCTCTCTGATCTTATATGAATTAGATCAGAAAACAAATGCTTAGTAAGAAAATTTAAATAATTGATCCTTTGGAAGTAAGATTTAGTTGGTAGTATAAGTGGCATGCCATAATGCATAATTCTGGAATAAATTGAAAATTTTCCTTAAAACTCTGAAATACAAATTTAATGTCAAATTTTAACTAGTTAAACACATTTATGAAGTTTTAAATATGTACCAACAAAAGTACAAATGAACAGAGTGTGAATTGTACTCACCATTCATATTTAAGCAAAATCCAAGAAAAGTAAGGATATTTTTAGTCTCTTTATACTCAGTACTGTTTAGATAAAAAAAATTTTAATCTAGGGTCTTTGGGGACTATGGGTAGATTTCATGGAATCTAGAAGCATGGCAAGGGGGGGATTTAGTCCATTTTCACTGACTTATAGCTGAAATTTAGCCTTTCCTTCAGTTATGAATTTTTTTTTATTAAACCATTGATTAAACCAATGGTTTATTAAACCATTAAAACATATGGTTATTAAACTGATTATTACCAGACTGTCAAAAGGATCCATGATACAAAAAGTTTTAAGAAATACCAATTTAAATGTTTATGATACAAAGACTAGTTCTGGGTTTCATAGTTTGAGAAGGTAATGGAAGATTTGGGTATCAGAAAAGAGTCATAAAGTTCACTGATGAATCAAAAAGGAAGGAACATAGAGAGAGGCTAATAAATAAAACTCAGATTCTAGAGCTTGAGAGAGATGGTGGAACAACAGGTTTTTGTCCCTATTGAGGATGAATTTAAAGAAAATTTAAACTACAGTTTAATGAAATTAGGGTAGATAAACACTTAGAGATTAATATATATTTCCTACATATTCTTATTAATATATTTCTTTAAGATAGGTAATTTTTATGAGCTGTTAAATTTGAAGCATGTAAAGGAGATTCATGCTTTTTTTTGTTTTTGTTTTTCTGCCTTTTAAATCCCATTGAAAAAAATTTATATGGAGAAAATAATAGAATGTAGCATGAATTTTAAAATATTAAAGTGAGTACATATTTTTCATACCCCTTATGTGCATTGTTGATGTTTTTCCTAGAATTTATAATCTAAAGGAAATAATGACAAAAACAACTTTGAATTATAGATTTACTTTGCTTTGAGGAAATGTAAAAATAAGTGGCAAATAAAGAATCAGGGTCATAATTAGTATTATTACCAAATAAATGTTTACTCTTATAGCTATAATCTGCAAAGGTATTAGGTGATAGTTTGTGGCTCATTTGATGAGACTAATGTATTAAGTAGAGAGTTGTAAGATAGAAAAACTAAATGATTAAGCTGAAGTAGAAAGAATAAAAATCAAAGGGATAGCATGATTAAGTTAAACTTTTTTTAAGAGTACCTTGATTGTTCAAATTGAGGAAGCAATGTGAGCCTATTGTCATTTTTATTTATTTTATATTTAAATAGCCACTAAAGCTTTAGCAAGTTAATATCAAAAATTTCAGCATATTTGTTACTTTGTAATGGATTTGTGGCAACTTGGCAGCACAATGGACCTGGAATCAGAAAGAACTTGGTTCAGATTGCACCTCATTTGTTAGCTATGTGACACCAGACAAGTCATTATAATACTTCTTTACCCCAGTTTCCTTATCTGTAAAATGGAGATGATGATAATAGCATATTGCTGTGATGTTAAATGAGATAATTTAAGCACTAAATAGCACTGTGCTTGGCAATATAGTGTTTTGTAAATATTAGCTTTTATCACTTTTACCGTTATTATTAGAAGTTTTATGACCACAATAAATGTTGCATATTACAAACAGTTATAAAATTCTTTTTGTATAGCAAAACATAATTTAAAGAAATAACATGTGTAATCTAAAGCCCTTCTTTAACATCGTATTTAAAAGTTAATTTTTTTTTTTTTTTGAGGTAAATAATTTTATCTATCTATTTTTTCAATAGTTTTTATTTACCAGATATTTGCATGGGTAATTTTACAACATTGACAATTGCCAAACCATTTGTTCCAATTTTTCCCCTCCTTCCCCACCCCCAGATGGCAGGTCAACCAATACATTTTAAAATATATTAGAGTATATATTAAATACAATATATGTATACATGACCAAACAGTTGTTTTGCTGAACAAAAAGAATCGGACTTTGAAATAGTGTACATTTAGCCTGTGAAGGAAATCCAAAATGCAGGCAGACAAAATTAGAGGGATTGGAAATTCTATGTAGTGGTTCATAGCCATCTCCCAGAGTTCTTTCGTGTAGCTGGTTCAGTTCATTACTGCTCTATTGGAACTGATTTGGTTCATCTCATTATTGAGGATGGCCACATCCATCAGAATTGATCATCATACAGTATTGTTGTTGAAGTATATAATGATCTCCTGGTGCTGCTCATTTCACTCAGCATCAGTTCATATAAGTCTCTCCAGGCCTTTCTGAAATCATTCTGCTGGTCATTTCTTACAGAACAATAATATTCCATAATATTCATAAACCACAATTTATTCAGCCAATCTCCAATTGATGGGCATCCACTTAGTTTCCAGTTTCTGGCCACCTCAAAGAGGGCTGCCACAAACATTCTTGCACATACAGGTCCCTTTCCCTTCTTTAAGATCTCTTTGGGATACAAACCCAGTAGCAATGCTGCTAATTTTTTTTTTTTTTTAAGAAAATATCATTGAACTTAAACAAAATAAAAACTGCTTAATGTTTCTGTAGATATTTTAGTTGTCAACTTAAAATAGATTTTCTTTTATATGGTGCTTTGTAGGTTGACACTTTCCCTTTTGTTGTTCTTACTCTCAAACTTTATTCCATGTTTTGGGGCCCTGTGCATTAACATGATCCAAACTAACCCTATCATTTTACCTATGAAGAAACTCACATAGATAAAGTAATTTTGTTTAAATCTACAAGTTAGTAATTGACCAAGTTAAGATTTGAGTGCAGGCTTTCTGAGAGCCACTGTGGAGAGCTAAAGAGTTGGTAGTGGAGACTAGTATTGTAGTTTTCTAAAATGTTATTTAGTTTGGGAATTGTTGATCTGATGCTGATGCCCAAAGTAATTAATGTCTGTGACATTAATTAAGTTGCCATGTGACACTATTTAACCCTTAAAGAACTAGCTTACTTTGAGGATTAGTTTGGCCTAATACCTTAGGTAGGTTAGGTTTTTTAGTAAATCTTAAATTAAGCACTTAAAAAAAAAAGTGGATTCCATCATATGATTATGGATCAGTCTTTCTTTATTCAAATCTTTCACCTATGAAGATTGTACTTTGCCATTCCTTTTAGTTTCATCTGTACTTGTTCTTACCAATTGAATTTTGGTGGAGTTTTTTTTTTTTTTTTTTTTTTTTTTTTGTCTTTTATTTTCCCAATAGTACAATGCCCAACATATATACTTGGTGCTGATTAAGTTGACTATTTTTGAAATAATAAATGAATGAATAGATTCTTGCCTTTCCATAAATCTATCAGTTTTTCTAAGTAATATGCTAGAAGCCTTCATATAATTTTGTCATTTTTCAGTGGACTATCTAATTCTCCCTACAAGATTAGTCTTCCTTTTCAATCATACAGGTTTTGGATAATTTTCTAAGATATTCTCCAAAGATAGATCATTTATATATAATTTCTTGAAAACATATTGGGAGAGACTTAATTAAGGTAATTTTCTTTTTCTAAAATGCACTCTAAAAGTGACAAATTTTGCTTGGTTAGGTGAGTTTCAAAATCAGTATTTTGTGATTTTTAGAATTTTAATTTCATTAAAAATATTGGGAGGTAGTAGTACCTTATTTTCTTATGATTTGTGTTCCATTTTTGGCCTTTATTTTTCATATTTTATTTGGCAAGAATTTTGTACTGAATTTTATATTCAGGTCAGTCTCTTATTAATGGTTTGTATTTTACAAGATGGCCACTATCCCAGCTTTCAAGTCATTTGAGAGGTTTTTTTGGGGGGTGGAGCTTTAGGGATTGTGGTGGTGATATTACTATTTTCCAACTTGGGATACATTTTTCCAATGTTAATGACAATGTTTGGACTAGGTTTTAAAAATCTGAAGTTATAATATTGTTATAACATAAGCAGTCCATTTCTTACAAAAGAACAGTTAATCTATCTAGAAATTCACCTCTATCATAGAATAACCAAAAGCACCTCTCCTTCCTGCCAGAGTTGACTGAACTCTTGGTTGAAGCCCTCACCCTTCACAGTCACAAGTGGCTGGAGCTGATTCTGGCCTGGTCCCCTTAATTTTCAGATTTTTATCATGCAAAAAATGGAGTTGCTATATTTTTTGTAAGTATAGGTTTTTTGCCTTTTCCTTTGATCTTTTTGAGGTATAGATTTAATAGTGATATCCTTGTATTCCCCCTATTTTATCCTTCTATGAAATCTACATAGAACTGCAAGAATCCCAGCTCTAATTGCTGAGACTGTTGGCGTTTTTTATAGAATTGGGTCTTTTATTGTCAAAATTGATATCCTCTATTGATATGCTAACTTGTTTTTGCTTATCTTGTTATTCATATGACTGGCTAAGTTCATGATTTTCCTATATTAAATTAATCTGCATTCCTAGTATAAATGCATCCTGATCATAATATATGATCTTTGTGATATGTTGTTTTGTTGTTGTTTTTTGTTTTGTTTTGTTTTGTTTTTTTTTATGCATGGGTAATTTTACAGCATTGACAATTGTCAAGCCTTTTGTTCCAATTTTCCCCCTCCTTCCTCCCATCCCTCCTCCCCGAGATGGCAGGTTGACCAATATATGTTACATATGTTAAAGTATAAATTAAATACAATATATATATATATACATGTCCAAACAGTTATTTTGCTGTACAAAAAGAATAGAACTTTGAAATAGTGTACAATTAGCTGGTGAAGGAAATCCAAAATGCAGGAGGACAAAAATAGAGGGATTGAGAAGTCTATGTAGTGGTTCATAGTCATCTCCCAGAATTCTTTCACTGGGTGTAACTGGTTTAGTTCATTACTGCTCTATTGGAACTGATTTGGTTCATCTCATTGTTGGAGAGGGCCTCGTCCATCAGAGAATTGATCATCATACAGTATTGTTGAAGTATATAATGATCTCCTGGTCCTGCTCATTTTACTCAGTAGCAATTTATGTAAGTCTCTCCAGGCCTTTCTGAAATCATCCTATTGGTCTTTTCTTACAGAACAATAATATTCCATAATATTCATATACAACAATTCAGCCATTCTCCAGTTGATGGACATCCACTCAGTTTCCAGTTTCTGGCCACTACAGAGAGGGCTGCCATAAACATTCTTGCACATACAGGTCCCTTTCCCTTTTTAAAGATCTCTTTGGGACATAAACCCAGTAGTAACACTGCTGGATCAAAAGGTATGCACAGTTTGATAACTTTTTGAGCATAGTTCCAAATCATTCTCCAGAATGGCTGGATGTATTCACAATTCCACCAACAATGTATCAGTGTCCCTGTTTTCCCACATCCCCTCCAACATTCATCATTATTTGTTCCTGTCATCTTAGCCAATCTGACATGTGTGTAGTGGTATCTCAGAGTTCTCTTAATTTGCATTTCTCTGATTAATAATGACTTGGCACATCTTTTTATATGGCTAGAAATAGTTTCAATTTCTTTGTCTGAGAATTGTCTGTTCGTATCCTTTGACCATTTATCAGTTGGAAAATGGCTTGATTTCTTATAAATTAGAGTCAATTTGGAAATGAGGCCTTTATCAGAACTTTTGACTGTAAAAATGTTTCCCCAGTTTATTGCTTCCCTTCTAATCTTATCTGCATTAGTTTTGTTTGTATTAAAAAACTTCAATTTGATATAATCAAAATTTTCTATTTTGTGATCAGTAATTATCTCTAGTTCTTCATTGGTCATAAATTCCTTCCTCTTCCACAGGTCTGAGAGGTAAACTATCCTATGTTCCTCTAATTTATTTATAATGTGATATGTTGTTTTAACCTCTTTAGCTAATATTTTAAATTTTGCATCTCTCTTTGCTTTATGAATAAAGACCATACCTGTGTGATAGAAGGAATTTGGTAGGATGTCTTCGTTTGCCATTTTTCCAAATAATTTATATACTGTTAGGATGAATTCTTTGAATGTTCTTTAACTGGTGAATACATGAGGAGAGGGTTGTTTTGTTTGTTGATTTATTGTTCAGTTTATTTTTCTGAAATTGGGTTGTTTAAATTCAATTTTCCGTTAGTTTGTGTTTTATATTTTTTTGGTAAATATACATTTATTTCATTAAAGTTTTTGATTTTGTTGAAGTATAATTGGACAAAATAGTTCCAGTAATATTCTTTATTTCTCCTTCATTTGCTGGGAATTTTCTGTTTTCATTTTTGATACTGATAAAATTTAATTTTCTTCTTTTTAATCAAATTAATAGTTTGTCTATTTTACTTCTTTTTTTTTTCTTTAAAAAAAAAACCTAGCTAGGAAGTGTCAAGTGTCTGAGACCAGATTTAACCCGGGTACTCCTGAATTCAAGGCTAGTGCTCTATCCACTGCGCCACCTAGGTGCCCCAAGGATCTCATAATCTAGTGGGGAAAACAACTGGCAAACAACTTTGTATAAACAAGATGCATACAGTTTAAATTGGAAATAATTAACAGGGAAGGCAGTAGCACTAAGGGGAATCTTCCTGGAGAAGAAGGCATATTAGCTGGAACTTGAAGCAAGGCAGGAAAACCAAGAGACAGAGAGGAGGGAAAACATTCCAGGCATGAGGGACTACTAGTGAAAATACCTGGAGTTAAGAGATATAATACTTTATTTTTTATGAGAAATAGCAAGGAGGCTAGTGTTTTGAATATTCAGATACAATGCCTTTGGGGGTGTGTGTGTGTGTGTGTGTAAATAACCAAAAGCTGCTGTTTTATTTTTAATGATGATAAGCTAGAATCCTTTCCAGTAAATTCACAAGTGCAATAAGGATGTCCCTTATCACTTCTTCTGTTTGATATAATACAAGAAATGCTGACTATACAATAAGATGAAAAGAAAATGAGGAAATAGCCATAAGTAAAAATGATAACAAAAATACTGCTTTTGATACATAAGATGGAGTACTTAAAGAATATGAAATGGTCAACCAAAATGAAATAATAACTTCCTCAGGCTTGCATGATATAATGGAAATCCACACAAATCATCAGTATTTCTATAAAGTACCAATGAAAACTAGCAGGAAGAGATAAAATAAAATTGACTTTAAATTATTACAGGATATATGTAAAATACTTGGGAGTCTACCTTCCAAGGTGAATACAAGAACTACATAAATACAGGTACAAACAACCACTTATAGAAAAGCATAAATACATGAAAAAATATTAATTGCTTATGAGTAGGATGATCCTATAGAATAAAATGACAATATTATTTTTAAAATTTGTTTAGTCAAAGTCATACCAAATTACCAAGTAATTACTTTATAGAATTAAAAAAAGTAATAACATTTATATCAAGGGAAATAATGAAATTGGGGATGGAAGGGAGCCTAGTAGTGCCAACTGTCCCACTTGTCATATCCAACTCTTTATGATCTCTATGGATCATACCTCCCAAATTCTATCCAGGCATATAGTCATTGCATCAAACTATACTATAAAGCAATAATTAATCAAAGAATTGATACTGATTAAAAATAGATTGATGCAGTAAAACACATTATTAGAATCAGATATATACCCTAATATTAACTAAACACAAAGACCCAAGTAGAAGGATAATGACTGACTTTTTGACAAAAACTGCTGGAAAAAATTAGACAGAAATACTTAGATTTAAACCAATAACATCATCACTTAACTTCAAAAGGGTACATAAAAAGCCACATCATAAATTAAAGAAACAAGGGGAAAGTTACCTATTAGATTTTTGGATAGAAGAAAAGTTCATAATAAACAAGGGATTGATAGATGAGCATAGATCAAATGAATAATTGTAATTGGAGTTAAAAGGTTTTGTATAAGCAAACCTAATAAAGACAAAATTGAAAGGGAAATAGCTGTGGGGAAAATTTATAACAAATTTTCTCAGGTAAAGGTCCCATTTCCAAGATTATTTAAGAAACTGACTGAAATATATGATAAAAAAGCCATTCCTCAATTGATCAGTGGACTAAGAATATGAAATCAAAGATAGAAATCCAGATGATAGCTATATGAAAAAAATACTTCAAATCACAAATAGAGAAACAAATAAAAGTATTTAGGAAATTCTAGCTCACAGCCATTAGTTTGGCAAAAATGACAAAAAAGGAAGATAAGTTCTCGAAGGGCTATGGAAAATACACATGGGTGTAGTATTGGAATTTTGAATAAGTATAACCATTCTGAAGAAGCAGTTTGTAACTATACACAAAATGTTACTGAATAGTACACAAACTTTGGTGTAAATCTCTGCTAGATATATACCCCAAAGAGATCAAATAAAGAAGAAACTTTTTGTGTAGTCTTGTTGTTGCCATGTATAATGATCTCCTCGTTCTGCTCATTTCACTTAGCATCAGTTCATGTAAGTCTCTCCGGCCTCTCTGAAATCATCCTGCTGGTCATTTCTTACAGAACAATAATATTCCATAGCATTCATATACCACAATTTATTCAGCCATTCTCCAATTAATGGGCATCCATTCAATTTCCAGTTTCCAGCCTCTATAAAAAGAGCTGTCACAAACATTTTTGCACATATGGGTCCCTTTACCTTCTTTAATATCTTTTTGGGATATAAGCCCAGTAATAACATTGCTGAATGCACAGTTTGATAACTTTTTGAGCATAGTTGCAAATTACTTTCCGGAATGGTTGGATTTGTTCATAATTCCACCAACAATGTATCAGTGTCCCAGTTTTCCCACATCCCCTCCAACATTCGTCATTATCTTTTCCTGTCATCTTAGCCAATCTTAGTCAAGACACATTTCTTATGAATCTTGTTGGGAGATAAAATCAGATTAAAAGGGGAAAACCACAGGAGAGGGAAAAAAGTATTAAAAAGAAAAGTGAACATAGCATGTGTTGATTTATGATCTATGATCTCCATAGTTCTCTTTCAGGATGCAGATGGTGTTTTCAATCCAAAGTCTATTGGGATTACCTTGGATCACTGAACCACTGAGAAGAACTAAGTCTTTCATAGATGATCATTGCACATTCTTGCTGTTAACTATATACAATGTGTTCCTGATTTTGCTTGTTATACTCAGCATCAGTTCATATAAATCTTTGCAGGTCTTTCTAATATCAGCTTGCTCATTTTTTACAAAACAATAATATTCCATTGCTTTCATATACCACAACAATTCAGCCATTCCCCAATTGATGGCATCTACTAATTTTCCAGTTCTTTGCCACCACAAAAAGAGCTGCTACAAGCATTTTTGCACATGTGGGTCCTTTTCCCTTCTTTATGATTTCCTTGGGGGATACAGACCTAATAATGACACTGCTGGATTAAAGGGTATGCACGGTTGTATAGTTTTTTGGGCTTAGTTCCAAATTGCTCTCCAGAATAGTTGGATCATTTCACAACTCCACATTAGTGTCCCAATTTTCCCACAGAAAGTATTTATTAATCACCCACTATGTATTAGGCACAGGGAATACAAATAGAAAGAAAGAATCCCTACTTTTGAAGAGCTTATTCTAATGAAGACAACTACTGCATAAATAATTACATACAGAATAAATATAAAGCAGTTAAATAAAAAGCAGTTTGGAAAGGAGGTTACTGGTATTTGAGGGGAAAGATCAGAAAAGACTCCTGTAGGAGATTCTGCTTAACCTGTGTTTTGAAGAAAGAGAAGAATTTTGTTAGAAAAGGATATGGATATAGTACATTTCAGTTTTGGCTTGGCCAGGGCAAAGGCAAGGAGATAGTAGAAGGAATGTCATGAAAAGACCAAAGAGAATGCTAATTTGGCTAGATTGCAAGGCATGAAAAAGGGAGTGACATAATGTGGCTGAAGTTAGGAGAGGCCAGGTTGTGAATCCACAAAAATTTTATCTTAAGTGCAAGTCTCTGGAGTTTACTGAGCAGAGAAGTGACATGGTTATATACTTAAGGAAAATCACTTTGACAAACAGGAATTAGGAAGTACTGGAGTGGTAAGGGACTTGAGTCAGGAAGACCAGTTAGGTGGTTATTACTGTATTGTAGTTGAGAGGTGAAGAAATTGAGTTGGTTTTGTAAGTAGAAAAAAGGGGTTAGATGATCAAGATGCTACATTATCGTTCTGCCATTCTCCAATCATTCATGATTTTTGCTGTTATAAAGTTGCTATGAATTTTTGTAATTTTTATACCAATAGGTCTGTCTTTTACTTAAAAACAATTTCCTTGGGCTATAGCTATAGTCACTAAGCTGTTAAGGTACTTGAATCACTAAGATGCATATTTTTTAAATTGCTATGAAATTTTGCACAGTAGGGCAGCTAGGTGGTGCAGTGGATAGAGCACCAGCCTTGAATTCAGGAGGACCAGAGTTCAAATTTGGTCTCAGTCACTTAACACTTCCTAGCTGTGTGACCCTGGGCAAGTCACTTAACTCCAGCCTCAGGGGGAAAAAAATTGCACAATAGTCATTTGTAGTTTTGGGGAGCTCAGTGCAAATAATAAGATGGAAATGTGTCAGTCTTACTAAATAGAAATTTATAATTAAACAGAAAGTTGAGAGATATACTATGTACACAAAAAATAAATGTGATTAGGAAAAAGGAGAGACTTGCCAAAGTAGGGAAATTTGAGGAGGTAAAGATCATTTTCAGTTTGGAAACTCAAGGAAGACTTTATGGATAAATGGTACTTTAACTGAACCTGAAAGGAAGAGAATTTTATTAGGTGTAATAAGGAGAGAGAATAGGTTCTAGGAATGATATAAGGCTTCTATTAAAGCATGGAGGCCTGAAGCACAGAATTAGATTTGGAAAATGCTTTTAGTTCCATTTTGGAATATAGAATGAACTGAAAGCAATGTGTATCTGATAAGATTTTAAAAAGTACGTAAGTAGATTATAGATGTAATCATTCTGATAGAGGTTCTGCTATTTGTGTATAATCTTTTAATATGTATTATAAAGTGGTGAGGACTTCTCTTGATATGAAAAATTTTATTTAGAAATTGAACTCATTTTTTTATGACATACATATATTTGAAACCTAGTATAAACCAAATTTTTGTAAAACCATTATCTTAGTACAACAGTGGAATGGAAACAAAATTAACAATAACAAAGCCAATCTGAAACTGATACTATCATTCTAATGTGTAAGAAGCTTAAACCTGGAAAATGCTTGAGAAATATACCTTCCCTCTTTGCAGAAGTGGAGAACTGTGGATATGGAATACTTTATGTATTTCCAGTCTCTATTCATGTGCATAAAACTTTTTTTTTTAATTTAAAAAATATTCTTTGTTATGAGGGTGGCTCAGTGGGAAGGGGAGATATATTTAGAAATGAATATGATGTAAAAAAGAATTTATTTGAATAACAATTTTAAAAACTAAAAACACAATTGATGAATATGGAACAAAAAGTCTTTGTTTTGGGTTTTTTTTTGGTACATACAGTCATTCTTTATTTTTATTTTAAATTTGAATATTTTCCCACTTTTCTTCAAATTTAATTATGCTTATAGTTTGAAGCTCTATATTTTTGGGGTGGGAGCAGGGGGAAAATTCAATGATTAATATATACAAAATGGAAATAATTATGAAAAAATTTGAATAATTTTATTTTTAAATGCAGGGCATATTTACTAGTGGAATATGGGAAGAAAAGTCAGATGAAATTTCCTTTGCTGACTTCAAATTTTCTATCACTCATCATTTTCTTGTGCAAGAATCCAGTGATAAAGAAGGAAAAGAAGAAGTATTAGAAGGTAGATATGCTTTACTATATATTTTTACCCTTCCCATTTAAGGAAATTATGGAGAGAAAAAAAAAACTTAGCTTATTTCATTAAAAACTTTTGAAGTATTTTTAATGAAATCATTTCTTAGAAGTTTTTCATAACTTTGCCATTTTTGAAATCTATGCTTTTCATAATAAAATTTTTAAACGAGAAGTTTTCTTTTGAGTTCCCAGAGAACTAGGTAGTTATATTTCCTTATAATTTGGATAAGCAGCTTATTAAAAAATAAGAATCTTGTAATCATCAATGATCTTGATTCAAAATTGGGAAAACTAATTATAGGGTTTGGACATTTCCATCCTGTTTTTGTACTGAAATGAATTATCTTGTCACCTTATACCTTCTTCTTGCCTTCTTCCCTGATGCTCCATATTTTAACATGTTCCTTATCTCAGCAGCATCAAAAACATTTGCTAAATGTTGAAGGTATAGTTTAAGAAGAATTATACAGATGATTATTGGCTTCTCAGATTTGTAACCTAAAATGAATAATCCTTGGATCAATTATATGTCTATGTGTGTGTTTATGTATGTATACATATATCTGTATATGTAGCTATGTACCTGTATATTCCTATATATCTTTATGTATATATGATATGTGTATCTATCAAAATCAAACTAATAATATTTTATTAAGAGGTGTGACTAAACTTATAGTAAAGTATAGTAACTTATACCAGCTGAGAGCTATAGGCAAATAAAAATAGGTAATTGGTTAGAAATCAAAGAATGGACTTCTTTGTCCAGATTGCAGGGAAGTGAGGCTATCTATTTTCTTGTATGAATGCAGAAATACTTTATGGAATGAGATATAATTTTCAGAACTCTTTTTGATAGAAGACATTACAAGGAAATGTGTTGGGCATAATGTACTGCTTTAAGAAAGTGTTTTCTGACTGAGATAAGAGTACAAAAAGATTATTTGATAGCAGAAATGTTTATGACAGTAGAATAGCATAAAACCGGAGGACAGAGAGAATATTTGTAAAATGGTTTTTACATGAACTTGCTTTACAGCCTCAGTAATATATCCTCAGTTGCCAGTTTTAGAGGCAATTTTTGTTGGGGGTTGCAAGCAAATCAGTAACTCCCAGATACAAGTAGTGTTATTATTAATATTATTAGTTATTCTTAGTATTAGTATTTCTAAATTCCTTTATTCTAACAGTTTAACATGAAAGGTAAAACTGAACTAAATTTAAAAAAGGGATGCGTAAGGAAAAGTGGAAAGATAGACAATTGTTTATTAGTATTTAAATGACCAGAATCAGAAAAAAAATAATTTGGAAAAACTTCAAAATGTGGATGAATCTTGAAGCAGAATTTTTAATTTTCAGAGAACCAAAGTTCAACAGAATAGTATTCCAGAAGAAATGACATTGAACCATTGTTTGTTGAGATTTAGGCAGGGAGGCAGTAGGCTAGAGCAAAACTTCTCAAGGGTGATTCATGGACCCCTATAGAGCCCTGAGGTTCTTTCAAGTGATCTTTGAGATCAAAACTATTTTTATAGTAATACCAAAGCATAGTTTGTTAATTAAAATATTCCTCCCTTTTCCAACTATATACTTATGTGAGGCTAGATTTTCTTTATCCATTGCAACAAAATTGAATGCAGAAGCATTTATAGGAATCTAGCTGTCTTCTATTAAGTTATACCTTAAACGATATGCAAAAATATGTAAAACAATGCTACTTTTGTTTTGGAAAATAGTTATTTTTCATTTTTTCATATAGTTTCAAACTTTTTATAACTTCATTTTTCATTTTTGAATGTTATGTTAGCACATAATGGGTTTATTTTTGCTATTTTAAAATAATTGAATGAATATTTTAATAAATTATAATTTCAAATTTCTAATATGATATTGTTATATGTAACCCAGGAAAACAAAAGCCATTTAGGGTTCTTAGTAATTTTTAAGACTATAAGGAATCCTCAGACCAAAAAGTTTGAGAAACAATGGACTGAAATATATAGATTTAAGGAGAGTATGCCTTTTTTGTGTTACATAGTTTTGTCTGACATTCAGCAGTTAAATACCTACTATGTGCCAGATTCTAGAAATACAAAGAAAAAATGAATACCTTTACTCTTGAGGAGTTTGGGTTTTCTCAGAATATTTTAAAATGATATAATTTTAAACAGATATAAAATTCCATAAACAATGAACTTTCTCTAATTGTTTAGTAGGTTTTTCCCTTGCAATGAAAAGATACTGACTTTTTAAAAATTACATGTTCTCACAGATGCTATTCCACAATCTATGCAGGATTTGCTATGCATGAACAATGACTTTCCTCCTAGAGCTCATTGTCTGGTAAGATGGTATGTGTACATTTTATTCAATTGACTTTTAGTATTTTGAAGTATATGATTCAGAGCAATACATAATTATGATTATATTTCAGAGATAACTAACAGAATATTTGACAATCTCTATTTGGTATGACTGTGAAAGAAGCTTTTTTAATATGATTCATTGTGAAAATATTGATTAAGCATTTATTTATTGATTACTATGTGCTAGGCATTATACCAAACTCTGAGAAAACAAGACACAAAAACACCCTTTCTTCTCTCTAGGAGTTCATATTCTAATGGGAGAGACTATATGCTAATAACTATGTAAATACAATTTTTAAATGGAAGGTAATCTCAAAGGAGAATCTGAGAGGAGAGGGTAACAGCAATAAGAGGGAGTGGGAGTGGTACAGAATCTTGTAGTCAGAGAATTTAGGAGGCAGAAATAAAGGAGAGAATTCCAGATATAGAGAATAGCCACTTCAAAACAGATGAAGTCTTGTGTGTATGGAGCAAGTAAGTCAATGTAGCTGCATCAAAAAGCAAAGTAGTGTAAAATTGGAAAGGGAGGAAAAACTTGCATTGCAAAACCGACTTAGAGGTAATTAAGACCATTGGAGTTTATTGATTGGGGAAAAGGGGTATTATTTGGCAGCATCAACAAGCAATCACAGTGTCACCAAATTTATTCTGAGAGAAATAAACATATATGTGGAACTGAGGAGTTTACACAAATTTTCATATTTATGGCAGTACAACAAAAAGAATAGAAAAGAACAGGCATGATATGAGAGGGGAAAAGGACAAAACCCTTCCTGAAGGAGGGAAGCAAGAAAATGGCAAAAGCTGCATTCTTTTCTTTTGAGAATCTCTAGACTATGAAGATATCTGCAAAAGACTTTATTATTCAGTTATTAGAAACATCAATTGTTGTAGTATGTTATAATATAGGAGTATCAAACTCTAGTAGAAGGTCCTGTGGGTCCATATTGATAATAGAAAACCACAAAGTTAAATTATCTATACTGTATTATATTTATTTTGTTAAATATTTCCTACTAACATTTTAATCTGGTTCTACTAAATTCAAAAAAGAGTTTGAGACATGGGCTCTAAACATACTGATGCCTTCTTTGTAGATTTGTTTGAGCCTATTCTAGATAACTTAAATTACTGTAATTTTATTGTTTTAATTCTTGTAGTTTACTTCGTAAAAGTTATTTTGGCCTCTTTTTTCTATCAGGCTGATATTATGGAAGGCAATTATAATATACCCCTTTCAATGTGCTCCCTTCTCACTTTTGAGGGTTTTTGCTTTATTTTTCTTACATTAGAAAACCCAGATAACTAAGTATTTTAGAATTGGGTTTAGATTGAATCATTAGTTTTAATGAGGCTTGAATTGAGGGGCTTTCTAAAGAGTAAAAAGTTGTATATATGTTGTTTTCCTAATTCTAAGTTCCAGAGAATCATTGTCTTTCTTTTGGTGTCTCTTTAATATACCCCAGAACACTGTACTAAGCCTGTTTTGTACTTATAATAAGCAGTACTTATATTTCACTTAAAAATATTTTTAAAACTTCAATTTATCAGCTTTTAATATCTGCTTTTATCAGATTTTTAAATATCAGCTTTTAAATACTGACATATAAATAAATATGCAATGGAATGTCCCATTATATTTCTCTCACACTACTATGACATTTGGAGATTTAAAAAACTTACCAAAGTCAAGGTTATTAAAGATTAATAAAAAACTAAAATTGTTTGTACAATACATTTTATAATACATTTCATAAAATATATTTTCATGCTATCAAGAACTCACTCAAAAATTGTAAACAGAACATCTGACTAAAATTTTACAGCATAACTCAATTTTTTTGAAAAATTGAATTTCATATGAACATTAAACTTTAGTTTAATTACAGGTTTGGTTAAGTAACTAAAAGGAAATAAAAAAGAAAGCATTGGGGAGAAAGGTCATTTTGCAAGTTTATTTTTTATCACCACCTCAGAGTATTATAAAGTCAGTAGTTGTACAGTAGAAAATAATTGTTTAATATTTTGATACCATAAAATAGTATTAGTTTTATTTTAGATTGATTTTATTTCCCCCCAAAATTGAATTTTTAAATTATTGTTTTTATTTAAGAATTTGGCAAAATATCAACAAATGTGAATGTTTACATATAAACAATGAAAAGTTGCATATGAACCTTTTTCTGTTACATATAGTTTGTGTTTTTTAAAGTGTCTATTAAAGTATTATATTTAACATGATTATCAATACTACTTGCTTCTTTATATCTGAACTTATTTCTTATCTTTTTTGAGTATTTTTCAACATTTCTTGATGTTGATGTTCTTTTGATCTTTTTTCCCTTTGCATCAATAACACTCTTCCCCAACCTCCATTAACTTTCTTTTCTCCCGAAAAATAATAAGCCCTGTCTTTAAAAACAAACAAAAAAACAAAAAACCCAACGAAACAAATAAGTATAGTTAAGCAACCAAATCTGTATATTGGCCCCTGTAGTGAGCTGTCGTCTCCAGAAGCTGCCGGATCACTCTCTGGGAAGAGATCTGCTGTGTCTACTCAACTCTCTCAGACAGATTCTTCTTCCTGTAATAAACCGTTGTCTCCAGGCAGTTGCTGTTAACTCTTGTCCTTAGAAGTGACTTCCCTTCCTGCAGAGAGCCCCGTCAGGCCTGATGTAAAGCAGAGAGTCTTCTTCTTTCTCTGAGAGTCCTCTCTTTTATTCTCCCAGATAATGGGCGTGGGATAATGCAAGGGCTTCTGGGAAGAACCACCCCAGCCAATGAGCTTGCCCCCTCTATCAAGTCAACCTGAGTTCTCACCTTGTAATTGTCCAGAAAACCTGAATTCTCACCTTGTCACTGTCCAGACAACCTCGGTTCTCACTTAGTAATCCTAACATCTCCCCCTTTCTTTTGATTTAGAACATAGGACAGTCATGACCTTGAAACATAAATCCATCAATATGGGAAGTATTACAGATAATTACATAAATTACATAAGCATATAGTAACATAATAACATAACACATGCTAGAAGTATATAACATAATCATAAATTGAAAATTTATAAATGTCCATAAGTCCATTGTCCATTAGTCTCATCTTGTGTGAGGAAGTCCAATGATTCCTGCTGGTTTTAAAGTTCTTTAACAGTCTTCTTATTATCCATGCTCTTTCAGTGTCAGATGTTTCTTAGATCTTCTCCTTTATTTTGAGGTCTTTCTCTTTTTCTGTCTCTCTCTGATGGATAAGGCGAATATGACTTGTTGGCACCCATCTGATTCCTTCTCCTGCTGAAGAAATACAAGCAAACCCTCTCCCCCAGGCAGTTAACCTATCTGGTCCCTTCCATTCACCACTTTCTGGATCTCTCCACATCACCTGGCGATTATCTAAGGACAGTGGAGATGCTCTCACTGGACACTGCCCTTCTGGTGGGTTATAAAACCTGTCTGCTGGAGCCAGCGCATCTTTGTCAAAAATTAGAAAATTAATGGTATAGAGAACTAAATTTAGAAGTTCCCTAGGGCTACCTGTGGCTCCCCCTTTCTTTTGTTTTTGGAGGAGTGTCTTAATATCTCTGTTTCTTCTCTCTACTATTGCCTGCCCTTGAGGATTAAAGGGTATGCCCGTGGTATGTAAAATCTTATACTGTGCACAAAAGTGTGTAAAATGTTTGGACGTATATGCAGGTCCATTGTCTGTTTTTATTGCTTGTGGCACACCCATAATTGCAAAAGCTTGTATAAGGAATTCAGTGACCACTCGGGCTGTCTCTTTTGCTGCTGGCATTGCAAATGTGAATCCTGAAAAGGTGTCTACCACGACATGAATAAAAGATAGACGACCAAAAGATTTATAATGGGTCACATCCATTTGCCAGATTTCATTGGGTCTCAAACCACGAGGATTCTTCCCTGGAGGGAGTGTAGGAGCATGGAAAGGAAGACAAGCTGTACAGCTTTTTACTATGCTCCTAGCTTCCTCTCTTGTGATTCCAAATTGTAAACGTAAAGCTCGAGCAGCCTGATGATATTTAGAATGAGATTCTTGTGCTTCCTGAAATAAAGGACTACTGGCTAACATGGTTAGAAGGCTATCTGCCTTTGAATTTCCATCAAAAATGGGACCTGGAAGTCCACTATGTGAGTGGACATGCAAGATATAAATCTTGCCTGGATGTTTTCTCACTTGCTCTTGAAGTTCCTTAAAGAGCTGATAAATATTGGAGGCTGCAAATTTTATTTGGGCTGTGGCAATTCTTTGTACTACACCTACTGAATAGGCTGAATCAGTAATTATATTTACGTCTCCTGGGTAATAAGTGAGAGCTAGCATGATAGCAAATAATTCATTCTGTTGAGTGGATTGAAAAGGAGTCCTGATTACTCTCTTTATGGTTAAATCATGAGAGTATATGGCACAAATATTTTCTTTGGAGGCATCTGTAAAGATTGTTGGTCCTTTAAGAGGAACCTTAGAAACCTTTTCTTCAAAAATCCATCACCAATTATGTAGTAGCCGGGTAATCTTTAATGGAGATCCATGTGCAAAATTTGGAGCGGTGGCCAATAAAATTTGCCATTCTGGGATGTTCTCACAGCATACATTAATCTGTGCGTTAGTATAGAATGTGTATATTTTTTCAGGACTTATCCCAGATAATTGTGTTACTCTCTTAATAGCCTTTAATAAAATCCTAGCCACAAGCACTGGGTAAGGTGTAAGGCTTTGTTCTGGTTGTGCTGGGAGATTCACCCACTCAATCACTCTGTCTCCTTGATGAAGGACTGCTGTGGGTGCCTCTTTTGTAGCAAAAACTGATATTTCCAAGGGTTTTTGAGTGACTCTTTCAACCACATTGGATAAAGCCAGTTCAACTTCTCTCAAAGCCTTTTGTGCTTCTTTTGTAAGCTGGCGTGGTGAATTTAAAGCACTGTCTCCCCTTAAAATGTCATATAATGGTTGCAATTGACAGGTAGTCAAGCCTAGCACGGGACGCATCCATTGGATATCTCCTATCAATTTCTGGAAGTCATTTAAGGTGTTTAGCTTCTCTGTTCTTAAGGAGAGTTTTTGTACTGTAAGCACCTTAGGATATACTTCATATCCTAAATATTGAAAAGGAGCATGTCTTTGAATTTTTTCTGTAGCTATATGCAGTTTGTAGTACTTTAATGTTTCCATGGTCCTTTGTAGACATGCCTCTAACATTTGTTCCTCAGGTGCACATCCCAAAATATCATCCATATAATGTAACAATATTACTTTTGGAAAGGCTTTTCTTACTGGAGCAAGAGCAGCTGCAACATACATTTGGCACATAGTAGGGCTGTTTTTCATTCCCTGTGGCAAAACTGTCCATTCATATCTTTTATAAGGCTCAGCCAAATTAACACTAGGCACTGAAAAAGCAAATCTTTTCATATCCTCCTTATCTAGAGGAATAGAATAGAAACAATCCTTAATGTCTATAACCCATAGAGGCCATTCTCTTGGCAACTTTAATATACGCTATTGGAGCTGGAATTACTAAGTGAGAACCGAGGTTGTCTGGACAGTGACAAGGTGAGAATTCAGGTTTTCTGGACAATTACAAGGTGAGAACTCAGGTTGAAGAGTTCCCATAGTTTCCATCTGTTCATTTACTCTTCTTAGATCAGTTATCATCCTCCATTTTCCAGATTTCTTTTTCACCACAAATACTGGGGAATTCCAAGGACTTAGAGAAGGCCGCAAGTGTCCTTGGTCAAGTTGTTCTTGCACTATGTCTAATAAGGCCTGAATTTTATCACTTCTTAAGGGCCACTGTTCTACCCACACTGGTGAATCAGTCTTCCACTGAATAGGAACTGGTGAAAGTGCAGGTAGGCCTTCAACAGCAGCCCTGCCTAAAAAGCCGAAGTGCTTATTTGTAATCCTATCTGCTGTAAAATGTCTCTTCCCCACAGATTGATGGGGATTTTTTCAACCACAAAAGGAGTAAAAGCTCCTGTTTCTCCTTCAAATACCCATCTCAAAGGCCTAGCACTAACTTCTGCTGCTATTGATCCTCCCACCCCAGACATATAGGTGTCTGCTTTAATCTTTGGCCAGTGACCGGGCCAATTGGCACCTCTAATAACTGTACGATCTGCACCCGTGTCTACCAATCCTTCAAATGGTATTCCGTTTATATAAATAGTAAGCATAGGTCGGTCAGCTGTCACAGCTGCTGTCCAATATATTCCTGGATTTTGTTCATTGGAGTCAAAATCTAGGCGACTATCACTAGGTTGCTTATTAGGGGTCCGTAACAATAAGCCTGATGCTACTACTTCTCCTGGTTGATAAATCACACGTTGTCTGCCTGTGTTAGTGACTGGGATATTAGATACACGTTCTCCAGTCTCCCACATCAGTGTATGGATGGACACTGTTTTGTAGGCACTCTCAGAAGGTGAAATGGTCAAGCCTACTGTGCCTGGAGGCAAAGGATCCATAGGCTCAACAGGAACAGATTTCACTTCTCCAGGGAGTATCTCGGTAGTCTCTACTGCACACAACTCTATTTTTCCTAATTTCAATCCCTTTCTTCCATCTGATTGCCTTTTGGCTGATTGATCGTGTCTTAAAATTCTCTGGATGTAACCTCGGCTGCCATCATGCCCCACTTGGGGGGCTGAAGCTGGGCCCCACCTGTCATTTCCCTGTGTCAATCTACATTCGGAGGCCCAGTGGAGGCCCTTGTGACATTTTGGACATGGAGTTTTAGGTCTTCTCTCACCCTGTCTTCTCACTGTATCTCCATATCTACACTGAGCTCTTAGATGTCCAATTTTTCCACATTGAAAACATCGCCGAGTTTCTCTAGAAGTCCCTTGCCAGGAGGGACCCTGTCTTTCCACATTCATCATTGTCCCGGTGTAAAAAGCATTTGTTCCCACTGTAGCACAGCGTCTTATGATCTCCTCTAAAGGAGCATCTTTGTCTAATCCCCATATAATTCTTTTGCAAATCTCATTGGCATTTTCCTTAGCCAGATGTCTGGTCATTATTTCTGTAGCTGAATTTTCTCCAATAGTTCTTTTGACAGCAGTTTGCAAACGTCCCACAAAATCTGCAAAAGGTTCATTGGGACCTTGCTGTATTTTAGTGAAAGCCTCTCCACGATCTTTCTGTCCAGGAAGGACACCCCAAGCTTTTATCGCAGCCTTAGCAATTTGTTCATATATTGTCATGGTATAATTAATCTGTTCCGAATTCTCTCCATACTGACCTTCACCAGCTAAGTGCTCAAAAGTGAATTGTGTGTTAACTCCTATTTCCAAATTGCATCTGACTTGAATTTTACATAATTCATGAAATTCCGCAAGCCATAATAAATTTTCTCCAGGTTCCAGACATGTCCTTGCTATGGATTTCCAATCATTCGGGGTTAGGACTTCATAAGACAAACCATCTAGTAACATTTTGACATAAGCTGATGTAGCCCCATAAAGGGTACAACCTTTTTTCAAATCCTTAATTTTATTCAAATCTAAAGGTGCATATCTTCTCCTTTTTTTACCTACAGAGTCAGTATTTTCAATCACAGGATATGCATGTATAAAATCACTTATATCCTGTCCTTCTCTCTTAGCTTTAACCAATGCTTTTTCTAATCTTGTCATAGGCTTAGGCTGCTTCACAGGCAATTCTGTTTGTGTTTCTGCCTCTTCCCCTCTTTCTTCCTCCATCTCTGAAGGTGGGGTTGATGTGGGCCTGTCAATAATCTGTTCTCTAGGCAGGGTTGAAGCTTCTTCAAGAGAATCATACCATAATTCCTCATTTAAATCCTCCTGCTCTAGGGCAAGATCTTGATCTTTCCTTTTTTCCTCACACTTCCTCCTCTGTTCATTTTTAAAACTTTTCCTTCTCCTACAACTTGCTTGATAGTTTAAGGCTAATTGAACTATGTTGTAGATATAAAATACTTCTGCAGAAATTGAACGAGGCCCATTTTTTGCTTGAAATTCTTTCATTTCATATCCCACTAGCTTCCATTTATCTACATCTATCTTTTCTTCCTCTAAGAACCAAGGGGATGTACGTCTTAATGCAGCCAAGAGTTTAGCAATCTGTACCCAGGTTACAAGTAAACTCTGCTCCTCAATTATCTTGATTATACTCTCTATAGTACCACTCCTGAATGGAGCTGAGGTTGCGTCTGGGGCTGAGGTTGAGTCGGCTGAGGTCCAGGGATTGAATATAGCTAACATCTGCCCCATTTCAGCTATAAGAGATTCCTGGTTTAGCCCTTAACAAGTTAAGTTCCTTATTTATCTATTAGCACGCTCACTTAATCTTTAACAAAGTTTCCTCGTTACTCACGGTTCTGGGTCAGAGAGACTGAGATCTAGATCGGAAGCTTTTCCACTGGAATCAGGACCGTGTCTGTCCCTGTTCGGGCGCCAAATTGCAAAAGTCTGGTCTAGCTCCTCTTGTCAGGATAAGCAAAAGTCCTTGCCCCACGTTGGGCGCCAAATGTAGTGAGCTGTCGTCTCCAGAAGCTGCCGGATCACTCTCTGGGAAGAGATCTGCTGTGTCTACTCAACTCTCTCAGACAGATTCTTCTTCCTGTAATAAACCGTTGTCTCCAGGCAGTTGCTGTTAACTCTTGTCCTTAGAAGTGACTTCCCTTCCTGCAGAGAGCCCCGTCAGGCCTGATGTAAAGCAGAGAGTCTTCTTCTTTCTCTGAGAGTCCTCTCTTTTATTCTCCCAGATAATGGGCGTGGGATAATGCAAGGGCTTCTGGGAAGAACCACCCCAGCCAATGAGCTTGCCCCCTCTATCAAGTCAACCTGAGTTCTCACCTTGTAATTGTCCAGAAAACCTGAATTCTCACCTTGTCACTGTCCAGACAACCTCGGTTCTCACTTAGTAATCCTAACAGGCCCCATCAGAAGATATGTCTCAGTCTTCACTTATTTCATCATCTTATTAATAGGCAGGGAGCATGATAAATCATCATTCTGTAGTTTTTAATTTCATTTACCAGGGGTCCTTAAATCTTTCAAAATTATTTTCCTTTACAATGTTATACTCATAAAATATTCTAGTTCTCACTGAAATGTTCTCATTTTATTCCTTTTTGTATCAGTTCATACAAGTCCTTCCAGCTTATTCTGAATTTGTCCCTTTTATCCTTTTCTGGCATATACTAATTCTTTTTAAATTTTTTTTAATTAAATTTTTTGATTTACAAAGTATATGCATGGGTAATTTTTCCAACATTGACCCTTACATAACCATTTTTACATTTTTTTAGTGAAATATCTATAGATCTTCTTAAATTTATTTGGTTAAAATCAAGAACTTTTTGTGTTCTGAAATTTTCTATTGATGGAATTTTTTCTTCAAATTTCTCTTTTAGGTATGGACTACGTGAATTTGTAGTAATTGCCCCAGCTGCAAATAATGATGCTGTTCTCAGTGAATCCAAATGCAATCTTCTTCTGAGTTCTGTTTCCATTGCATTAGGAAATACAGGCTGGTAGGTAGCTAACCTTTCTAAAAACCTTCATCTGTAAGATTTTTTTTTTTAAGGTTTTCATTATGACTTGTAAGAGGAGAAATACCATTACTGTGCCTTTTCTTATGATAGGCCCTTAATAAATGCTAGATTGATTAATTAATTTCTACTTCACTGAAAGGAGAAAACCATCTTGATGTAGAATAGGAAAAAACTATGTCTTGGGCCTTAAAATACTAAATAATTAAAGAATCTTGTAACATATTAACTAACCACCTCAAAATTTTCTTTAGTCAGGTGCCACTCTTTGTGCAAATACATCACAGATGGCGAAGAATGTATGTGGGAGAATGTCAGGGTCCTGGAGTTAGAACTGACTTTGAAATGGTTCATCTTCGCAAAGTACCAAATCAGTACACTCACTTATCGGGACTGTTGGATATCTTCAAATCAAAAATAGTAAGTGGAGATTGTGCTTGGGAATTCTGATAAAAGTATATAATTCAATTTACTACTAAGATATTTTTTAAAAATTCCTTGTGTTACAAATAATTGGTTTTTTTTTTTTTTTGTTTTTTTTTTGGTTGATCAATTGATTATACCTTTATTTTGGTTGATATAGTTAAATAACTCTAAAACCCCAGAATCCACATCTTCAATTCAGTGCACTATATGACTCCTTAAGCACTGAAAATAATACCACAGAAACCCTGATCAATGTCTTCCTTTTATTTTAGCCATCCTGAAAATACAATTATTTCAAAACAAAGGCATTTAGTGAAATAACATAATATGAGTTTCAGTAGAACATTTCCTTCATAAACCTGGGGTCTAGTCATCTATAAATTCTCTTTCTCTCTCTTACTCTGTTGATATAGAAAGATATTTGTCTGTGTTTGTATGTGTGTGTTTTTTCACTAGGGATAAAAATAAGTACATATAAGGATCATATGTAGGCATATCTATAGGCTAATTCATATGAATATTATTATATATGATATATATTAAGATATATTAGGGATAAGGAAACCCTAATGAAAAAAAAACATACACATACAAACAGAGACAAATACCTTTAGATATCTTTAAATGATGTCATTGTGTTGCTCTCAATATAACTGCTTATTGCTCCACTGAGCTCATTGGATCTTTTTCCTACTAGATTAACATTTCTGCCAGATACATCATTCTTCTGGACTGATCATATAGTATTTCCTTATAAGTAGTCTCAAAACACTAACTCTGTTGTTATATTATTATGTTGGCCTTAGGATCTCTAAGTACTGCTCCTATATACTGGCCTTATCTCTTCAGAGATGCCAGTTGCAAGAATTTCTTCTTATGAAAAGGCCGAGCTTTTTTTTTTTTTTTTTTTTTTTAATTTAGAATTTTTTTTCCCACAGTATATATGCATGAGTAATTTTTTTTTTATAATATTATCCCTTGTATTCATTTTTCCAAATTATCCCCCCCTCTCTCCACTCCCTCCCCCCGATGACAGTCAATCCCATAAAACAAATAATTGTTTTTAAAACATTTGATAATATTTTTGTTTAATTATGTGCATTGTGCTTGGGAAATCAAATATTTTACTATCCTTTTAAAAAAGATTCCAGTATGAAGAGAAATGCTAATTACCAATTATTTTTTAGTAGCCAATCCGAATGATTTCTAGATGGATTTATGCTATGCTACTGACCTTCTTGATGTCTTTTTTTTTAACCTCCTTTGTAATTCATATTGATTTTCTTTCCAAAAAAAGTATAGTTTCTTTTTTTTCCCCCCTAAACACAAGAGTAATGGCTTAAAGGCATTTCCAGATTATTCTTTCTGACCCAAACCATTATAAACACAAAGGCCATAAGACTAGTATGATAAAGGTACTTTTGTCACTTTGTAAAGAATATAATATGCTGGACTGGCCCAAACTGCTTTGAAAGAATGGATCAGAGTTCAAGAAGGTTGCTTCTAGACACTCTAAGAGAAAGAAGAAGATGGGACCATAGAATGGTAGACTTGTTGAGATACCAAGGAATAGGGGATTTAAGACTTAGTTTTGGAAGCCCACTTTGGAGGTAACCTTTGCTTTAGATTCTGGTGATGCATATTATTTAATTTATAGTGTTTTATTGAATGCTATGTCCAATTACATTGATTTGAATTGTTGTAATGTTAAAGTTTCTTAATGGACAATTAATTTTTATAGAATAGCTCATTTAGGCAATTTTGTTATTAGACCTAGAACTACACAAAATATTGCTGTTAAATGAGGCCCTGTATTTTATAGGAATTCCTAATAGAATATAGTGGAGTTTCTCTTTACATCAGCTCAGAATTACTCACTTCAATATATTCGCCAGCCTCAGACTCCCTAATGATATAGATTACAGGAGGAATTATAAGCATGAACCACCACACATAACAAAATGAATCATTTCTGGGAATATTAAAAAGCCTTGAGAGATTGCTTGGCATAATAGACTGTATGTTGGCTTTGTAGCCAGGAAGAGTTGAATTCTATTCCTGTTTGCGACATATTCTGGCTATGTGACTTCTCCCCGCCACTAGTATTTTATATTTCCAAATATATGTTAAGATAGTTGGGTTTTTAAAATTTTATTTAGTATTTTCCCCAGTTACATTTAAAACAATTTTTGACATTTGTTTTTAAAATTTTTGAATTCCAGTTTCTCTCCCTTATCCCCACCCCAACTCCTGTTAAGAAACCGCATATAGTTATACAAAATGTTTTCATAAGTCATGTTGTGAAAGAAAACAGATTTCCCGCTCTAATAAAAAGAAACCCTCAAGAAAAATAAAGTTAAAAGAAAATGAGAGAGAGGAGAGGAGAGGAGAAAAGAGGAGAGGAGAGGAGAGGGGAGGAGAGGGGAGGGGAGGGGAGGGGAGGAAGGAAGAGTATACTTCAATCTATATTCAAGCACAATCAGTTCCTTCGCTGGGAATGGATAGGACTTTTCATAAGTCCTTCAGAGCACTTGTGGATTATTGTACTACTGAGAATAACAAAGTCATTTATATTTGGTTTATCCCAGAACATTGCTATGACTTTGTATACAGTACATTTCACTTTGCTTGTGTTCATGGAGGACTTTACAGGGTTTTTTCCTGAGAGCATCCTGCTCTGTTTCTTAGAGAACAATAATATTCCATCACAAATACGTGCCACAATTTATTTAGCCATTCCCCAATGGACAGCTCCTCAATTTCCATTTTTTTTTTTTTTTGCCCTGAGAAGAGAGTTGCTATAATTATTTTTTGTACACATTAGTCCTTTTCCTTAATAAAAAAAAAAAAAAAAAAATTCTCTTTTGGTATTCATGCCTAATAGTGGTGGTGTTAGATCAAAGTATATGCATGAATTTGTAGACTTTTGGGCAGAGATCATATCTTTTGAGTATTTATCAGTTGGGGCATGGCTCTTTTTTTTTTTTTTTTTTTTTTATGAATTTAACTCAATTTTGTCTATGTTTGAGAAACGAGGCCTTATTAGAGAAACTTGCTTCAAAATTATTTTTATAATTATTATTGCTAACTATTTCCCCCCTTTATTCTCTCTCTCTCTCTCTCTCTCTCTCTCTCAGTCCTGGAAAGTGCTAGGCTACTGACCAATTCTTCTCCCAGTATGCCTTCTCTTTTATCACCTTCCCCCTTCCTATATCTTATCCTATTTTCCTTCAGTATAAGATAGATTTTTATACTCATATTGAATGAATCTTATTCCCTCTTTGAGCTAGTTCAGATATAGAGTAAGGTTAGCTCACTCACCCTCTTCTCCATTGTAAAATTGTTTTCTTGCCTGTTTTCTTAAATGGCAGCTAATTTATACCATTTTACTTCTCCCTTTCCATTTCTCCCAGTATATTCCCCTCTGATCCCTTAATTTCATCATTTAAAAAATATATTATCCCTTTATATTCAACTCAAACCTCTGCCCTCTTACTCCTAACTGCCATAATAATGAGAAAGTTTTTTAATTACAAGGATCATCCTCCCATGTAGGAATGTAAACATAAAAACCTTATGAAATCCCTTATGATATCATTTTTCTCATTACTTCTTTATGTTTCTCCTGAGTCTTGTATTTGAAAAACAAATTTTCCATTCAGCTCTGGTCTTTTTATCATGATGCTTGAAAATTTTCCGTTTTATTGAATGTCCACCTTTTTCTCTGAAGAATTATACTCAATTTTTCTGGATAAATGATTCTTGTTTATAATCCTCACTCCATTCCTTTCTGAGTTATAATATTCCAAGCTTTCTGATCCTTTAAGATAAAAGCTGCTAAATCTTGTATATCCTGATTGTGGCTCCATTATATACACTTGAATCGTTTGTTTTTGTTTTTTTTTCTGTGTGATTGCAATATTTTTTCCTTGGCCTGGGAGTTCCAGAATTTGGCTATAATATTCCTGGGAGTATTCATCTTGAAATCTCTTTCAGGAGATGATCGGTGGATTCTTTCAATTTTTATTTTACCTTCTGGTTCTATCAAGACCGTTTTTCTTGAAAGATGATGTCCAGGCTCTTTTTTTTATTGTTACTTTCAGTCAGAACAATACTTTTTAAACTGTCCTTCCTGCATTTATTTTCAGGTCAGTTGTTTTTCTAATGAGATAGGTTCACATTTTTTTTCTCTTCTTCTTCTTTCTTCTTCTTCTTTCTTCTTCTTCTTTCTTCTTCTTCTTCTTCTTCTTCTTCTTCTTCTATTTTGCTTTATTTGATCTTGATTTCTTATAAAATCATTAACTTCCATTTGTACAATTCTAATTTTTTTAAGGAATTATTTTTCTCACTGAGCTTTTGTGCCTCTTTTCCCAATTGGCAAATTTTGTTTGTTTTTTTTTTTTTTAAGGCATTCTTCTCAATAGCTTTTTATATTTCCTTTTGGACCAATCAATTCGTTTCTTAATTTTTTCTCCATCTCTCTTACATGATTTTCAAAATTCCTTTTGAACTCTCCCATGGCCTGAGCCAAATTCTCATTTTTGTTAGAGATTTTGGATGAAAGAGCTTTGACTTTGTTACCTTCTTCTTTGACTTTGTTACCTTCTTCTGAGTGTGTGTTTTGATTTTCCTTGTCACCATAATAACTTTCAGTGGTCAGAAATTGTTTCTGTTGCCTGCTCATTTTCCTAGCCTATTACTCTGCTTAACTCTTTGTTAAAAGTAGGGCTGTGGGGGCGGAGCCAAGATGGCAGAGAAGATACACGCCACTGTGTAAGCTCCTTTCTTCCCTCACAACCAACTAGATTTAATCAGCCTCAGAAATAGCGTTGGACTGATAGAATCCACAAGGACTGGAAGCAGGACTTATCAGCTGAAGAGGATCTGGAGTTTCAGTGGGAAAGGTCAGCTCCCAGGGGAGGAAGAAGAGAGGCCAGCGCAGACGGTGGGGTAGTGGCACACTGCGCCGCTGGGGAGAGCTCTGGGATCACAGAATCCACTGACATAAAAGAATCTGGCACAGGCTGTTAGCTCTTCTCTGCTTATAAAACAGCAGTTCAGAAGAGAAATCTAAGCCACTCTAAAATTTAAAACCAGATTGGCTCTTCCCGGATCCCAGGAGTGACTTATCAGATCTCGGCACTGGGGGTTTGGCCGACATAGGCAACCCAGGATTTTACCTCGGGGTAGTTAAGAGATTGAAGAGTGGGAGGGGCGGTAACTCATAGTGCCTGGCTCGGCTGGCTGGAGGCTGTGGAACGGAAGTCCCAGAGAAGCAGAACCTTTGAACTAGGGACCGCGGTTTCTGGCAGACACTTACTTCCCAGTTTGAGCGCAGGGGCTTTTCAGATCACCTGCTGCAGACATCTACGCCCCACCAGGATGCATAGGCTAGGCTTTGAGTCGCCTTTACTGTTCAGTCTCAACCTCAGGGAAGCCGCTAAAACACAGCGCCCTCAGGGCACAGCAGTCCTGATCACCTCTGAGGCACTTCCAGGGAGGGGGTGGGGAATTCTCTCCCAGAGCTCTCTCTTAGCTCAGGCGCAGGGGCCGCTGCATCCATCCAGTCTGGGAGGAAGCTGGTAAAGAAATAAATAAATAATTTCCTACCCCAGGGACAGACCCCAAAAGATTTTTTAAGTATGAGCAAGAAGCCCAAAAAAACCATAGATTCCTTCTACACAGAGAAAGAACGGGTGTCCAACCCCGAGGAAGTTAACAGCAGAGAGTCAGCAGATAACAACCTAAAGGGGAACGATTCCTGCCCCCCATCACATAACTCTCCATGAAGAGACTATTAAAAAGTTAAGAGAGTTTGAAGAAAAATGGGGAAAGGAAAGGGAAGCTATGATAGAGAATAACAACGTTCTGAAATTGGAGTTGGAAAAAATAAAGAATTCACAGGAGATGCAGGGAAACAAAATTAGTGAATTAGAAAAGGTAAAAAAATCACAGGAAAATAGGATTTCTGAATTGGAGAAGATAAAAAAGTCCCAAGAAAATAGGATTTCTGAATTGGAAAAAGAAAATAATTCTCAAAAAAAAAAAAAAAATAGGGAAATGGAAAAAAATTCAATAGAGCAAAATAATTCATTTAAAAACGAAATTGGGCATTTACAAAAAGAACTAAAAACTGTGAAAGAAGAAAATAACTCCTTAAAAGTCAGGATGGAACAAATAGAAATGAATGATTCACAGAGAACCCAAGAATCAGTCAAACAAAACAAAAAAAATGAGAAGTTGGAGAACGTCAAATACTTACTGGGAAAATCTATAGACCTGGAAAATAGATCTAGGAGAGATAATCTGCGGATCATTGGACTTCCCGAAAACTGTGACTAAAAAAAGAGCCTAGATTCTATTTTACAGGAAATTATCAAAGAGAACTGTCCAGAGATAATAGAAACAGAGGGGAAAGTAGATGTTGAAAGAATTCATCAAACTCCTTCTGAAATAGACCCTAAAAAAAGAACACCACGGAATATTGTGGCTAAGCTGCAGAATCACCACACAAAGGAGAAAATCCTGCAAGCAGCTAGAAAACAACAATTTAAATACCAAGGTGCCACAATAAGGGTCACACAAGATCTGGCTGCCTCCACATTAAAAGATAGAAGGGCCTGGAACCTGATATTCCGAAAGGCAAAAGATCAAGGATTGCAACCAAGAATAAACTACCCAGCTAAGTTTAGCATCTTTTTCCATGGAAGAAGATGGTCATTCAATGAAATAGAGGAATTCCATATGTTTCTAAGAAAAAAACCAGACTTAAACAAAAAATTTGATCTACATCCACAAGACTGAAGAGAAACAGAAAAAGGTACACAGAACCCTTGAGAACTATATCTCTGTTGTGGGTATATAGAAAGTACGCATGGATAATTTGAATTTACTGATATAAAAGGAAAAAAAAAAGGAGGGGGTGTAGTAAAGGGAAGGGGGTAGTATCACAAAAAGGGGAGGGTGTGATAAAAAGAGGGAAACTACATCCCAGGAAGAGGCATAGAAAATACACCATATCTGAGTGAATTTAGAGAGGGGGAGAATCATTGTGTAAATCTTACTCTCATCAGAAGAGGCTTAAAGAGTAAATAATTGTCATATTTGTTTTTCAGAGAATTCTCTCTCACCTCATTAAAAGGGAGGAGAGGAAAAGGGAAAAGGAAAAGGAGAATAAGGGAAGGGACATGGAGGGAGGGGGGAGTGATACTAAAAAAAAAAAAAGGGAGGGCTGTGCGTCACAAGGGGGGGTCTATAAATTAAATATTGGAGAAGGGGTTCAGGGGTCCAGGGAAAAAGCATAATCTTGGGATAATATGATGGCAGGAAATACAGAATTAGTAATTTTAACTGTAAATGTGAATGGGATGAACGCTCCCATCAAACGGAGACGAATAGCAGACTGGATCAAAAATCAGAACCCTACAATATGTTGTTTACAGGAAACACACTTAAAGCAGAAAGATACATATAGAGTAAAGGTAAAAGGTTGGAGCAGAATCTATTATGCTTCAGGTAAAGCCAAAAAAGCAGGGGTAGCTATCCTTATCTCAGATCAAGCAAAAGCAGAAGTTGATCTAATTAAAAGAGATAAGGAAGGAAACTATATCCTGCTGAAAGGTAGCATAAATAATGAAGCCATATCGATATTAAACATATATGCACCAAGTGGTATAGCATCTAACTTTCTAAAGGAAAAGTTAAGAGAGTTGCAAGAAGAAATAGACAGTAAAACTATAATAGTGGGAGATTTCAACCTTGCACTCTCAGATTTAGACAAATCAAACCACAAAACAAACAAGAAAGAAATTTAAAAAGTAAATAGAACATTAGAAAAACTAGATATGATAGACCTTTGGAGAAAACTGAATGGCAATAGAAAGGAATATACTTTCTTCTCAGCAGTTCATGGATCCTATACAAAAATAGACCATATATTAGGACATAAAGATCTCAAAATTAAATGTAGGAAGGCAGAAATAATAAATGCCTTCTTCTCAGACCACAATGCAATAAAAGCTACATTCAGTAAAAAGTTAGGGATAAATAAACCAAAAAGTAATTGGAAACTGAATAATCTCATCTTAAAGAATGACTGGGTGAAAGAGCAAATTATAGAAACAATTAATAATTTCACCCAAGATAATGACAATGATGAGACATCATACCAAAATCTGTGGGATGCAGCTAAAGCAGTAATAAGGGGAAATTTTATATCTTTAGAGGCTTATTTGAAGAAAATAGAGAAAGAGAAGATTAACGAATTGGGCTTGCAACTTAAAAGGCTAGAAAAAGACCAAATTAAAAACCCTCAACCAAAAATCAAACTTGAAATACAAAAATTAAAAGGAGAAATCAATAATATTGAAAGTAAAAAAAACTATTGAATTAATAAATAAAACCAAGAGTTGGTTTTATGAAAAAGCCAATAAAATAGATAAACCTTTGGTAAATCTGATCAGAAAAAAGAAAGAGGAAAATCAAATTGTTAGTCTTACAAATGAAAAGGGGGATCTTTCCACCAATGAAGAGGAAATTAGAGAAATAATAAGGAGTTACTTTGCCCAACTTTATGCCAATAAATTTGATAACTTAAGTGAAATGGATGACTTCCTCCAAAAATATAGGCTTCCTAGATTAACAGAGGAGGAAATAAATTGCTTAAATAGTCCCATTTCAGAAAAAGAAATAGAACAAGCTATTAATCAACTCCTCAGGAAAAAATCCCCTGGACCAGATGGATTTACATGTGAATTCTACCAAACATTTAAAGAACAATTAGCCCCAATGCTATATAAACTATTTGAAAAAATAGGGAATGAAGGAGTCCTACCAAACTCCTTTTATGACACAGACATGGTACTGATACCTAAACCAGGTAGATCGAAAACTGAGAAAGAAAATTATAGACCAATTTCCTTAATGAATATTGATGCTAAAATCTTAAATAAGATATTAGCAAAAATCATCCCCAGGATAATACACTATGATCAAGTAGGATTCATACCAGGAATGCAGGGCTGGTTTAATATTAGGAAAACTATTAGTATAATTGACCATATTAATAATCAAATTAATAAAAACCATATGATCATCTCAATAGATGCAGGAAAAGCATTTGACAAAATCCAACATCCATTCCTACTAAAAACTCTTGAGAGTATAGGAATAAATGGATTATTCCTTAGAATAATCAGGAGCATATATTTAAGACCTTTAGTAAGCATAATATGCAATAGAAATAAACTGCAACCTTTCCCAGTAAGATCAGGAGTGAAACAAGGTTGCCCACTATCACCATTACTATTCAATATAGTACTAGAAATGCTAGCCTCGGCAATAAGAGCCGAGAAAGAGATTCAAGGAATTAGAGTAGGAAATGAGGAAATTAAACTATCACTTTTTGCAGATGACATGATGGTATACTTAGAGAACCCCAAAGACTCTGCTAAAAAGCTATTAGAAATAATTCAGAATTTTAGCAAAGTGGCAGGATACAAAATAAATCCACATAAATCCTCAGCATTCTTATATATCACCAACAAAATGCAACAGCAAGAGATACAAAGAGAAATTCCATTCCAAACAAATGTTGAGAGTATAAAGTATTTGGGAATCCATCTACCAAAGAATAGTCAGGAATTATATGAGGAAAAATTACAAAACACTTGCCACAAAAATAAAGTCAGATTTAAATAATTGGAAAGACATTCAATGCTCTTGGATAGGCCGAGCGAATATAATAAAGATGACAATACTCCCCAAACTATTATTTAGTTCTATACCAATCAGACTCCCAAGAAACTATTTTAATGACCTAGAAAAAATAACAAAATTCATATGGAAGAATAAAAGGTCGAGAATTGCAAGGGAACTAATGAAAAAAAAGTCAGAGGAAGGTGGTCTAAGTGTACCTGATCTAAAGCTATATTATAGAGCAGCAGTCACCAAAACCATTTGGTACTGGCTAAGAAATAGAATGGTAGATCAGTGGAACAGATTAGATACAAAGGACAAAAAAGGGTACATCTATAGCAATCTAATCTTTGACAAACCCCAAGATACCAACATTAGGGACAAAAATTCATTATTCGCAAGAAACTGTTGGGAAAACTGGAAATTAGTATGGCAGAAATTAGATATGGACCCACACTTAACACCATATACCAAGATAAGATCAAAATGGGTCCATGATTTAGGCATAAAGAATGAGATCATAAATAGATTAGAGGAACAGAGAATAGTCTACCTCTCAGACCTGTGGAGGAGGAAGGAATTTATGACCAGAGGAGAACTAGAGATCATTATTGATCACAAAATAGAAGATTTTGATTACATCAAACTAAAAAGTTTCTGTACAAACAATACTAATGCAAACAAGATTAGAAGGGAAGTAACAAATTGGGAAAATATTTTTAAAAGGAAAGGTTCTGACAAAGGTCTCATTTCCAAAATATATAGAGAACTGACCCTGATTTATAGGAAACCAAACCATTCTCCAATTGATAAATGGTCAAGGGATATGAACAGACAATTCTCAGATGATGAAATTGAAACTATTTCCACTCATATGAAAGAGTGTTCCAAATCACTACTGATCAGAGAAATGCAAATTAAGACAACTCTGAGATACCACTACACACCTGTCAGATTGGCTAAAATGACAGGAACAAATAATGATGAATATTGGAGGAGATGTGGGAAAACTGGGACACTGATACATTGTTGGTGGAGTTGTGAAAGAATCCAGCCATTCTGGAGAGCATTCTGTTTTTGTTTGCTCTTCTTGTCTTCCCCCCTCCCCCCTTTCTGGATATTTTATATGTTAAACAGAGCAGCCTATCATACTAAATAAGGAGTTAACATGTGATATGAGAGATCATTTTGCTATAGTGGACTTAGAATGAGAAAGACCTATGTTCATATCCCATCTATGCTCTTTACTACTTTACTTGTGACCTTAGATAACCTCTCTTGATTTTTAGTTTTTCTGACCTATAAAAATTAGACTAATATTAATTACCTCATAATGTTATTTTTGAGGAGAAGACCTTTAAAATATAAAAGGTCAGGGATTAGGATTAGATGTGTGATTTTTTTTTTTCATTACTGCAGAGAACTCCCAGATGAAGAAATTCCTGCTACCAAAGCAGATCAACTGCTTTGCAACTTAGAGAGTGACCTTAAGCATAGGGTTTAAATGGCTTGCCCAGGGTTATACAACTAGGTATAGGAGGTAGGACTTGAACCTAAATCTTCTTGGCTTGAAGTCTTGCTTTGTTCACTACACAGCTTTTGACATTAAAATGTATGTATGTGTTGTTACTTGCTTGTTCCAATCTGAAAATTCAATTTTATGATGAATAAAATTAATTTTTTTTCCTGTGGGGGGGAAAGGATCCCTGCTACTGTTGGAGATTATTTTGTTATTATTATTAGGTATTGTAATATTTTTCTTTTAAATATTCTCATGATTGGATCTTGATTAGTCATCCATCAAGGAAATTTAAGAACAGGGAAAGTAGACAGAGTAAGTAATTTAGTCAAGAAAAGGATTATTATTTTATTGGGCCCAGTGTTATATTATATATCAGTGACATTTGAAAGATTGTGGAGAATAGGCTCTTCACTACAAGACTGGAGAAGACTAATCTGACAGAATATGATGTCACTGTAAATAGTTTGCCTAGATTTTAGCAAACTGATGGCAATATAAGCTAGATGGTGGTAGTTAGATGGATTCTAAAACTTTTGAATGCCTGTGTACATAGAGGAGTCCTTACTGATTTCTTGTGACTTTGGAAGAAGTGTTCTAGTGGAGTGCTCCCTGGGCCCCACAATCTGTGCTTTATTTATCCTTTACTGTTATTGAACAGTATGATGAAATTTTCATCAGTGCCTTGAAGACATAATTGCCAGCTCTGTAAGACTTGAAGATAACAAGAAAAGCTTGGAGGTACCACTAATATACCTGGAAATAGAGCCATCATAGAAAGAGATCTCAATAGATTATACAATGGACTAAATGTAATAAAATGAAAATTTAATAGGAATAAACATACAATATTACATATGGGTATAAGAAGTCAACTTCATAGGAATAGGTGATTTATTTCACAATCACTATTTATATGATGTTACATAAAAAAAAAGTTAGTATTCACACGATGCCTATTTTTGCATTAATTTTCCAGGGATGTCCTTTAACACCATTGCCGCCAGTTAGCATAGCTATTCGATTTACTTATGTTCTTCAGGACTGGTTACAATACTTTTGGCCTCAACAGCCACCTGGTAAGAAAATATAACTTTTTTCTTTGATTATGTTTCAATTATCTTAGTGAAAAGATTAATATTAAAATATTTTCATTCTGTCAGAATTTTACAAGAATTGGTTATATGTTATACTTTTTAATCTTTTATATAATATATCTGATTTCATTGTGTTCTTGATCACTTTCATCCTTTTTTACTTGAAAAGCTCTGTTTGGATTATTTGTTGTCTTAAGGAGGGAGGAAGTAACACAAAAGTTTTACAGAAATGAATGTTGAAAACTATCTTTACATGTATTTGGAAAAGTGCTATTGAACATTTTTTAAAAACTCTGTTGTTCTTAAATTGGGGTGCTATATTTGCCTTACATTTGACAATTTGTCTTTGGAACCTAATTTTTTATAGAAATCACTCTTCCACTATAAACTGGCAAGCAATAAATGATTAATATTATATTCTAAAAAAGAAAACAGGTACATACATACTTATTGATGATAAGGAAATTGTATACATATAACTATAGTAGGTAGTCTTTGAAAGTTTTTTGTGGCCTGCAGTTTTATAGTCCTTCAGCTACCCTATAAAAGTAAAGATTTTAAAAGATAGAAGTAAAATCACAATGGGTATCCATTGAGAATAACTGTGCAGACGCTCTAAAAAGGAATGTCATGTGTGAGGAACAGTAAGAAGCTCAGTCTGGCTAGATTGTAGTTGCAAGAAAGTAATCCCTAATAAGGCTGTAAAAGCAATTTATAGTCAGGTTGTGAAGGATCTAAAATACCAGAGGAGTTTATATTTGATCTTAGAGGCAGTATGGAACCACTAGAGTTTATTATTTTGGGGGGTGGCATAATCAGACTTATAAAAATCATTTGGACTGATGTGTGGAGGATGGATTTGAGAGGGGAAAGAACAAGCAACCCCATTAGTAGATTATTGCAGTAGGTAAAGTTTTTGAGGCCAGAGTTGGGTTTGTGGATATGTGAATATAGAGGAGAAAGAAGGATAAGAAGTTTGGTGCCTAAAGGATGATGTTGCATTTGATATAAATAGGGAAATTCAGAAGAGGAGTGAATTTTGAACAAAAATTAATTCTGTTTTAGACATGTTGATTTATGTGTTACAAGACAGATACAGTAATTTGAAATGTCTAATAAGCAAGTGGTGTTGTATATCAGCAAATCAAGAGAGAGACTAGGGTTAGAGGGTCGTTTTTGCATAGAGGTGATATTTAAAGGAGTTCTTGTGGTCCTGAAGAGAGCATAATGAAAGGCAGGAGGAGAGCCAGAATAGAGCAGTGTCCTCAAATTGAGGAAGGAGAAAGTATCCAGAAGGAGAAGGTTATCAACAGTATCCACTGCCATAAAGAAATCAAGAAGAATAAATTTTTTCACTATTTCCTTTGAGATTCTTGACTTTTTATTCTTCCAGGCGAATTCTATTATTTTTCCCCTGGCTCTATAAAGTAATACATTGATAGTTTGATTGGTATGGCACTGAATAAATTATTAATTTAGATAGTATTGTTCCTTTTACTATATTGACATAGACTCCTCATAAGCAGTTGCTATTTTCCCAATTAATTAGATCTGCATTTGTATAAACAGGATTTTATGATTGCATTTATATAATTCCTGTGTGTGTCTTAGCAAGTAGCTTCAAATCTTATATATTCTGTAGTTATTTGAAATGGAATTTCTCAGTAACTTCTTTTTCTGTTTCTTCCTTCTGAGTTATGTTAGTATTATACACAATCGCTAATGATATATGACTTCATATGCTATTTTATACATTCAGATTTTATATTATATAACTTTTCTGATTAGTCGGGGGGGTTTTTCCAATAAGTTTTTTGACTCATTAGGGTTCTCTAAATAAACCATCATATCATCTACAAGAAGTGATTGTTTTGTTACCTCTTTGTCTTTATTATCTACTTATTTTTCTTGTCTCAGAATGTTAGCTAGCATTTCTAGTACTGTCTGTGCTTTACCCCAATCTTATTGAAAAGGCCTAATTTATTTCCACTAAATATAAGGCTGTGGCTGTTGGTTTATTTTATTTTAATTAAATTTTTTTCAATTTGCAAAAATCTACTATTTCTTCCTACCTCCCCTTTCCCAACTAAAAATAAATGAAAAACAAAACTCCTATTAAAAATTGTGTAATTAAGCAAAATAAATTTCTGTATTGGCTATGTCTAATAAAGTTGTGTCTGTATATACACACATATATGCAGACCACACACATACCCTCTAAAGTCTTTCATCTATCTAGAAGTGAGCAGCACATTTTGCCAGTAATCCTTTAGAATTGTTGTTGATCTGTATGCCAAGTTTGAATCAGCTTTGATCCTCTGATTTCCTTAGTAACCTCTGCCCCTCTGATTAGATCCTCTCACCTAGAGAGCAGAGCCTTGGGCTCTAGGGCCTTCATTTAAAGAAGAGACCTAGTCTCCCCATTTCCCTAGTAATTACAGTTACTTTTGGCCTTATTTGTCCTTTCCCATCCTTTTCCCACCCTGGATACTTCTCTTTATCCATCTCCTCACACTCTCTTTCCTTTACTTCTCAACTTCTTATTGTATGTTATCTTCCCCAGTTCTATTGTAAGCTGCTTGAGACCATGTATTGTTTTTATTTTTATTTTTTGTGGGGGGGATATCTCTTTGTATCTCCAGTGCTTTGTGCAGTATCTAGCACATAATAAATAAATAATTAAAAAATTAATAATTTTTTTTATTATTAACAATTGAACAGAAATCTTAAGACATCAAAATTATTTGTCTTCACAGTATTGTTATCATTATATAAATTATTCTACTAATGTTCGTTTCACTTTCAACCAGTTCATACAAGTCTCCCCATAGTTTTCTGAAATTATCCTCTTCATAATTCCTTATAGCACAATTGTGTTCCATCACATTTATATACCATAATTTGTTTAGCCATCCCTCAATTGATGTATATACTTGTCAGATTCCTGTTTTTTGCCATTATAGATATTTGTACATATTCAAGTTAAATTTTGTTTTGCTTATGCTAATCCTTTCCTTAATCTGTACTCCTTTCCTTTTCTTCCTCCTATATCACTATTGAATGAAATGGATTTCTGTGCAGTTCTTTGTGTGTATATTCACATATCTATACATATATATGTACTAAAAAAGATGCATATGAACATTCTTTCTTTGACCAATTCAGATGAAAGTGAATCAGCTGTTCTTTCTACCTTCTTGTCTGTATAGACAGCACTGTTTTTTGTTTTTGTTCTTTTCTCAAGAAGTCTTGGAAATCTTTATTTCATTAAATGTAACTTTTCTATTGTAGGATTATATTTAGTTTTGCTCTGGCAAGTTTTTTTGGGGGGGGGGGTGTAGGTCTAAATTTTTTTTTTTTTTTTTTTGGTCTTATAGAGATGGCTGCTGAATCTTATGATTCTGGTTGTGTTTCCTTGATGTTTGAATTCTTTTTGGCTGCTTGGAAGTATTTTTTTTTTCCCTTTGACCTGGAAATTTTAGATTTTGACTTTTAATTTTTCTGGGAGTTTTTATTTTACATTGGCCAGTAATTTTTTTCTGTTCTCAGCTTCTAAGGCCTATGGCAGTTTTCTTTTGTGATTTTTTTGAAATAGTTTTTAGGCTTTTTTGGGGGGGGTTGTTTCTGACTTTTCAGATAGCCCAGTGATTTTTTTCTTGATCTATCTTCCACTTATTTGTTTTCACTATATATCTTATATATATATATATTTTTTTTTACAGTCTTTTGACTGCATTTTAATATATCTTTTCTCATGGAGTTACTGGTTTGCATTTAGTCCAATCTAATTTTCAGGGAATATATTGCTTGGGCAAAGGTTTTATAATACACATTGTAAGCTATTTCCTTTCTAATTCTTTCCTAATATCACTTTCATTGTTTTCCCAATTTTAAATTTTTCATATCTTCCAAGAATTCTAGATGAATTCGTCCTCAAGCTAAACACAAGGAAACTAGTATTTGAAAAAAAAAAAAAACTGCTGGGAAAATTGGACATTATTAACGTAGTATTATTATTAACATAAATTAATCTAATTTAACCATGCCTTGACTACAATCTCACCCTGAATCTTCACTTATATAGTGTCTCATATTTCAGACTAACAAATTCCAAATGCACACATGAAATGCACACATATCTATATGAAAGATTAAATCATAAACAAATTATGGGGAAAAAAAAACTTACCTGTCAGAGATATACTCAAAGGACAAGATAAAAATTTATAACCAAACAAGGAATAGAAAATATCAAGGAAGATGGGATATTATGATTATATAAAATTTAAAAATTTTGTGCAAACAAATCTAATAAAGTCTCTATTGAAAAAAATATTTTCAGTGAATTTCTCTGAGACAGATCTTAATTCATAGATTTGCAAAAAATGGATTCAAATTTAAAAGAAAAATAGCTGTTATCAGATCATTGTATTTTTAGTTTTACTTAACTGTTATGCTTTGTGATAAGAAACCTCTCAAGAAGTAGGAGTAATCTATAGGTATATGTAAATTAAAAATAAAACATTAATAAAATTTTTAAAAGAATAAAGAACTCAGGGGCAGCTAAGTGATACAGTGGATAGAGCATCAGCCCTGAAGTCAGGAGGACCTGAGTTCAAATTTGACTTCAGACACTTAACACTTCCTAGTTGTGTGACCCTGAGCAAGTTATTTAACCCCAATTGCCTCAGCCAAAAAAAAAAAAAAAAAAAAAAAGCACATTGAATGGTCTCAAATGTTACAGTAAAGTAAGAGATGAGCTATTCTGCTAAAAAAGAAAGGGAAGTGATACAGGTGGTGGAGGATTAAGGATAAGAGGCTTGCAAATGCTTTTGTGGGGAATGAGATAAAAAAAAAATAATGAAGGAAGAATAAAATAATTTATTTATTTTAGTGAGGGCCTAATTAAGTTGAATATTAGTTCCCATCAAAATAGCTGGCCAGACAAACTACAAAACATGTTTTCTTTAGAAAGAATTTTTAAATCAAGGAAAACTTTTCTAAAGCTATATTTAGTTTGCTGTTTTTAATTAATGTACAATGTGCCTTTTAGATTTTTGTATCTCTATTAAAAAGTCTACATTTTGTGATAATTGTTAATTATTGTTCCAGTTGTTAATGTAAATATTAATTTAATATAAAATAATGTAAAAAATAATGAAAATTGAATAAATTGGCTTTTAATAAATTCTTATGAACCAAGCAATCAATTAAACTGCAGAAATTAACTGAATTAGAGGACTTCTTAATTTTAGTTATTCATTTCATTATTCCTTCCATGACAGTGGATGATTGTCAAAGATGATTTTTACCAAATCAGAATGTATCAAAACTAAACAATAAGCTTTGATTTTAGGAATTTCCATTGCATTTCATATAATTACAAATTACACATTACTTCTAAAAAGAAGTAAATTATTTTGATAAATATATTCAAAAGGATTAGGTTCTTTTAATGTATGGAATATTTGTTACATGTCTTACAGTTGACTCACCGAAATAGTAACTTTAGACTTTAAATCAATATGCAGAATTAGCAGTTATCTTTACAGTGGGAAAAAAATTTTATTTGTACTTTCAGTTATATTATACTCTGGTGTAGTTTTGTTTTGTTTTTTTAATTTTGTTTCTTTGTCAGGCAGTTGGGGTTAAGTGACTTGCCCCAGTTTAAGGATTAAGTCACACATCTAATAAATGTTGTATTAAGTGTCTGAGATCATATTGTACTCTCAATCAGAAAATGTTCGTGTTATTTTCATTACTAAAGAATGTTGATTTTGGTCTGATTCTTTATAAAACATTCTAGAATGAAATAATATGAATAAAGTGCTTTGTAAAAGCAGGAACATGTAAGTTCAAACCAGCTTTAGACATTTACTAGCTAGATTACCCTGGACAACATAAACTTTGTCTCACTTTTCTCCTTTGAAAAGTGAGCATAATTATAGCTAGTACCTACCACCCAAGTTGTTATGAGGATCAAATGAGATAATATTGTAAAGCATTTAGCATCTAATCAAATAGATTATTTGGATTATTTTATAGTAGTGAAGCCTAAAGTACTTGCAGGCTAGAGAGTACGATTTTAGGTTATCGTGTACATGTAAATAATTTTATATTGTAGAAATAGAACATTTGTCTTTTAAAGACTTAATTTAAATAGCCTAGGTTTCCTATCTCTCTATATTTAACTAAATCCCATATTATGGATTTTTTTTTTTTTTTTTTGTTAAAATCAGATATAGATGCCATTGTTGGAGGAGAAGTTGGAGGCTTAGAATTTGGGAAGTTACCATTTGGTGCCTGTGAAGATCCAATTAGGTAAAAATATGTCCTAACCATTTAAATTGTAGCTCCAAATCAAGATGTTTAATCAATGTCAATAGATTCTCTCTGGGTGACACTGCCACCTACTGGACTGAATAATATCCTGGGAATAGTCATCTAAGATTCTGGTTACATTGGATTTTTTTTGTGATTATTGAGAAGTTATTATTTAATATTTAAGAGATTTCTGTAATAATTCAGCGATTATGTTTTATTCTAGCCATACAGGCATACAGACAGATTTGAATTCTTTTAAATGGTTCATACTTTTGGATATGACCTTAGAAAAGAAAGATCTAGCAGTCACTTAACCAAAGAGGCATATGTTTTTTAATGATATGGAGAGTGACCAATATTATTTTAGTAATAATGAAAGGAACTATTTCTGAAAAAGTTGTTTTGTTTTAAATGTAACAGTGATGAGGTTAAGAAATAACAAGACAATAAAGAAGTAATAATTAAAGGGAAAGAAGAGGAAAACAGTGAGGAAAGGAAATATAGATACTTTATGAGAAGCAAAAATGGTATAGGTAAGATGATTTTTCTAAGCTTCTTTTATCTACTTTTCTCAAGATGTTACAGATAACCATCCAGAGATTAGGAAGTGATCCCTGAGATAATAAAGAATAGGATAGATATTTGAGAATTTAGACCAAAAGTTGAACCCAAAAAGAACAAATTTAATAGCTATAAACATGTAGTAGCTCACACAGTGATAAATCTGAAATCTTATATAACTCCTATTTATTGACCTTTTAAATTTATTTTAGTGAACTCCATTTAGCAACTACATGGCCTCACCTCACTGAAGGAATCATTGTGGATAATGATGTTTACTCGTAAGTGTGTTCATATTAATGAATTAATCCTAAATACTGTAATATTAAAGTTAATTGCCATATATTTTTACGAGTTCATTTTTTCTATATTTCTTTTTATTTTAAAATTGGTCAAATCAGTGCAACCAGAGATAATATTGTTCAAGGATCCTTTGATTGTCATTATCCAGTAAAACATACTTGCAGACAGTGTTTTCCTTTTTCACTATTTAGATGCTAACTTCTTATGCCCTATTCAGAGTCCAATTGAAAAAAGATTCTCAGATACTTCTCATTATGAATTATATTGTGCTGATGGGATCAAAACTCAAAGTACTGTATGTCCTTCTGTGTGATATGTAACCTGAATGAGATATGTAATCATTCATAAAAAATTAGCTTAGTAGTCCATCGACAAAAAACCAAGTGAATGAAGCCATACTTGGCTTATAAGAGGCAGTTGGATGGGCAGCCCAATAAACTAGTACAAAATACAAATATTTTGAACAGGTATTGAAGATGAATAATAACACTGGGCCCAGAAAAGCATAGAAGCAGAGGGACAGACTGGAATGCATTTGAGAAGTTTAAAAATGCTTTAGCAATGCCAAATTCCCCAGGTCTATCCAGTAACATTCTACATGTCATATCTTTATATTGTTATCAAAAAGGCAATGCAAAAATGTGCAAAAGAAAAGTATTCTACCTCTTGCAAGAACCACCAAAGTCATTGAAACAAACTGTTTCAATGCCTCTTTAAAAAAAAAAAAATCTGTTTTCCTTCTGATACTTTATGATTATAAATCACAAAGTATGATGATCCCTGAAGAAGAATCAAAATCAAAGGTGATATAGAAGCATGTGGTAAGCATAAGGCTTCAAAATATTGTCAGTAGTGACTGTAGAATAAGAGATAAAATACTAGAAATATATAATCTGAAAAGCAGGTGACCCTGTTAAAGTGAAAACACAGAAATAATGAATTGGACAGACCCAATAATTACTGCTATTCAAACAGTGTTTCAGAAAAATAACTAAAGAGTGAATTCCAGCAAATAAAGCAGATTATTTCGAAATAGAAATTTTGGAAGATTTATGGGAAGATATTTGTTGACTGTGATATATTGATTATTCCTATTTCTTCTATCTATATTGACTATTCTGCATTATGATTGACTTTGCCTTATTTTTTAAATAAAGAATTGTATTTAAGATTTAATAGTGTCATCATTATAAGTGGCTAGTTTTGTGTAAATAGTATTGCGTGTTTGGGGATTCAAGAGGCTAAGATCTTAGACGTGAGTAGAGTATTATATTCTCTCATAGCAAGCTTATTTCTGTAACCTTAAGAGAGTTTGAGTCTAACCACATGTTAGTGGTCCTTCTCAGGAAATCCAGATCACCACTATGGGAAGAGATTAGGCGCAGTGGTCCTCAAACTTTTTAAATAGGGGGCCAGTTCACTGTCCCTCAGACTGTTGGAGGGTCGGACTATAGTAAAAACAAAAACTCACACTGTCTCTGCCCCTCAACCCATTTGCCATAACCTGGTGGGCCTTATAAACGTCCTCAACAACCACATCTGGCCTGCAGGCTGTAGTTTGAGAACCCTTGGATCATTAGGGCGAATGCTAGTCCAGAGAGTGACCCTCATTCTATGAGGAAAATTCCAGACTAGGTATGTCATGAAGCTATTAAATGTAAAAAAATCAATTATTTATGGAAATTGAATTTGTTTTGGTAGCAGGGGGAAATTGCCTAAAAAGAAATCTGGGTTGCACAAGAAACCATGAAGTGACAGTAATTATTAGAATGTTTTGGAATAGTATCAAGACATATATGGAATTCTATGATAAAACAAATGTAATATCTAGTCCAATGATGTAGAAAACTAGTTGAAAATTGTGGGAAGGATTTTTCTGGGAAGGATGTGCTTAAAGAGAAAGACAGTTTGTTTCAATGACTTTGGTGGTTTTTGCAAGAGGTAGAATTCTTTTGCACATTTTTGCATTGCCTTTTTGATAGCAATATAAAGATATGACATGCAGAATGTTAGTGGATAGATCTGGTTGTCTCGCTTTGCTTTTTTGGTCATCCTTAAAGATGGTGAGTCATCATAAGATACAATGGTAATACAAAAAGTAGTTATTTTTGGATTTTAATTCTAAAGATCTAAATTCGTATCCTGGCTCTGCTACTTACTAGTTATGGGACTAAGAATTCACTTCACCTCAAGGAACTTCAGTTTCCTTAACTATATAATAATTCATCTCAGAGGGTTGTTAGGATAAAAATGCTTTTATAAACTTTAAAATATGATGTAACGTGAATTACCCCAAAATTATCTAAATACATAGAATTATATGGTAGCTATTCTGATTTTAATATATTGCTTTTTTTCTTACATCATGACATAAAAAGAACTATGATTTTATCTTTTTGGGAATTCTAGGTTGATATAGATTCCAACCATCTAAAACAGTCCTTGAAGTTCAAAAAGATTAATTGATTTCCTATGATTAGTTAAGGTTAAAAATGAGATTTGAATTAAGATTTTTCTGACTTCTAAGTCAGAAAATCATCATCATTACCATGATTGCACCATACTTTTTTAATACAGTTTTTTTAGCCTTTAAGCTTAAGCATGGTTGTGTGCCATATTCCCCCCCCTCCTTTTTCTTAGCTAAATAGCATATATTTTATATGCTAGATTACTAATGAAATTAAGAAAATTATTGGCATGTGTATTTTTCTACTTAATATGTCACTGAACTGAATTTTGATATGTTTTTAGAATTCCTAAGATGATCATAATTAGCATATTTGTGTGTTTTTAGGGATCTGGATCCTATTCAAGCTCCTCATTGGTCTGTGAGGGTTCGAAAAGCTGATAATCCTCAATGTTTGCTAGGTAAGAAATTTTGCTTTCTTTCTTGATATTTTCCATTAATCTTCTCCCATCTTCTAAACCTAGAACCTTGGAATCATCTTAAATTCATTTTTTGAACAAATCAAACTCTAGCCATTTTTTTTTAAAAATAGTAATTTTAATAAGCACTTTAAAAACACAATAATATAAATAAATAAGCACAAATTAAAGAAGAAAATTGTACATGTGCCCTTAACATTCAACAAAGGATAACCAAATTTATTAAAAATAACAAAATAAAGCAGAAAATGCTTTTGTGTCTAAAGTTCTGCTGCTTTGTTTTTTCCTTTTTTCTTTATGGTGGTTATAAATTTCTGGCCCAATTCAGCTTTGATTCTATTACGTACTTTCCCCCACATTTCCTTATATGCTTCATATTTTTTCTTTTCAAAGTTCTATAATATTTCATTACATTAATGTACCAACATGTCATTAGACATAGAAGTTATTTCCAAGGTTTTATTACAAATACAGAAATTATGCATTTTTGTACAGGTTTCTGTATTTTCATACAGATAGGCCTTTCTTTCTTTTTTTCCTCTGCTCTCCCTCCCTCTCTCTCCCCCTCTCCCTCTCTCCTTCTGCTTCTCCCTCTCCCCTTCTGCTTCTCCTTCTCCCTCTCCCCTTCTGCTTCTCCTTCTCCCTCTCCTTCTCCTTCTCCCTCTCCCTCTCCCTCTCCTTCTTCGTCTCCCTCTCTCTCTCCCTCTCCTCTTTGTTTCTTTCTTGATATTTTGGAAGAAGTCCTAGAAGCGGAATGTCTGGGACAAAAGGATATAACTCACTTTGATTTTATATATAGTCATGTTTTCTCCAAATTGATTATACCAGTCACAGTTCTACTGGTATTGTAACAGAATGTCTATTTACTTAAGCCCCATCAACATTGCATTTTATAATTTGTTGCTATTTTTGTTGTGATATCCTTGTGTATCTGTTTTTCCATATGAATTTATGACTAATTCATTGGTATATTTTATTGTAATGTTATTAAATTTCTAAGTTAACTTGGCAGATATTAGTACATTTTTCAACCTTTTAGATTACATGTCAAAACAATTTTTAATTTTTTAAAAAATTTTTAGTTCCAAATTGTCTCTTCCTTTCTGTCCTTCCACTCTCCAAGATGGCAGGTAATTACCATATAAAACATTTCCGTATTCATCATGTTGAAAAAAAAAATAAAGCCACTTCCCCTAACCCCCCAATTATAGAAAGTTTATAGAAAAAGAAGCATGTTTTGAACTGCATGCAGAACAATCATTCTTTCTCTGGAGGTAGATAATAGCATTTTTCATCATAAATCCTTCAGAATTGTTTTGGATCACTGCATTATTGAGAACAGCTAAGTCATTCACAGTTGATTATAGTACAGTATTGCTATTACTTTGTACAGTGTTCTCTTGGCTCTATTCATTTTACTTTGCATCAGTTTATATAACCTTTTCAGGTTTTGTTTTTTTTTTTAAAGCAATCTGGTTGTCATTTCTTAAAGCAAAATAGTATTTCACATTAATCATATACTATAGCTTATTCAGCTATGGGTCCTTTTCATTGATCCTTTTCATTTATCTCTTTGGGATACAGACCTAGCATTGGTATTCCTGGGACAAAGGTATACACAATTTTGCAGCTCTTTAGACATAGTCCCAACTTGCTCTCCAGGATGGTTGGAACAGTTTATAATCCATTGCATTATTTTTCCCATTTTTCCATATCCCCTACATTTATCATTTTTCTTTTCTGTTATATAAGTCCATCTGATTGGTGAGAGATTGTAACTCAGATTTGTTTTAATTTGCAATATGATTTAGAGCATGTTTTCCCCAGGTGATTGAAGTTGGTTTTGATTTCTTCAGAAAACTGCCTTGGCCATTTATAAATTGGAGGATGATTCCTAAGAAATTTGATTCTGTTCTTTTTATATATTTGAAAAATGAGATTTTTTATAAGAGAAATTTGCTTAAAATTTTTTTTTTTTTACAGTTTCCTGCTTTCCTTCTAACCTTGGCTACCTTGGCCACATGTCGTTTGTGCACAGCCTTTTTAATTTAATGTAACCAAAACTACCCATTTAAATCCCCTTCTCATTTGGTTAAAACTCTTCCCTTGTCTGTATGTCTGACAGGTAAAATGTTTCATGTTCCTCTTATTCTTTCTGTTTTAGCTTCATGTCACTTGTTTTTGCCAGTTCTGGAAAATTTTTCTTTTATTTTTTAGAATATGATGCTCAAATTCTTTTGTATTTTTCCTTAAATTTTCTGTTATGTCAGCAATCTTGATTTTGCTATGTTTTGATCTTTTCTCTAGATCTTGTCACTTGGATCTATGTGTTTTTCAATAATTTGCATAATTAAAATATTTTTGAGTTATAATTTCATCTGTTCTGCCTCATGTACAATTCGGTTGTCCACTGAGGGCCTGTTATTGATTATGTCAGTATATTTTTTTGAGATTTTCTGTTGGTTATTTTGGGGTTTTTTTCCTAGTCTTTTAAAACTTTCCTTCAATTTTCTCCTGTTATTTTCAAGACCAAAGCTATTCTTTTATTTGACCTTATGATTTTTCTATCAATGCAGCTCTTGTTTAATTACTTTGAATGAGTTGGTTAACAATTTGAGTTTTTCCTTGAAGGAATCTTCTATTGTATCTTCTTTTATCTGATTACTTCTAATACTCTGATATTATAGTAATATCCCTTTGTTCTAAGTCCTCATACTTGTTTACATAGTTAATTGAAATTTGAATTTTTTAATCACTGCTAAATATACCAGGTATTCCACAATATATTTTTTTTAAAAACACATTGAATATCTATGTAATATATGTTAGGTACTATACTAATATATTAAGTATAGTATACCTGTATATAAATATACATAAATATATATATATATATATATATATATATATATATAAACTATACCTAATATAAGTACCTAATTATATGTTAAGTATTTATACCCTAGGTAGCTAGGGTATAAGCAACATTTTTATGTATTAAATCATTCAAAATTACTTGAAGGAATTCTGTGATAAATCTTTTGAAATGCAAATTATGCTCACAAACTTATGTGTATATGTGTATATTTTTTAGTACTAAAATCTTTTTAAACTAGGTGATATCTGTATATATTATCTTGGTACAAATATACATTGCCTCTAAATATAGGCAGACCTTTTAAACTGAGTCCTTTGTAAAAGAAAAAAATATGCACATAAGGCATACCTTTAAAAAGTAAATACTTTTATGCTCATTGCATTTTAGACATAGGCAGTACACATATACACACACATACACATATGTAGAGCATCCTTACTTTTTCTAGAACTACTTTCTGTCACAACAGTACTAATATCTGCAAGTGAAACTCAAGAGACAAAGTACAAATTTAGTTGAAAGGAGGATTTGTGGGAATGCCTCTCAATTCTTAACATTTTTTTTAACCTCAGAGGAGGTACAAAGAAGAATTGATAAGCTTTGAAAAGAGCTGCTGCTTTTCTTTGAGATTTTAGGAAAACATGTAATTTCTCAAAAATTTGCCAAACTTGATACTAATCACAATTAAAGGGTAAATTCCATATACAAACCAGTTTTGGTGGGGATAGTTAATTTTGTGTTTGTGTGTGTGTGTGTGTGCGCATGCACATGTGTATTGGCAGGTGAGCTGATTTCCCATTTCTTTCCAATGAAGGAAAATCAATGGCAGATAATGATCTGTTCAGCTAAATGCAAAGACATGTGCAAAAGTTTCTTGATTGAACTGGAATGGATAACTTCCATTTGCTTACTAAAGATGGTTACTTGCTCATTGTCCTCAAAAACTAGGTTGCTCGCTTTGCAGCCCTTCAGGCAGGAGGCAGCAGCTGGGGAAGAATTCAGCTCCTGAAAAGGAATCGCTCTTCATCTCTTGGAGGAAGGCGAGCAGTTCTTGTAATTGCTAGGGCATCCAACAACAGAAGCATTCCCTCAGCATGATATGTCGCATACACACCAGGAAGCAGTTTGGAGAGTAAAGTAGTTCAAGGCAGGCATCTGAGTCACACATTCTCTAGAGAGAAATGGATATAGAGCAGTGACATTCAATGTAAGAATCAGTTTCAAAAACAGAACCTACTGGCAATAGAGAAGAGAACTGACCAAAGATTAAGAAGGAAAGTAGGCCTGGCAGTTAGGAGCCGTGAAGAGAAAAAGACTCAAGGAAGACTTGTCTTAATGTTCCTAGTTGACAAGCTTTCCAACAGAGATCCAGTGCCCAGGAGGGAACAATAGGAAGACTGTAAGAAAAAAAGTAATCTGTATAGGACCAGAAATACAAGCTACCTTGGCCACATGTGTTCTCTGATGTGTGCCTCAGTGTTTGTATTTGTGGGAAAGTACATGGCAAGATTATGGACACAGTTGTTTTGTGACAACCATTCTCACTGTGCCATGTTATTAGATGTCCAGTGACCAACTATTAAATCTCTAGTGGAGATTTGTAAACTATAGTTTTATGACATTTATACTGTAGGTTTATACCATAATATGCCTTTACATCTGTGAGAGTAATTGTCCTTTACAAGGACTCAAACCAGGAATACAGTTTTGTTAAGAGGAATAATGACAATATTTATTTGCTAGGATTATTCTGAGAATAAAATAAAATAATATGACATCTTCTGCAATTTTTAAGGCAGGGGTTCTCAAACTACAGCCCGCTGGCCAAATGCAGCCCGCTGAGGATGTTTATGTGGCCCAATGGGTTATGGCAAATAGGCTGAGGGGCGGAGACAGAGTGTGAGGTTTTGTTTTTACTATAGTCCAACCCTCCAACAGTTTGAGGGACAGTGAACTGGCCCTCTATTTAAAGTTCAAGGACCACTGCTTTAAAGTGTTACATAAATATTTTATTGTTGTTAGTCATGTTCTTTGTGACTCCATTTGGGATTTTCTTGGAAGACAGTGGAATGGTCTGCCATTTTCTTTTCCTACTCATTTTACAGATGAAGAAACTGAGGCAAACAAGGTTAAGTGACTTGTCCTAAATCACACAGCTTGTGTGTGAGGCCAGAATAGAATTCATGAAGATGAGTTTTCCTGATTCTGACCCCAGTGCTCTATCCACTATGTGATCCAGCTGACCCATATAAATGCTGTTTTCTTTTTGTTATAGGCAATAAACTTGTTTTCACCATAAATCTTTTCCTTTCTTATTCTTTCCATGTTCTGGATGTTACTGAGACTTCTAACTTCTTATGCATGACATAGCCTTCTAGACCCCTTTACAGTGCTGACTGCTCATTCTTAAAATACAGCTTGGGCCATGTGTCATCCTCCTATTCAGGAAATTTCAGTGGTTTCCTGTCTTCTCCATGATCAAATATAAAATTGTTTGCTTTCCAAAGCCCTTCCTAACTTAATTCCACTTGTCATTCATTTCCAGTTTTATTTTTCCTTATCCCTCCTATTAAGCTCCCCTCCCACTCACCAGCTCTAGCTCCCCCATGTATTATTTGATCCAGTAATACTGACCTCCTTGCTATTCCCTGAATAAGAGATTCTATCTCATGTCTTGGGAAATTTGCACTGTCTCTCCTTTTTTGCCAGGATTGCTCTTTCTCTGGCTTTTTTGGTTTCATGCATGTCTCAGTTATAGTCCCACCTCCTACAGGGAAGCCTTTTCTAATTCTTAATTCTAGTACATTCTTTCTGTTGGTTATTTCCTGTTTATCTTTTGTGTGGTTTGCATATATTTGTTGATGTCTCCCCCATTAAATTGTGAACTCTAGAGGACCAGGACATTGTCTTTTTCCTCTCTTTGTATCCTTGGTGTTTAGCAGAGTGCCTGGTATATAGTAAGTGGTTAATAAATGTTTTTTGACTGATTGACTTTGAGATATCCCTAATTTTCTCTCGTTGCCTTAAAAAAAAGCTTTATTGTTGCCCGATGTTTTTATGTCTTGTTATTTTCAGGTACCATCCAAGTAGGCCCAGCTTTGTAACAAAGAAATAGTTAAATAAAACAACTTTTAAATAAAACACCTATAATCTTTTTTTAAAATATTTTAATAGTTTTTATTTACCAGATATATGCATGGATAATTTTACAACATTGACAGTTGCCAAGCCTTTTGTTCTAATTTTTCCCCCACTTCCCTTGCCCCCAGATGGCAGGTTGACCAATACATGTTAAATATGTTAGAGTATAAATTAAATACAATATATGTATACACGTCCAAACAGTTGTTTTGCTGTACAAAAAGAATCAGACTTTGAAATAGTCAACACCTATAATCTTGTGCCTCTTTCCTGAAAGGAAGAATTGGCATTACCCTTTTTACACTATTACTCAGTCTTCAGTTTTATTTTGGTGGTTCTGAATTTCTCAAGTATCATAATTTTATACAGAATAGTAATGTTCCGTTATCTTTCTACACCATAGTGTTACGTGTGTTTTATAAACAAAAAATGCTTTTATTGGGTGTTTTGAAAATAATATTCTTTATGAATCTAGCTATTACTCTTATCCATCCTTTAAGTTCTAGATCTGATTCTCCACATTTTCTTATTTGCTTTCTCACTTTTTTTAGTTGTAATAAAGTTTTGTGTAATCTCTAAGTTTTGTTTGTGTTTGTGTATGTATATTTATGTTTATATATGTGTATTATTAGATTGCAAATTTCTTGTGGCCAGAGATCATGATGTTCCAGTTACATTTGTACTCAGTGAAAATACAGATATCCAGCAAATTTTATAAAATTAAATTTGCATAATTACAAAAATTCCTGAAAAATAAGTAGCCCTTTTTACTCTGTAGTTCTAAATATCTCCTTTATAACAGTAATGTTCTTAGGAATTAAAGGACAAGTTACTTGTTCACCTGGTTAATTTCAGAATGTTGCCAGTTATTGCAATTAGTAGTCCTGAAAAACATTTATTTGGTAAAATAGATAAATAGCTATAAATAAATAAACACACACACATATGTATATACCAATGTATGTTACTTGTTTCATTTCTTTCATTTGGCAATAAAGGTTTTTCTTTTTTTGAAATTCAGTATTTTATTTTCCCCCAATTACATGTAAAAACAATTGTCAACATTCATTTAAAAAATTGTGTTCCAAATTTTCTCCTACCCTTCCCTCATTCCTCAACGAGAAGAGAAGCAATTTGATTTAGTTTATATATGTACATATATACATAAGCATAATAATGCAAAACATACTTCCCTATTAGAGCTATAAAAGAAAACGTAGACAAAAAACCCCCCAAAAAATGAAGTTAAAAAAAAGTTCTTTGATTTGTATTCATATTCCATCAGTTCTTTCTGTGATATTGGATAGTATTTTTCATGATAAGCCCTTCAGAGTTATCTTGGATCAGTATATTGATTAGAATAGTTAAGTTAGCCATAGTTGGTCATCTTATAATATTGCTCCTGGTTCTACTCATTTTACTTTGCATCACTTTCATTAAGTCTCTCCAGATTTTTCTGACAGAATCTAGCTTATCATTTCTTACATCACAATAATATTCTATCACAATCATATACCACAAATTGTTGGGTCATTCCCCAATTATTGGATAACCCCTCAATTTCCAATTCTTTGCTACTAGAAAAGAACTGTTATAAACATTGGGGCAAATTGCTCTTGACAATAATAGTTGAATCAGTTACAAATCTATCAGTGGTGCATTAGTGTCTCAATTTTACCCCAACCCCTTTGTCCTTTTCATTCCTTTTGCATTTCTTCAATCACTAGTGATTTAGAACATTTTTCATATGACTATAGATAGCTTTGATTACTTTATCGAAAAACTAACCATATATATTTTTTAAAATCATCATTTGTCAGTTGTCAGGCTCTTATTTTTATAAATTTGAGTCAGTTCTCTATATATTTGAAAGATAAGGCTTTATCAGAGAAATTTGCTTCAAAATTTTTTTCATAGTTGTGATGACTGTTTCCCACCATCCTATTTCCCCCTCTGTTCTGTTCTCTCTCTCCTTTCACTCTGTCCCTTCTCAAAAATGTTTTTTGCCTTCCCCAATCCATCCTTCTTTCTATGAGTGCCTCTCCCCAATTATTTCTCTTATTCTCTTCTCCTCCTGTTTTTCTTTTAGGGTGAGATAGATTTTGAGTGTATATGTTATCTTCCCTCTTTGAGCCAATTCCCATGAGAATAAGGTTCAAACATTCCCCTCCACCTCCCCTCTTCTTTCCCTCTGCTGTAGTAGTGCTTTCTTATCTTTTTTATGTGAGATAATTTGCCCCCTTGTACCTCTTCCTTTCCCTTTCTCCCAGTGCATTTCTTTCTCAACCTTTTTATTTTTAAAATACTATCCCATCATATTCAACTCAAATCTGTGCCCTCTCTCTCTAAGTATACACACTCTGTTTCTCTATTTCTGTCTTTGTTTCTCTGTCTCTCCCTGTTTATCTCTCTATCACTCTGTTTTTCTTTCTCTGTGTCTGTTTCTCTCTCTCTCTTGCTATTTCTCTGTGTCTCTCTGTCTTTCTGTCTGTCTCTGTCTTTCTCCCTCTCTTCCTCCTCTTCTCTCTTTTTCTCCCCAATATACCAGTATATTGGGTAGCATTACCCAAATAATGAGAAAATCATCTTCGCATGTTGGAGTATAAACAGTTTAACGTTAAGTCCTTTATGATTTCCTTTTCTTGTTTACCTTTTTATGCTTTTCTTGAGTCTTCTATTTGGAAGAAAGATTTTTCTATTCAGCTTTGATCTTTTTTATCAGAAATACTTGAAAACCCTCTTTTTCATTGAATGTCCATTTTTCCTCTGAAGGATTATATTCATTTTTGCTGGATAGGTGGTTCTTGGTTATAATCCTAGCTCCTTTGCTCTCCATAATATCTTTTCTAAACTCTCCAATCCTTTAATATTGATGCTGCTTTATCTTGTATTATGCTAACTGTGGCTCCACAATAATTGAATTGTTTCTTTCTGGTTGCTCTCAGTATTTTCTCCTTGACCTTGGAGCTCTGGAATTTGGCAATAATATTCCTGGGAGTTTTCGTTTTATGTTCTCTTTCTGGAGGTGATTGATGGATTCTTTTAATTCCTGATTTACTCTCAAGTTCTACAATATCTAGGCATTTTTCCTTGATAATTTCACGAAGACTTTTTTTTTAATGATTATGGCTTTCAGATTAACCAGTAATTTTAAAATCATCTCTCCTGGATCTGTTTTCCAAGTCATTTGTTTTTCTAATATTTCACATTGTCTTCTGGGTGTTTTTTTTTTTTTTCACCCTTTTGCTTTTGTTGTGTTGTTTCTTGATTTCTCATTAGTTGCTGTGTGCTTAATTCTAATTTTTAAGGAATTATTTTCTTCAATGATGTTTTATACCTCCTTTTCCATTTGGCCAATTCTGATTTTCAAGGCATTCCCCTTTTTGTTAGATTTGTTCTTTTTTTTTTAAGGAGTTTTTTTTTTTTTCCAGTATTTTTGTGCCTCCTTTTATCAAGCTATTGACTTTTTCCTTATGATTTTTCTTGCATCACTCTCATTTCTCTTCCTAATTTTTCTTCTTTCTCTCTTAATTGATTTTTAAGTCCATTTTGAGCTTGTCCATATTTTTCTTAGAGGCTTTGGATGTAGGAATTTTGATGTTGCTGTCTTCTTATGAGTATGTATTTTGATCTGTGATTGAAATTTTTATTCTGTTGTTTGCTCATTTTTCCAGACTACTTCTTTACTCTTTGATAAAGTAGGCCTTTTTTTTATCTTTTGATAACTCTTTGATAAAGTAGGCCTCTGCTTCCAGAGTGTAGGATACACTGTTTCTTCAGGGAACAATGTCACTTTAGGGGTTTTATGCAGCTGTTTAGAGAGATGCTTCTAGAGACCTGTAAGTTTTCAGTTTTTCCAAGGTGATAGTATCTAAGGAGAGCTGTGTTTACTCCTCTTCTGCGCTCTGGTTTATGACTACAAGTTTTCTTTTCTGTCTTGGAATTGTTATGAGAGTCCCTGCTCTACTGTGTACCGATCAGCTCTGATTTGCTAGTGCTCCTTGCCCCAGGACTGCCACCTAGGAATGCAACTGGGCTCTAATTATAGGTGAAGCAAGAGAGCCCTGCCTCCAGCATTGTAATGTCCTTCTGGGAGACCCCACTTTGGACACTAAAATGTAAAGTCCAGATTAGCTCTCTGGAGGATCTGGGAACCAGCCTTGTTCTTAGTGGAGGAGTGAAGTAGGCAAGAGAGCCATCCAAAGGATGGTCAAAGATGGAATGTCTCATTTCCAGTCCTCTTAGCCATTAAATACCTCAGTATGATTACATCATTACAGCAAATCTTAAGTATGTGTGAACTAGAGAACCATAATCTCATCAATCACACTGAGTAAACACCCTGTGTAAATATCCTTGTTTCAAGTATACTTTTCCAGAGTTCCCGCCCTCTACACAGCACCAGCCAAGAGATCCTTTGTATCCTTGTGAGCAGTTGTTTGGCCCCCTTCCTATCTGTGAGGTGAGAGCTCAGAAGCAGCCACTATGGCTGATTGATCATTTATTCCCAAGGCTGCTTCTGGCTTGTTGGGACCTGCACTTGGACTGTGCTCACTCCAATGAGATAGAGCTTTCCTGCCAAACTTTTAAGTTGTCTTGGGCTGGAAAATTGTTTCATCCCATCTTTTTGTGGATTCTGACATTTCAATATTTATTTTAGGTCATTATTTAAAGGCTTTGGAAGAGTTTGTGAGAGAGTTCAAGTGAGTCCCTGCCTAATCTTTGCTATCTTGGCTCCACTGCACTTCCAGTAAAGGTTTTTAGATAGCATCCATATTAATGAGAGAAAAAAAGGAGAAATGAGATTTGTTATATTATTTACAGTTACTGGAGATGGGAACAGTGCAGTGATGAAGTCATGTAATTCTGTGTCCAGTTTGTATGGAGCAATCCTAAAGTCCATCTCTTGGTATATTGGGGAAGCTCCTTTGTTTTGATGGGTATCTCGGGGAGGGATCCAGGGTGATTATAGCAGGGAAGAAAAGTATTATCTGTTACCTTTGTTTTCCAGTGCACATATTGGCATTTTTGAGCACTATAATTGATAATTTGTTTTTTGTTAATTTTCTAAAATGAGTCAATTTTTTCTTCTTAGGAGATTTTGTTACTGAATTCTTTAAAATTTGCCGGAGAAAGGAATCAACAGATGAAATTCTTGGAAGGTCCACATTTGAAGAAGAAGGAAGAGGTAACTAATTTTAAATTAGTGAAATTCAAACTTCTGTTCTTTTTCTTTAAGAAATTTTGATAATTTAGAATTTTTTGATCTGATATATTTTTTAATATATTTAGAAAAGTAACTTGTAGTGGAATGAAAGCTATCTGTTTTGACAGGACTATTATACTAAAAGATAAATAAAATGATATCTACATATAAAATACCTGAACTCTAGCAAAGCCATTTTTAATACCTTCCACACTGGTCTTATAAACAAGTTAATAAAAGAGATTGAATAGTATTATAGTGGAGTGATTCAGATTTAGTTCAATTCCAAAGAGGTAAATTAATGAATCAATTTGAGTATCCGACATTCTCCTTTTTAACTGGGGATGGCTGAATAAGTTACGGTATTTGAACTTGACCCTCCCACAATATTGAAATTGTGTTTTTCGAGGTTAACAGTAATCTTGGGGCAGCTAAGTGGTGCAGTGGATAGAGCACCAGCCCGGAAGTCAGGAGGAGCTGAATTCAAATTTGGCCTCAGACACTTAATACTTCCTAGCTGTGTGACCCTGAGCAAGTTATTTAACCCCAATTGCCACAGCAGGGGAAAAAGATTAGCAGTAATCTGAGCTATAAAACCTTCTCTGTTTTCCTCCTTAACCTCTAGAGCTTTTGAAACTATCAACTATCATTAGCTTACTTGTATTTCTACAATATTGCTGAGTTTGGGTAGTTGTATTTTTCTGACCATTCTCCTTTGCTGGTTAATCATTCATCTCCTGTTTCCTCTATATGAGTGATCTTTAAGGTTCTGACTGGGCCTCTTTGCTTTATACACTTCCTTTCTTAATGATCTCACCTCATGTATCCTCTCTTCAAATGGCTCTCAGTCTCTAATTTGTGTACATGTTTCTGCTTTTCCTTGAAGTTAACGATTATTAATTTTGTCTTTCTTGCTCCCAGCTTCTGACACAATGTCATTTACATTGTAAGTGCTTAATAAATGTGCATTGATTTGAATTGGGAATGTGTCTCCTGCAGAGTTAGAGAGCTCTGATCACTATTCAAGAGTTTTACCAAACATGTGCTGCAAAAGCAGGGGAAGGCCAGTTAATGCACTGAATGACAGAATTGGGTTCTAAAAAGTTCTTGAATAGCTAAAACAATGAGCCACATTTAATAAGAGGAAATTTATAGGAATAAATGTAAAATTCTGAACTTAAGTTCACAAAATCCACTACACAAATTTAGGCTGTAGGAGACATGACTATATGGTTCATGTGAAAATATTGGACTGAAAAATTAGTATCTATGATATGGCAGCCAAAAAAGCTAATACAAAATTTGGAACACAAAGTTTTACAAGAGTGAATGTTGAAAATCATCTTCACATGTATTTTGAAAATAAAAAGCTATTACTAAAAAAAGGTAATTAATGTCATTTTGGATACTAATCATAGTATATTATCATGAACTGAGAGAGATTGTAGAAGTCTTGTATTCTGTTCTAGACGTTGTGTTTTTGATAAGACATTAATAAAAAGAGCATTCCAAAAGAGGGTAATTAGGAAAGTAAGAATAATTGTAATTGTGTCATGCAATGATTAATTGAAAGAATTAAGTCTAAAGAAGAAAAAAGTCTGGTCTGCAAATATTTGAAAAATTGTATTGTGAAAGAATTACAGTTGTCCTGCTTGGTCTTCGAGGACAGAACTAGGATTATTTAGGGAAGTTCTAGGGAGAGAGATTAAAATTTAATATAAAGAAATTCCTGAAAAAATAGAACTCTTCAAAATTAGCATGGGTTATCTCAAAATGTTTTGAATTCTCCATACCTATGGGTATTTAAGTAAAGTAGGATGACAAGAGATCAAGGTTATTTTAAAGAGAATTCTTGCTTCATTCAGAAAGGTGTTGAATTAGATGAACTCCAAATTTACTCAAAGTTTTAATATTCTATGGCTCAAAATTTTCTCTCTTAACGTGGTGCATTAATGTCAAGGAGCTTGTTTTGAGGTATGAGAATATTTAATGATGTCTTCATGTAAAAAAGTTTAGGATATTTTTAAAATGAAAGTTATGAATTTATGATTCATTGGGATTCCTCTTAAGACAAAGTAATTTTTTGTGTATTTAAAATTTTTTTAAATTTTATATAAATAATAATAAATTTTATTTATATAATGTATATAAAATTTAATTTTATATAATCAAATCTTTCTTTATAGATTTTGGAGGGTGCTATATCCTTCATAGTATATATGTTGTATTACCTATTGTATAACAACCCATTCTTGATGTGAGTAGATTTTCAGAACTACAAATCCTTCTCCTCTCTCTAATGTTTTCCCTCTGCACTTCATTTGTAGGACATAATTACAATTTTTATTTTAACTCTGCCCCAAATTTTCTTTTGAGCCATCTTATATGTTTTCCACAAAGGATCATGTTAATGTAGTGATCTGTGGATTTTTTCTGTTTCTACTTTCCCCTCATGTACTATCACTCTAAGATAATTTTCTTGGATTATTTCTTGCATTATTGTGTCAGGGTCCTTTTTTTTTGGTCACAACTTTTAGGCAATCTGATTATTCTTATATTTTCTCTTCTTGATCTGATCTCCAGATCTCTTACTTTTCTTATAAGATGTTTCACATTTTTTTTTTCATTTTTTATACTACATTGTTACTTCTTGATCTCTTGTAGCTTCACTGCTTTCCTCTTGCCCAATTCTAATATTCTTTCTTTCTTTTCTTTTTTTTTTTTTTGCAAAGCAATAATATTTTTTATTTTTAATAATAATTTAATTTAAATTCCACTCTCCAGCAAGTGCCCACAGCCAGCAGAATCCCTGCCTGCCTGCCTCTGCACTCAATGGATGTGCTGGTTCCTTTTCACCCAGGATTCTCAGCAGCATAGCTGGGCCTGGCATTCCCAATAAGCTAAGGTTCTCTCAGACTTCTTGGACTCAAGACCCCAACTGCACAAACAATCTGGAGGTGAAAGTTCCTGTGGTCCCTGCTGAGGCTCCTGTCATACCCAGCTAGCCTCAGGGGTCCCCACTAGGTGTTTCTGAGGAGCTAGAGGGAGATGTTATACTTCACATGGGTTCATCCTGGGCTGGCCTTTCTTCAAATCTTGGGTTGTATTGGGAGAACCCACCCCTATTCTGCCCCAAATCATCTTGATTTTTTAACAGTTTATGTTCACTCTGAAGTACAAATTTATTCTATTTACCAACCTACTCCGCCATTTTTCCAGAATCCTCCACTGCAAAGAAATTTTGGTGAGATCTTTGTCCCACATGCTTGCATAGAAAACTTAAGCAGTTGGTAATTGAGTTTTTTAATTTTTGAAGAATGACTAAACTACTTTTTATTACTACATACTTTATTTATCCTTTCTCCCTACTCTGGAACATATTATAATTTGTGTTCATTTTCTGTGTGGTTTTTTTTTATTAGAAACTGTTGATATAACTCATGCATTATCAAAGCTGACAGAACCAGCACCAGTTCCAATTCATAAGTTATCAGTTACAAATATGGTACACAGTGCAAAGAAGAAGATTAGAAAGCACAGGGGTGTTGAAGAGTCACCACTGAATAATGATGTCCTCAATGCTATTCTCTTGGTAAGTATGTGATAAATTTTTTTATTATCATGCTAACATGTAAATGCATATATATTATATAACATGTACACTCTTTGTGTGGTACTTATGTAGTATTTTATGGTACTTATATAGTGTTTATATTATTGTACTCTGTAAAACTTGCATTTTACAATTGAGGATGATCTTCTGAGAACTTTAGTCCAACAATAGACTAGTAGGACCTAAAAGCTTCAGTGGCTTTTAGGGAAAACTATTCATTGTCATTGCTCCTGGTGTCTCCTTAGCCCTTTTTTTTCTGAGAGAGGATAATGAAACTTTCACAGTATAATGTAGTTCAGTCTTCATATTTGAACAACTAAAGTCCAGCTCATCTGTCATGTATATTTAATGCTTAGCTTTGTTCTTTAGTATAGACATTGAAAGGATCTCGTCAGTTCATCCAATCACAGTTAAAGTTCTTTTAAAATAATAGTTTCTTATAAGATAGAAAGTTTTCAGGTTCATTTTCTGTTCATCTAACAAACAAGGGGACATCCTTCTCAAAAAGCATCTGATTTTCAAGCATTTTGTATGCCATTCAAGAAATAGATATCATTTATATATTCAAGGCAGCTAGGTTGTAGAATACTGGACCTGAAATCAGGAAAACCGAGATTTTGCTTCACATGTTTGCAAGGATCACTTCTATAAGAGTAGGTATAGAAGACAAACTTCTAATGTAATAGAAACCCTCTAACTTTTTAACACTCAAGTCAGGAAAAGTTAAATAACAGAAGTCAGCCTATATGAGTAAAAAGTTGAAAGAATGGAGAATGAAGTACCAAAAAAATTGAATCTAAAAGCAGATTTTCTTCCTCTCTTTAAGTTCCTATTCCCTGATGCTGCTTGTGACAAACCATTAGATGGATTTACTTCAACAGGCAACAATAATCCTTCTTCAGATAATGAAGAATATGTAAGTTAATTTGGGTATTCATTGTTAAAAGTAAAATGTAAAGCGTTTTTGCAACTTAGATTTCTAGATATACTGACTATGAAATTCTGGGAAAAGCCATTTAACTTCTATGTACCTAAATTTCCTCATCTATAGAATGAAATGGTAAAAGAGAGGGGAGCCATTGGTCTCTAGAGTTCCTTCTAGTGGTAAAACTATGATATTATCCAGTGAAAATGCCAGGAGAGGGGCAACTAGGTGGCACAGATAGAGCACCAGCCTTGAATTCAGGAGGACCTGAGTTCAAATCTGGTCTCAGACACTTAACACTTTCTAGCTGTGTGACCCTGGGCAAGTTACTTAACCCCAGCCTCAGGGGGGGGAAAAAAAAAAAAAAAAGATGAATGAAAATGGCAGGAGAGCCTCTCTCTATCCTAAATTTTTTTTAATGAATTTTTATATTTTAAAATTGTCTTATACCATTCCATGAAAAAAAAAAATTCATGCTTTCGGTGAAATAAAAAGTCCTTTATTACATAGAATTGATGTGGACATATTTTATAGGTGGAAAGAATTCTACAATCCATGAAAAAATAATATCTAATTTTTGTTCAATGCTCAATTTTTTCATGTTTTAGAGTTTCTAAAATAAATGTTTCAGCACAATTATCTTTATTCTTAGACACTAGAAAATAAGTAAAAAACTTCTTAATGAAATGAGAAATGAAACATCCACTTTTTCATACCTATCCTTTACCTCTCTTAAGGCTATATCAGATATATATCTATACAAACTAAAGTATATATCTATATGTCAAGTATAAATAAACTGGATTATTCTGTATTAGTTCATGGTTAGCATATTTTATATATGCTTTTTAAATATTTTTCTTTTCATTTTTACATTTAGAATCTTTACAATCAGTTCAAATCTGCACCTTCTGACAGTTTGACCTACAAACTGGCTTTGTGCCTTTGTATGATCAATTTCTACCATGGAGGAGTGAAAGGCGTGGCACATCTCTGGCAAGAATTTGTCCTTGAAATGCGCTTCAGATGGGAAAACAACTTTCTGATTCCAGGGTAAATGCTTCTGTTCCTAAGTCTATATATCTAAGCCTGATTTTTTGCTAAATTTCAATACTTTATTGTCAGTTCCTTACATGATACTGGGTGTGTCACTGACTGGCATTTCAATTTAATGTTATCCAGAAAAACTGATTATCTTACTCCAAACTCAGACTTTCCCTTTGGACTTGCCTGTTTGTGTTAAATGTCATTATTTTTTTCTTCTCCTCACTTCCTCTTTCCTGCCTCTCTCCTGACCCTAACCTGATTTCTATTTGTTTCCAATTCCAAATCTCTTATTTCTGTTCTCTTTTTGAAACCCGTGGCTATCATCTGATTTTACATTTTCATCACATTTCCCTAGACTATGAAAATAGCTTCCTAATTGATTTCTATAATCACCAACAAGTGTTCTTGTCCAATAATTCTACCCCAATAATTACACAGTTGTTTAAATAATATTTCTTAACACACATGTCAAATCATATCATTTATGAATTGTTGGTAGTTTCTTTATTGCTTCAAAGATAATATATAAAGTCTTTTTTGCCTGACATTTCATGGCTCTCATTTTTCCAAACTTATTTTATATCTTCACATGTCACATGATTGAGTTAAGGAATTTCACTTAAGATCCCAAACTTTGGGATTTTCTAGTTTGCCAGGGAATATTGAAGCCTTGTGTTTGCTTAAATGGTGTGGAGATAGGGATGTAGCAAGAGTTGAAAATGTAACTCTTTTTGAGGTTTCAGCCTTCACTATCTCATGTAGTTTTTTTATCACTTAAAATTGTTTCTAGGAATTTTTTCCCCAAATATGACTAAAAATGTGTGATACCATGGAAAATTTATAATTCAGTAATAAAATTATAAATTATGTTATTTTTTTTTTGCTCTTTCTTTAGATTAGCTAATGGAGTCCCAGATCTCAGATGTTGTTTGCTTCATCAAAAGCTTCAGGTAATTATTTTCTAACCAGTGTGTTAATTGGTAACTTAAATAAAAACATATTCTGTAAAAAATACTATAGGGGCAGTTAAATGGCACAGTGGATAGAGTACTGGCCCTGGAGTCAGGTGGATCTGAGTTCAAATGTGACCTCAGACACTTCATACTTCCTAGCTGTTTGACCCTGGGCAATTGCCTCACAAAAACAAAAACAAAAAGATGTCATTGTATGATTTATTGCTTTATGTCCCCTGTCTGTCTTGACATTGTTCAGAATATATGAACAGGATAGAGAGAAAATGTTTTGGAGATTGAAAGCTATACAGGTATATATTTTTAAACAAAATATAAATGTTTCCATTTTCCCTAGATGTTAAATTGTTGTATTGAAAGGAAGAGAGCACGTGATGAAGGAAGAAAGTCCACACTTTCTGATTTTGCTTCTAGTACTTCTGCAGGAGATTTTGGGAAAGCAGGAGATTCTGGGCAAGATCATCTAAAAGAGACAGATAAGGAAAAGGGAGAAGTAGGAAAGTCTTGGGATTCCTGGAGTGACAGTGAAGAAGAATATTTTGAATGCTTAAGTGATACAGAGGAACTGAAGGGAAATGGACAAGAGAGTGGAAAGAAAGGAGGGGCCAAAGAATTGTCATGTTTAAAGCCAGAAGGACGCCTACATCAACATGGAAAACTTACATTGCTACACACAGGTGAACCTCTCTACATTCCAGTAACACAGGTAGGCAATGGATCAGTCATTTTTTTACTTTATTTTTTGCTTGGTTTCATGGCATATAGTAGGAAGCGATGACTCTCTGTGTCCAAGCACTTAAAACACCTATACATGTTTAAAAATATATATATATTTTTGAGTAATATGTATAAACTCAAAAAAAGAAAATTTAAAACATTTGTCTTAAAGGGCCAATCCATATTAGGAACAAAAGAGAAAATTCCTAATATATTGCTAAACTAAGGTATCAAGTAAAAGGTGATGGAAAGGGAAAAGAAATTCTGGAAATTGTTGAGAGGCCTTCCAATCTATGATCAAAGTTTCAGCCTAATTCAGAATATAATTATAAGCCATTTCATAATTTAAGTAAGAGAAATGATGTGAATCTTTAACAAAAATGATTTTTGTTTCTTTTTTGGAGCAGAAGAAACTTATGTGGAGGCTGTGAGATAGAGCTTGGAATAAAGATGTGAAAATATAAAGAACTAGGTAGTTGGATAATGAAAGTCTTGAGATTGTGGTTGCTAAGATGTCCTTTCTCACTTAATAAGAATTTTTAAAATAACTTTAAAGAGTTAAAAATAACTCTGAGCCAAACAACAGTTCATATACATCTATACAATTCTTTACAACTACAGTCATATTAAGTAGTACTGTAAATATTTTGATGATTTCCTGAGCTAATAACTATACATCACCATACATCGCTTGTGGATATTTCAGGTTCAATATATCAGATTCAATATCTCAGGTTCAATATAATATTTCTTTTCCACTTTCTTTGTTGCCTCAAGTTTCCTTAAAGAGTAAGCTCAAATCTTGCCTTCTACAGAAGGCCTTTTCCTCCAAATGCTAGTGTCTTCCTCTTTTAAATTACCTTCTATCTGCTCTCTTTATATTTGCCACGCACTCCTTTCCATTTGAACCTTTATTCAGAACAAATTTAAAGGACCCACATCCAGTATAGAAATCCTTTCTGATAGCACATACAATATTACATACTAGTACTTTTCACCTCTGTGCCATGAGGGGAGGGAGGGAGATTTTGTTATCTTTTTTTCAAGGATTTTTGTTATTTTTTTTTTCCTTTACTTATATCTTGATCTTATTTACATTGTTCTTGTCTTCTTACATATGTTTTGATTCTGCTTATTTTAGTCTGCATTATTTCATATATATTTCTTAAGCTTCTTTGAATTCCTCATCTCTGTTATTCCGCAGTAAACAATAAAAAGTCAGTTGCATTTGGTGATTCCCAAGTATTTGACTGTGCCATGACTATCATTGAGACCCTTGAGTGATCAGGCTGAAAAATTGAGTGAGACTCATTTAACCTCAGTCAGAGAAACAACAGGGCAGATTTCATAGCTCTTTTGTCATCTTGGCACAAAACTGGGTGTCAAGTTTTATATTTAATCCTGATTTTTAGCTAAGGCCCAATGTGAAATTTTTTAGTGTAAAAATGCTAACATATATGTGGAAATAGTGCAATACAGGGTTTTCAGATGCCAGTGTGGGGTCAGGGTTTGTAGAGACAAGAAGTTTAGTAAAGTCAATAAGTATTTGTTAAGCACATACCTATGTATCAGGCACTGTGCACAGCACTGGAAATACAAAGAAAGGACAAAAAAAAAAAAAAAAAAAAAGTCCCTGCTTTCATGGAGTTTATAGTCTAACAAAAATTATGTACAAACAAGATATATACAGAACAAATTGGAGGTCATTACAAGAGAAAAATGCTAATGGTGAATTGGGAAAGGCTTCTTGCAGAAGGTGGGATTTTAGTGGGGATTTGAAAAAAGAGAGAAACTGGGAGTCAGAGATGAAGAGGGAAAGAATTCTAGGTGGAAACTTCCATTGAAAATGCACGGAGTCAATCAAGAAAGGGCTTGTGCAAAGAATAGCCAAGGAGGCACAGAGTAGAGGGAGATGGGATGTGGAATAAGGTGTAAGGAGACTGGAAAGGCAAGAGGGGTCTAGGTGTGAAGACCTTGGAATACCAAACAATATTGATAACAGTAACTAGTATTAACCCACATTAAAGTCTGCAAAATGCTTTTTAACTTATTTGAAAATGAAGGGTTTTTAAATTTGATCCTGGAGGTTAGGAAGCTACTAGAATTTATTGAATAGGAGGGTAACCTGCATTTTAGGAAGATCATCTTGGCAGCTGAAGATTATGGACTGGTGTAGAGAGAGACTTGACATAGGGAGACACAGATTGGGCCTGTCCCAGAGAGGAATCAGTGTCAGAGGAGAGAAGGAAGCGTATTTGAGAGGTGTTACAAAGGTAGAACTGGAGGTGGTGAATGAGAGTGATGAGTAGGGCTGGTGCTGGATTGTGAGCCTTGGTGTCTGGGAAGATTTGGTGGTGCCTTCCATAGTAATAGGAATATGAAGAAGAAGGGAAAGTTTGAGGGAAAGGGGAGAGAGAAAGAGTTTGCTTTTGGGCACATCTGGTTCAGGATGTCTAGAAGGCTGTTGGGGATAAGGGCTTAACAGTGAGGACAGAGATTTGGGCTACAGAAGTAAGGGGGGAGATGATGATTGAATTCTGGGAGCTGATGAGATTACAAGTGAAGTAGTACAGATGGAGAAGGGCATCCAGAACAGGCCCCTGGGGACATCCATGATTCGCAGGAACAAATGACATGGATGAAACTCTATTAAAGGAAACTAAGAAGTGGTCTGACAGGAGGAGAATCAGGGTAGAGCTGCTGAAATCCCAGAAAAAAAGAAAGTGCCAAGGAAAAGAGGCTGATTAGGAGATATAGAAGGATGACAACTGAGAACAGGCCAGTGGGTGGGCCGGAGCCAAGGTGGAGGGAGAAAGGCAGAAATTTGCTGCGGTCTCCCCTAGACTACTCCAAATTCTTTTAAATAATGACTCTAGGCAAATTTTAGAGCATCAGAACACCCAAAAAGATGGAGCAGAACATATTCCAGCCAAAGGTGGCTTGGAAGCTCCGCAGAAAAGGTCTGTGGTAGCAGGGAGGAGTCCAGCAGACAGTCCTGGCCTGGCCTGGGCCGACTTCTGAATCAGCAGCAGTCTTGGTGGCTTCCAGACCTCTCAGCCTGGGGACAGCAAAAGAGGAGCTGGATGGTCAGCAGGGAAGTCTGTGGGAACAGAGTAGGAGTACAACATGTAGCCCCGGTTGAGGTCAGAGGAGCCTCAGCCCCAGAGCTCCAGTTGGGAATGGACCCTGCTCACAGCTCCAGGGCAGAAGAGAGAGCTTGTAGTTGAGTGTCCAGAAGGATCTCTGAGTACTGTGGCACAAACCCCTGCAGCCTGGGACAGGGCCCCCTTCCTCCCTGGAAACAGAACCCTCCTTTAACAAAGAATTAGAAGCAGAGTAATAGTTGGAGAAATGAGCAGACAACAGAAAAAACACTGAAAGTTACTATGGTGACAAGGAGGATCAAAATATACTCAGAAGAAGGTAACAAAGTCAAAGCTCCTGCATCCAAAGCCTCCAGGAAAAATGAGAATTGGGGTTAGGCCATAGGAGAGCTCAAAGTAATCAAGGAAGAAAGATGGACAATGGATTTGCCCATTGAGAGGTCATTGGTACTTTGGAGACAGATAACTAATGATCTCCGAAGCCCTAGTTAAGAATATGAGGTAAAGAAAAAACAAAAGGTACTGATTGTAGACTAGAATTCTCAAGGAGGTTAGTCACCAAAGGGAGTAGAGATATGGGGCAGATGGATCAAGTGAAGGTTTTTGTAAGGAAGAGATTAAAGATTAATGAGAGAACAGAGATCATAGAGGATCCAATCAGCTATAAAAGATGACATGAAATGGCATCACTTGAGCATGTCAAGAGTTTGTCTCTGTAATGGCAGTGAAGGAAAAGAGATATATAGAAAGCCTCCAAGTGATCCGAGAGTAGGAAGATGAGAGGGCTTTCTGCAAATGGCTTTTTTTTTTTTTTTTTTTTTTTTTTTTTTTTTTTTTAAAGAAAAATATGAGACAAGTTTCTCAGTTGAGAGACTAGGGGGTCAGAAGAGCCTTGAGACGTTTAAGGAAAGAAAAAAGTGTAGAGAAAAACATGGGTAGTGAGTGGAATAGTGAATCAGTTAGGTTGGTGGTAAAGGCCTGGTTAAGGTTTTATAACATAAATTTGTAGTTGACCTGGTGACATTAATTCAGCATGTGACTGTAAAGTAAGGAGATTGTAGGAGAAATCCAAGGAAAGGGCTTGCCAGGGCAAGGTCAGGGCAAGAGTAAGGGGTCAAGCGACTTAAGAGAAGAGTAACTTAAACTGATTCATCAAGGAGTTAAAATGGAGAAGGGAGAAAGAAAGGAGATGATGTGGGAAGGAACTAAGGGGGGAGAGGAATGGGAAGTTATGGTGAAGTCAGAGAACATGATTTGAGGAAGCTGGCAAAGGAATAAGCAAAAAGAATAACAACAAACCGTGATCAGATAAGGTATTTTTACATTTAATGAACATGGAAGTTGTGTGAGAAATGAGACATTTATAGGTGACAGCAAGTCAAACAAATTTTATTTGGATTGATTGAAGATAATATTGTTGTCATTTTTAAAATTTTTATTTCCTGCCAGAAATTTGTAAACCGTGGCTTATGCTTATTATGTTATTCCCTCCTTTCCAGTCTTCTTCCCCTTGATTGTAAACTGTCACATTGAATATTCAAGCCATATTGGTTTCTTTGCTGTATGATACTTTACTATCTCATTTCTATAACTTTGCACTGATTGTTTCTCCCAGCAGAAATCTACTTCCTCATCACCTCTTTTTCCTAATACCTAGTTTCAGACATCTGCTTCCATCTCCCCATTTACTAGTCCCTGGTATCCTTCTGCTTTGCAAGTACTATCTTTTCATAAAATTTTTCCTGATCCCCTCAGCTGCTAGGATTCTTCCCAAAACAATCTTTTCTTTTTTTGTATATTATTTATGTATATTCATATATATGTTTAAGCATTTTGAGAGAAGGAACTGTTTTCAATTTTGTCTCTATATACGCATTACTTAGTTTAGTGCACAGACTTAGCCCTTAATAAGTGTTTCTTGATCATCCCATAATAGAAATTTCAACATTTTTGTGCCTAAAAGACAGAGTAGATAGATTGTGGTAATTCTTTAGATTTGTGCATCTTGCATCTTTCAGGTCCAGGACTTAAACGAATTGACTCTCAATGAGTCTTCCTAAATGTCTCTGAACAATGTAGAAATATTCTGTTGTCAGGTAACCTTCTTAACGACTATGGCGTTGTTCTTTTTTCCCATCAAAAATTGCTTTAGCTGCTTTTTTGTTTGTGCTTAGGAAGCACTTAATTTTTTTCTCACCTTAAAAGAAAACAAAAACTTTCTCTTGGGAACATTAATTATAATATTTTTGAACTGAAACAGACTCATCTTTTGACATCAGATCCTACTTATTTGGGGGCTTTTAGTTGGGGGAAGAACCATTTACTTTTATGCAGATATATGTATGTATTTATTTCACTTTTTTAAAACATTTATCTTTTAGTTGATCGTATTAGGAATTATTTGCATTAGTCTAATCTAGATTAGTCATGCCCAATAACATTTTATTTTAGCTTTTTCATCTTAACAGGCAGCAAAATGTTTGCCTCTGGACATGACTTTTCCTACCTTTTAAATGCAGATATCCTTAGAGTAGACCTCCAGATCTTATTTGGAGAGTTAAAATTACATTTACCCTTATGTTTAGTTTGTTGTTTTTGAAGACAGTTTAAAAAAGCTTTCATCTCTTTTACTTCTATTAGAAATTGAATCTTGCTAGAGGTAAAATAATTGTCTTTATTCTATTTTTATGGTCCTCTTCCAAAGGGAGTGCTTTGTAGAGGGAAGCTGTTTGCAATTCTGCCCTTTTGTACTTCCCAGGAACCAGCCCCTATGACAGAAGATCTACTAGAAGAGCAGTCTGAGGTCCTGGCTAAATTGGGGACATCTGCAGAAGGTGCTCACCTCCGGGCCCGCATGCAGAGCGCCTGTTTGCTCTCAGATATGGAGTCTTTTAAGGTACACCCCATGAGTAGCATTCTGTGGACTATTTTCAGCATTTCCTGGATGAAGCTGTAAAAGTCAGCCCCTTCGAAGTAACCCAAAAGCTTGAATAGTTGTGTTATTTTTCTGGGGAACTTTGATTTTATTTGTAACTCTACCCCACCTCCTCAAAGGACACATTCAGATCTGTTCCATAAGTATTACAAAAGAATATACTACGCTTCAAATAATTTGAAAGTTAAGAATGAAAACATTTTAATATGTGAATCTGGCAATTTCCTCCTTTCTTTTGTGCAGAAAAAAAAAGTATACTACTTCCAAACAAACTCTATAGTTCTGTTCAAATTAAATATATAAAAATGCCATTTCAAACTACATATCTGAATTTTTTAAATATTTTACTAAATTTTAAAAATAATACAAGTTTAATTTGCAGATTTAAAATTTAATTTACAAATTTTAATTAAACATTTAAAATTACTGTACTTTTAAAAATACAGTATACTTAAGGAATAAAAGAGGCACTTTGGTGAACTGAGTTAAAGGCTAGGACAGATAATGTTATTGTTGGAGGAGACAAATCTGAGCCATTTCATAGATGAAAGAAATGGAGGCCCAGAGAGGTAAAAGGGTTTGTTTGTGGCCGCGTAGGCAGAAAGTACCAGAGCCATAACTGAAGCCCAGAATTCCTAATTCCAAACAGTGCTGTATATATTATAACATACAGACACCTATTAGGAATGATCCTGGACAACTGTATACCATTCATCATCTTAATTTATCTGCAATAGAGTTTTATTGTTGCTATGGCTCTAACTACATCCCCTAGAAGCCCCTTTTTGTTGGCTCCCAGGATCCATATGCAGGTAACATGCTCCCATAGTTTCCATAGCCTCACAAGAGGAGTCCTTAAGCTGAAGAGAAAACTAAACAAAGGACCTTTGAGACAATTGCAAATGAACATGGGGAAAAAGAGCCATTTTGGATTCGTCTAATAGCAGACCACTTTTACAATGATTGTATTTTATTTTTGGTTTTGGTTTTCACCTTCTTGGAACTTTTCTACTAATGCCTTGAGTGCAAAGCTGTTTGCTATTATAAGCATTTCAGTGTGGCATTTCCAAACAGGAAGAATGAAACAGAGAATGGTAACGTGAGAAAAATAACAAAAAAGTTGAAATTTGCAGCTTAATTCTCAAGTTTTAATATATTGATATAAATTTTATCAAAAAATGCCTTGATGCTTTAATATCGCACTTTGTTGTCAATAAATTTGTAGTTTTATTTTATTTTTAAAATGACATGTCCTCTCTTCATCTTCAGGCTCAAAACTGGACTTATTTTAAGATTTCTAATATATCTAATTATTAATTCTTTATCCCATGGAATAAGCTTTTCAATAGTCAATTTGGTTTCCTTAACTTGAGGAATTAGAGCCTGATTTTATTTCACTCCCAGAACAATTTATGTGAATGGGGATTGGGTATATAAAGTGTCAGGCTTTGATGGCAGGATAAAATAATTTTGAAAGCCAAAATTTATTGTACTACCAATATTGGCTTATTATAAAGGGAAAAATTCCTGCTTTGTATTATTCTGTGATTGTCTGTGTTTCAGAATTTATTTAATTTAATGTATTTAATTTTTTTTTCCTAATCAGTGGCAAATTATAATTTTAAATTGAGTTTATCTAACATAGATTCTTAATTATTTTCAGTTTATGTTAAGTTCAAGTTCTGAACTTGTCAAATAAAAAAATTCCCTTTTTTCTTCCTCCTTTCCTCCCTCTCTTCCTTTCTTCCTTCCTTATTTCTCCCTCTTTTCCTTCCTTCCTTTCTTTCTTTCTTCCTTTCCTTTCCTTTCCTTTTCCTTTTCCTTTTCCTTTTCCTTTTTTTTCCTTTTCCTTTTCCTTTTCCTTTCCTTTCCTTTCCTTTTCCTTTCCTTTTCCTTTCCTTTTTTTTTTTTTTTTGTAATACTAGGATAGCGCAAATAGAACTTGAGTTTTAGCACCTGACTTTATTCTAGGTAAAAAAAAAAAATAATAATCCAATTTACCTCATATATTGAAATGGCATAAATAATGAATTTTTTGCAAAATCAGTTATCAGTGACTTGGTTTTAAATTTTGATTGTGTAGATTTTTTAAAAATATATTTTTGGGGGGCTGTGTTTCATTTTAGGCAGCCAATCCTGGTTGCTTCTTGGAGGATTTTGTGAGGTGGTATTCACCCCGGGATTATGTTGAAGAGGAAGTGGTTGATGAAAAAGGCAATGTGATCCTCAAAGGAGAGTTGAGTGCCCGAATGAAGATTCCTAGCAATATGTGGGTGGAGGCCTGGGAAACAGCTAAGCCAGTTCCAGCTCGAAGGCAGAGAAGACTATTTGATGACACTCGGGAGGCAGAAAAGGTAATTGATGATAAAATCTATTTTTTCAGAATATTAAGATGATTTTTGCAGTATTTGAGTGCCAGCTTGATATACTGTCATGAGAATTTGAGAACACTTGAAGCAAAGTGTCAAATTCCAACCAATTTCCCTCACTCTCACACCACCAAAGTAGCTCTTTTAAGGATATAAAGTGAGTTTTTCTCTCTTTATTTTAGCCTTTGAAATGTTAAGTATAAAAATTAATTACAGACTAATCAAATGATAAGGGATACATTTGATATGAAATATGCATGCCATTAAGCCAAGGTTTGGCTTTTCATTTATCTTTATGGCTTTATTCTAGTGTTGGAAATAGCTACTTCTCATTTCATAATTTAATAAAAAAAAAAAAAGAAAGAAAGAAAGACAGAAAAGAAAAAGAAAAAAAGAATGACAGGTTTTAAAATTTGTTTGTTTTGAGCTTTTTTCCATGGGGATCATATAACTTTTTTGGAATATTGAGAAATGAGTTTTTTATATTCTTTTATTAAGGAATTTATTGTTTTGCATACCATGAACACAAATAGGGAAAAGCTGCGGCAAGTATGCCTGTACCCTGCAAACATAGCAATATTCACTTTGCATATTCTCTCCAGGTACTGCACTACTTGGCAATCCAGAAACCTGCAGATCTTGCAAGGCATCTCTTACCTTGTGTGATTCATGCAGCTGTACTCAAAGTAAAGGAGGAAGGTAAGTTTGATTGATTATTTGTGCATTTTTCAAAATTAAGATATATATTTTAACTTATTTAATAAATAATGGGTGTGATGTTTTTAATGACAGAAACTCTGGAAAACATTTCTTCAGTTAAGAAAATCATAAAACAGATAATATCCCATTCCAGTAAAGTTTTACGATTCCCTAATCCAGAAGACAAGAAATTAGAGGTAAGTTCTTCATATAGTCACATATCCTTTCCAAATGTCTTTCTTGCTTTCTAGTAATTGTTAATAGTATTTTTTTCCAATTACACATAAAGACAAATTGAAACATTCATTTTTTTTTTAATTTTGAGTTCCAAATTTTCTCCTTCCCTCATGTCCTCCCTCCCTGAGTAAGCAATTTGATATAGATTATATATGTGCAGTCATATAGAACCTATTTTCATGTTAGTCATTTTGTGAAAAAAGAAACAGACCAAAAGAAAAAAAAAAAACACCAAAAAAAAAAAAAGAAAGAAAAATACTTGAACTTCATTTAGGTACCATTGGTTCTTTTTCTGGATGTGGATAGCAATTTTCATCATGAGTCCTTTGGAATTGTCTTGGATCACTGTATTGTTGAAAATAGTAAAATCATTCATACAGTATTGCTGTTACTGTGTACAGTGTTCTCCTGGTTCTACTCACTTCACTTTTTCAGCTCATGTAAGTCTTTACAGGTTTTTCTGAAATCTGCCTGCTTGCCATTTCTTATTACACAGTAATATTCCATTACATTCTTATTCCACAACTTGTTAATCCATTCTTTAAAAATTGATGGGCATACCTTCAATTTCCAAATCCTTACTGCCAAAAAAAACCATCTGCTGTAAATATTTTTGTACAAATAGGTCCTTCTCCCCTCCCTCACTCTTTAAAAAAATCTCTTTGGAATACAGACTAGTAGTGGAATTGCTGGATCAAAAAGTATGCCCTTGGGCATAGTTTCAGGTTGCTCTCCAGTATGATTGGATCAGTTCATAATATAGTAATTTAAAATAAAAAGGTTTTGCTTCTTGTTTTGTTCTTGTATGTGGATTTCTTCTTTCAAATGTATAGGAAATCATCCATCAGATTACTAATGTGGAGGCTACTATTGCAAGAGCACGTTCGTTGAAAGCCAAGTTTGGAACCGAGAAATGTGAACAAGAGGAGGAAAGGGAAGATCTAGAAAGGTAAGAAGTGTGTGGGCTCTCTGTGTTACATACAAGTGCTGATGGTGAAAATAACATTTCTGTGAACTCTCCAGTGAATGGAGTCATGTAGTGAAAATGTTTGAGAAGATGGCAGGTTTCTGTTTCTAGCTCAGCTGCTAACAAGCTTTGTGTCTTTGGGTCAATCACTCTGTGTCTCTGAGCATGTATCTGTATAATGAAGGAATTTGGATTAGATTCTAGGGTCCTTTCTATCTTTACTATTCTATGAGTCTATGAAAGATTATTTGAAAATATGACAATATTAGTAGACTATTCTAGCCAAGAACTAGGAACTCTTGTGAATACAGAGATTTTATGGGGATTTCTCTTGGGCATAGATGTTGAACCGGCTAGCCCTGTTTGAAAGTTACCTCAACCTCAAATTCTGTGATTTTGAGCATTTGATAGAGCTTTACATCTGTTCCTAGCTTGAGTTTATCTTAAGATTTTGTTGAATGAAATTTAGCAAACCACCTTGCCCTTGATACCTTTCTTGTCAGTAAAAAGAGTAGGTTCCTATCAAATAATTCATCTCCAAGCAGCAGTATGTGAATTAGTGAGCAGATGGTGCGTGTCTGGTGATTCTGTGCCTCTGACTCTTCATTATTTCTACCATACATTATCTGTGATATATTTTTGGGAGCACAGTGACACATGCACATAATGGTGCAATTTACAATTGAGACTTTGTCCAACAAGAAATGTAAAAAAACCCCACAAAACTCCTTCAGAGAAAAAGCATGAGAACTGGAGAGATGAAGCTTTTCTTTTCTAAATAAAACTTTATCATCTTAAAAACTGAACTCATACTTTAGTAATTTCTCAAGTTATTATTTTGAAAGAATATGTTGAATATTTTTCCTTGAACTTGAATAAAACTAGGGTTTCTTTCACATTTTATAAATTATCAAACAAGCAGTAAGATCATAAACATTGATTTTAATTTTCAATTTAAAATGCCAGTTTCTACTGGTAACAGGATTTCCACTCTAGTTTTTGTATATTTTGCAAGGATCCTTTTGAGGTCTTCTTGTCAAGAAAATTAATCTAGGAGGATCTACACAACTATGAACTGAGCTATTTGCCTTCCATGCTTTCATGGTTTGTTTCATGCAGGTTTGTGAGTTGCCTCTTGGAGCAGCCTGAAGTGTCAGTCATTGGTGCAGGAAGAGGACATGCTGGGAGTATCATTCATAAGCTGTTTGTGAATGCTCAGAGGGTATGCAAGATTGTTTATTTACTGTGCCGTAGGCCTTTTCAAACCTTATAATCATTTATGGAAAAAACATTTCTGCCTTCTGAATGATGCCGGTTATCCAGCAATTTACCTGTTTCTGAATTTGTTCTTTAGCGGTAATTGAGTGTAGAGTAGCTTTGTGAGTCTGTGTGTATGTATAGTTTTTTGTATGTGTGAGTGTGTGGGTGTGCGCATACGCAGGACATGAGAAGAATGCTGACATTGCTGTTAAAAGTCCTCACCTAAATGTTTGCTCTGGACCATTAATTTTCACATATAAAAATTTAGTCCAGTTGCCTAATGTATTGGCCTATTTTGTAAAATGAACATGTTTAGTACTTGGTAGATCATCATAGATAAAAAAGGGCATGCGATTCATTATTACTGGCAGAAACTAACATTCAATTTAGTTCCTTAGTTATTAAATAATGCCAGCCAGGTGTTTGTTCTTCCAGACCAGAACATAGTTTTTCCTACAACTATTAAACCCTAATAATAATAAGCTTTAATATTAAACTTAATTAATCATCTGCTTCTTGAAAAGGACCTCAGGCAAGTCACTTTACTTAGCTCTCCACACAAATCTGCAAGATTTTAAGATGCATGGGAGTCACCAGTCTGCATTGGTAGAGGGAATTTACTCGTTGAGGGTTCTCTACACCAATGAAATCACAGATCTGAGTCCTTCTCCCCCCAAAACAAGTAACCTGAAGGAAGCCAAATTTCAAAACTGTAGCATTAAACATTAGACAGCACACCTTGATACTCTTAAAACTATGGAGCTTTGAATATGTTAATATTGAATTGATGATAATGGTGCTTGACACAGGTTTTCTCTCTCCCTCTCTCCTGAGCACTTGACAGAAAAGATATTTTTGTATTTTAAACAGCTGCCATCTTCCCAGGGGTAATATTATTTCAGGGCCAGTCTTTTGAATCTTAGCGATACTTAGAAAAAACACAGGTTTAAAAATGTGCTAAGTTCATGTCACCTTACTAGAGATGATCCTGATAGTAAATGACCCAACTTTGACTTTTCTCAGAGTCAAATTGGAAGGAAACTTAATGTCTTTACATTATAGAAAAATAATTTTTAGATTCTTTGCCTTCTATTTAATACCATATTTTGATTTTAAAATAGCCAAGATCATCCATAATTTGTTACTTAGAATGAATTTAGCAAATGTTGAAAAATGTGATTAATCAGGGGTGAATTCCCTAAATTTCAAAATCTTAGAACAGAAATTGAGGATTTCAAATATCCTTGTAAATTAGTGTTGTAGAAAATAATAGGGCAGCTAGGTGGTGCAGTAGATAGAGTAGCAGCCCTAAAATCAGGAGGACCTAAGTTCAAATCTGGTCTGACACATAAACTTTCTAGCTGTATGACCCTGGGCAAATCCCCAATTGCCTCAGCAAAGAAAAGAAAAAATAATAATAGAAGTTTCAATTTAATTTATTATTTATTTGTTGGCACATAGTCAAGCACTTCATTTTTACCCATAGTTAGACTTTTCCCAGCATACTGGACAGATGGATATGATCATTTTCCCTAGTTATGGCCAATGTCGTTTTTTCCTCTGAAGATTTTGCAGTATATCTTCTTGCTGCTTTGAAGAATATCATTTGCATTCTTAGGCATTTTTTAAAAATCCTATGGATTATATTTCTTTGTGGAAATTGCTATGTATTGCATGATGTTAAGAGAAGTGAAGTAGTGAAGAGTAGCGAAGGCTCAGAGAATTATGAGTCAGAAATATAAGTGATCTCGTTGGTACATTTTCAAGTTTTTAGGGAAAAAACTAAGGCAAAATGGTACTCAACCTTACTCATAAAACTTTTTCTTTTAATAATTGATAAATAATTTGTGTTACTTTAAAATTGAATTTAGAATGTTAACATCTGAGTTTTTTAAAATTGCAGTTAGAAGTGACCAGGTTTCAGGAAGGCTATCACAACTTCATTAATCTGTCTTATCCACACAGCAGTGTTCATGTATATTTTACCCTTTTCCTAAAAACAGTAAATTTTAAATAAAGTTCATCACAATTGTTCTATATTGAGAACAATAATTCTGGTATATATACACCCATATATTTTGAAAATGAATTCTAATATCAATCTTCTTGAGTATTGCTAAAGTTCTTTAATATTAAATTAATGTAGCTTTAAAAATTCAAGAGTTAAGTATGTTTTCTGAGGCACAAATACTTCTTTCTCACCTATGCCTATACAGTGTGCAAAAACTAGATTTTTTTGTCTCAATTCCTAATTAGCCAACATTAATTCCTAACTTTCCCTACCTTAGTCAGACTGTCTGATGTATGGAGTAAACATAAAATAGCATATTTTTCACTCTATTTGACACCCTTGTATAAACTGTATGTGTTTGTGCTATATTCTTGTTTGTCCCAATATTCTTTTGACAGAAACATATTCCTGAATACAGTGCATGCTGCCTTTGAAACAGTCGTGAAATCTGTCGTTTATCCCCTTATAAACCATCTTGCTTGTTTCTCTTTCATCACTGTTTCTTTTCTCACCCTTTCTCAAGCTGACTGAATCTTCTGATGAGGTAACAAATAGCCTTTGTCCCTCATACTCCTCCTTTCATCCCTCGAGCTTCATGTAGGTCGTTAAGACTAATCACTTCTCTTTCTCTCTGGGTCCGGACCTGTGATGTCATTGGTGCGAGGAAACTCTCCCTTCCAGTACAGATTGGCAAATGTTATATAACTTAGGGTCTTAATAGAGTTTTGGGGACGGGGCACTGGGAAATTGTGATGTTTGCCAAAGTCACACAGCCAGTCACTCCTTTGGAAGGCTCAAATATTTGGTTCTAGGTATCCTTCTATCATAGGGTGATTTTTTAATCTCTTTTTCCAAAATTGTTTTCCTCATGAATTATTGAAAAGTACAGGAAAGTGAGTTCAATCTAGAAGAACATGGCTAAATGTGTAGTCCATGAAAGAAGCACGTCCCTTTGATATGTGGAACTTTTATAGGGTTTTACTTCATTGACTGCCATCATGTGGCAGCAATATCACTTGATAAAATTGACCACGTGAGAGGCCCCTATGAACCAACCACATTCTCCCCGATGAGTTTGGACCTCAGAAAGAAGAGATCTGAGCTTTGAAGGGACAGGATTAAATTTCTGTGTTCAGTAGTCTCCTCAGGGAATTCTCTGCATCACTCATGTTATTGAGGAGTCCGGGGTAACAGCCTTCAGGAGTTCATGGGAAAAGTGCTGTTGGAGTGGCTAGCTATAAAGAAACCAAGGGAGACGCTGTTTCATGACTCTCCCTCCTTTGGAGAGCTGAATTTACCCCTCTCTTTACAGAATCTCCCTATTTTCCTCCTATTTATTTATACTCTTAGGCTATTGTCATATTTCAAGCTTCTGTGTTGTGCTAGTCAGTAACCATAGCATAGCTGAATGCATCAGTGAGTAATGTGAAACATTTCAGTGTCTACTATCATGTTTAATCATCTGCCCTTTAAAAAAATTGAGAGTTCAGCCTTTGATTCCCTTCTGAATTTCACATCTGATTCTATTTAAGGCTGCAAGCATGGCGCCAGTGGAGGAGGAACTGAAAAGGACCAGCTCTTCTGAAGAACGGAGGCAGAATTCAGGGTCAGACTTCCCAGCCCCTGCGGGCCGGGAGCTCATTTTGCGTACCACTGTTCCACGGCCTGCGCCCTACTCCAAAGCCCTTCCCCAGCGCATGTACAGTGTTCTCACCAAGGAGGATTTCAGACTTGCGGGGGCCTTTTCAGCTGACACCTCATTCTTCTGATGAGTTTTTTTAAAAGCATTATCGATGTCTTCAGAGGTAATGCTAAACTCTTCTTCTTCGAGAGGAAGGGAGATTGTCCCAGCAAGTGACAGACGGCGTGGGGAGGACACTATTCTGTTAAATGATCAAGAATCACCTTTCAGGGAATTAAACCAGCATCTGAAAGAGTCACCTGCATCACGCTGTGGTTATGATGTATCCTGGTGGGAAGAGAAGATGTCGAGAGGCAGCCAAGCATTTTGAGTGCTTAAATGGATTGAGAGATTTCTGCCCAAAGAGACAGCCCTGATCTAGTTTATTTAAAGAAATGAGGTAGACGGGCACTGTACAGGAGCTCAATCTCGAAAGGATGATAGTACACATTCTGTTCCTTTTCATGACAGTTCTTACAAGAATAAGCCAATTGTCCCACACTCACCATAAATATAAACATTAAATAATTGTATTTATTACTATCAAGTATAAAAAATAGGGAATTTACTCAGATTTCTGGATATTTCGGTTGTGTCTTCATTCCACAAAATCTTCATGGATATTTTAAAACTACTTAATCTCTTGTTCATACAATCACTCAGTGGAAATCTTAATTACACTAGTTAACTCTTGATGTGCTTTTTGTTGGGGTTTTTGTGTCTTTTTAAAATTCCGGCATTTCATGTAGTTAATCTATTTTTCCATAGGATTTTTCCCTAAATGGATTCTTTATAGTAACTATATATTAAACAACTTCATTGCAAATAGCTTTAAAGATATCCTTTAATTTTTTGATACTGTACTAATGTAATAAAAATGTGATCCAGGCCAAAACTCTGTGTAAAATGCCTACTAGATGTGTCCTCACTGCCCCTTGCTGTACAGTGTGCCCTTGTTTTCTTGTGCTGCCTTGGCCGTATGTTTAATGGAGCAAGGATGGAACACATGCTGTGAATGCAACCTAGAATATGGAAAGGATCATGCAGTCAATAAAATTTGAATGTATATGTTTATGTCATAAATAAAATTATTTTAAAGCAATATTTTGGGATGTCTGTTAGGGTGAAGTGAAAGTGTATGGGATAGGTGATCCTCCAACCTTTTTTTGTGTGAATCTATTATGCTGCATGTATCTTCAGTCAGTTTGTGGTCCACTAATTCCAAAGTATCCAAATTATGATATAATCCTGTGTAGCAAAAATAAGAACCTTGCCAATAAATCTTTGAGAATAGAAGCTCAGATTAATAGAATTGTATTTTTTTTTTTTAATTTTTTGCTTTTCATTTTAAAACAAGTCAGATATTGAGCACTGACATTTTGCAAAGTCTAATCTACTTTTGGCCATCTCCTTTACTGGGTGTGTGAAGGTTCTTGATTACTTTTAGTACATTTCTCATTCAGTTTTTATTTCAGTAAAGGGTCCTATAAAATAAGTAAATCCAGATTGTAGACCCTTTTCCTGAGTTTGGTCAGTTTTCTCTCAAAAGATAATATGAGGTAAAGGCTTCAGATAGGGATGCTGTTGGTTTTTAAAATTATTATTTATTTTAAACATTTTTTTTTCTTTATATTGAGTTCCATATTTCTTCCCTTTCCTCCAAACTTTGGGAAGGCAAGCAAAATATACATTGTGAAATCATGTAAAACAAACATTTCCATATTCTCCATATTTCCCCCAAATGCAAGAAAAATAAAGGAGAAAAAAAATCATACTTCAGTTTTCATGTAAGTTCATCACCTCTCTCTGGAGGTGGGTAGCCTTTTTTCATGAAGAGTCCTTTGGAATTTTCTTGGATCACAATATTGATCAGAGTAACCAAGTCTTTCAACAGTCTTCTTCATCATTACTACATTATTTCCATGTATAAGGATCTCCCTCTTCTTCCCACTTCACCTTGCATCAGTTCATATAAATTTTAGAGGGCTGCTAACTCTTTAACCTTTTAAATTTTTTAACCTATTTAATTTACAAAATTTACAAAAATTTAAATTTGACATAGTGGATTATAAGGAATGCTAGCTTTTCATCTTCTATATGACCCATTGAGGAGGATGGGATTGTGTAGGAAGCTTCTTTGTCTTCCAAGAACTACTAATAATATCCCAACACCACCCCATGCTTAAACAATAACTCCCCTTTATGTAGCACTCAAATTTACTGAGCCTTTTTTCTCATAATATTCCTGTGCACTAATAAATCTCTGTCATCAAGGTTCAGGAATTAAAAGCCTTAAGTTTTCTCAGTTTCTAAATAAGAGAACTCGTCTTTAACATTCCATCTTCTGATTAGACTGGTGCTTTCCCTCACCGCATTCTACCTTTTTTCCTTTGCCATACTGGAGCATTACATAGGATTTTCAACTACCATAGGAAAAATAAAAAGTTAGAGAAGATGTAAAAGATGAACTGAAGAACTGGGTGAAAAAAAAATAGAGTTGAATTTTTTTTTTTTTCCCCAGTGGCATCTGACAAAAATCCCAAAATAAAGAGAAACTTAATGAACATAAATTCATGTTGAACAGTGAAGACAGATGATGAAATAATTAAGGGAACTTGTGAAATTACCTTTCTTTTAAGTTCTTTAAAAATCAGAAAATATGCATCACTGGAGGATGGGCAAAATGCTAACTTGTTTCAAAGTAGGGGATAGATAAAATGATCACTAGTATTTTAAAACCCTTTACATGGTATTTTTTCCTTAAAAACCATTCCCTGATTTTCCTTTTCAGCCTCAATGCCTTTGTAAATCATCCTCACTACTCTCCTTTCTTTCAACTCAACATACAGACACAATTTCTGCCTGTTGAAATCCTTGATAGATTATAGAGCTAGAAAGCACCTCAGAAGCCATCCAAACCAGTTGCTTCATTTTACAGATAAGAGAACTGAGGCCCAGGGAGTTTTAAGTGAATTGTCCAAAGTCACAGAGGTAGCCCATATTTTAAGCCTAAAAAAGTGCTATTTCTCTATCAAGCTTTTCCCCATCCCTCCTCCTGTCCTCTCCTAGTTTAAGTGATCTCAAATCTGATATCACTCTATCTGAACTGTTCCATATCCTTACAACCTGTATATTTTCCTTTACATTTCTCTTACACTAGATTTTTTTTTAAGATTAACTGGCTGAAGGTAAAATAATGTTTTATTTCATCTTTGTAACAGTGTTTGCTATGATACGTCACAAATAATAATTTCTTGATAAACTTTCTTGAATTCAATCTCAACAGATATGGCAAGGCTGTGCAAATCAGTTACTAAATGGGCCTAATTCTTTGTCATTGAACATGTACCTAATGTAACTAATTGTGCTCCTTCTGATGAAGACTGAGGGATAAAGCAAAAATGTACAAAATGGAAACTGGACTTAGAAGTGAAGAAGCTTAGCAGAATTTGGGAGTATGCTCTACAAAGGCGTAACTTTTTCCCTTTTTGATAGGAATTTCATTTAATCCTATTCTGCCTCAGTTTCATTTAGGCCCCAAGCCTAAAGAGAGATTTAATTGTTGCAAAGCATGTTGAAATCATTAAATATTGGGAATGGTCATTAAATCTGTTCCTGTATAAATCTTTTTGACTTATACCAGCACAAAATTTTTTTGAATTAGCATTTTTTTTTTTTTTTAAAGCTCAGTATTTATGTCCGTGATTCATGTATACATGTTCCCAGAGACAATTACTAAGGATGCAAGGAAAGAAGAAAATGGAAGCAAATTGGGAATTTGAAAGGAAAAATACTTAATACTGATGCTACTGATAGTATCAAAATATCCAACAGCAGCGCTGCAGGGTATGTAAAGAAGAGGTGGGTTAAAATGTGAAGAAAACCTCTAGTACCCCCCAAGCCCAAGCCCAAGTACCTTTGCATTCTGTTGTCAGCAAGAAGACAAGAGCCTTGGTGCCTTACGTTCTTAAGTTGCGTCTCTCTCGGACAAAGGGTTTCAGGAATGGGTCTGAAATCTGATTTTTTAACTCTTTGAGTTGGAAGATCTCAGCATCTCTTACATTAGCTTACATAACTGCCAGAATTTCTCCAGCTCTCGTCTTGGTGTCAGCTTGAAAGTGTAATTTTGGCTGAATCCTGAAATACTCAAATTTATCTTTCTTTACATTAGCCTCCCTCATTTGCCAAAAAATTTGGCTCTTTCTCAGGCACCTGGTCCCTGCTTTACCAGGTACTCGTGGACTCTCTAAACCAATCAGGTTTAGAGACAAGCCAGGCCTGCCTCCCATCCCTCTCTGACCCAGCCAGCGTCCACAAAGGGCACAAGGGGAGGGTGGAGAGAACTGAAAGCAGGGAACAGTTTTATGAAATTTGCCTTTTTCATTTTATCCTAGTGTCCCCAGCAACTAGCACAACATCCTGCCTACAGTATATAATAAGTTCTCATTTAAATAGATTGGAAGGAATACTCAAATGCCAATTTAACATAGAATGTTCTTCCCTTTTCTTAGCTCTTGAGCATATCCTTGCCCCTCTGTCAATTCAGGAAGAAATTTTTTTGCACAGAAACTTGACCCAGAGATCAAGTTTTTTAATCCTGTAGGTTTTTATTGAGCTATCCTAGAATATCCTATAATAAGATGGTGATTTTAAAGGAATAACTCCTATTAAAGTACCTGCTTTAAAAGGCATTTATAAGAAAGAAAAAAGAAAGCATTCAAATGAGATTGCTTTTAACAAGCCATTAAGTATTTTTTAATGGTAGCTACTGGACTTGAACCATGTACTATACTTGGCCATGGGAATAAGGGGAAGGTATAATACAAGAGAAATAAGAAGTGTACTTATTGGTTCGCTGATGAGATGTTATTAAAAGCAATTTTAAAAATCTAACCTGTGCCAGTATTCACCCAAATACTGATTGGTTTTTAATGACTGGTTCCCCAAAACCAAAATCTATAGGAGAATAAAATGATATGGTTGGATGAGACAGTCTCTGATAAACTTGAAGCAATCTAACATAGGAGGAAGAGTGCCGGATTTGGCGTCAGAATACCTCCGTGTGAACTTCTCTAGGTCCTCATCTTTAAGTTAGGATGCTGCCGTAATTACTAGGATTGCCTTTCAGCGATAACTCTGTTACCCAGTGTTTCACCTCTCCTCCCATTGTCCAGACCAATAGCACCATCCTGTGATGGTGCGCAACGAAGGTAAGGTAAAAATCAGCATTTCTATAGGTTTTAAAGAGCTTTACAAATATTTCATTTTATCTTCACAACTGAGAAGTAAATACTTATTGTCTCCCGTCTTATAGTTATGGAAACTGAGACAGATCAAGTGACTTACCCAGCATCATACAGCAAGTGTCTGAGGCAAAATTTGAACTCAGGTCTTCTTGACTCAGATCTAGCACTTCATCCACTGTGCCAGTTAGCTGATTCTAGGACACTGTCCATTTAATCAGAATCTTAAAATTGGTAAAAATCATTTTTTCAAGATCAGTCCTACATTCTGTATTAACTTGACTTTCCATAGTTTTTCCCCCCCTTCTCATCAGTGAGTGCAGCTGTGTTTATTGAGATTGCACAGAAGTCATGCCAAATTGCTGGTAAAGTTCTTGCTGTGAACAAGTAATGATCAAGCCTAAGGGTAATAAATATCTGCTCTTCTATTGCCAACTAGCTGTCAGGGATGATTTTACAAGATTCACAAGGTAATGTACTGTAAGGGAAGAGTCACAAATGGGTTGGAGGAGAAGACTATTGAGAAGGCAAAAACATTTTTTAAAAAACACCCCAAGTCCTATATTGGATTACTTAACTTGGTTAAGGGCAGAGGAATACATAAATAAAGTCTTTAGGAAGGCTGGCCAGTTCAAGTCCCCCTTTCTGTTTTTCTCTTATCTCCATTTAAACTGCAGAAATGATTTGGAGGTAGCTAGAAAGCACTTACCCAATGACAGAATCTGGAAGAGAGGCCTTCGGAGTGGAAATCTGGGGGAGGAGGGGACATAATATTCCCAAACCCAGAAAAAGCCATCTCTGGTTTGTCAAAAAAGTCATCAGAGAAGCTGCAGCCTACTCTGCTAATGCATTTCCTTGAGAACAGCCTCAATGATTCACAATGTGCAACCTCAAATCATCTCTCAATTCAGCCATGGTATAATATAATAATCCTTGCCTTCTTGTTCAGTCATGGGGAACAGAGAACTTAGTACTCAAGCCCTTGAGAGATTATTCAGATAAAAGAAACTTGAGTCATAAGAATACACTTATTATATTCTAAGAATTGTACCATTTTGGGAAAGATTCTGATGTGTGAAATGGCTTCCAACTCAAGGATCCTAGATAATAAACGAGGGAAATCCAAGGCTAGAAACCTTTTTTCCTTTTTAGTTATTCTTTGATAGATCCAAAAGGAGAATGAGAGGCAGTCTTCCAATAGCTAACTCATGTCTTAGTCTTGATTAGACAAACACAAATAAAACAGCAAAGGCTACTTTTGTTCCCCTTGAACCATGGGTAAGTAGTGTGTGGGATGTTTGCTCTTTTAAAAAAAATGATAAAGACATCAACAACATGAGTATTTCCATTTACAAAGAAGAATTTTAAAAAAGGTTTGTATCTGAAACTGTGAAACTATATGAGGGGTGGCAAACACAGATAGAAATGGTAGCCACTAAGCCATTCATAAATTCCTGTAGGCCACAAATTGAAACTTATAAAATGGTTCATCTATGATGTGTGATAGGAAAATCAAAGTTTATTATATCATAACACTATGTCAAATTTGAATAGCATCTTAATTAAATATGAAAACACTACCATGAATTTTTACAACAAATGTTGCTGAGCAAGGCACCTGAGAATCTAGTACACAATGTACAAAGTGGGGGCCAATGCTTGAGAAACTTATAGTATGCCTTTCTCATAATAGATTCTCCATTAGATGAATAAATAAGTTTAGAGCTGGAACAAGTCTTAGAGGTCATTTGGTCCAACCCCCCTCATTGTGCTGATGTGGAAACAGACACAGAAAGGTTCAGTATGTGTTCAAGATGACACAGTAAGCTGGATTGTTTTCCAAATTCCTCGTGCTCCAATACACAGGATTTAGGACTAGAAGGATTGGAAGAGGTCTTTAAAACATTCAATCCAACCTTCTCAGGCACATGAAGGAAACAGCACAGAGAGCTACAACTCTATTTTCAAAGGTTATTTATATTGTTTACAAAACAGTTTAAGAATCAAGCTAGATTGAGAACTAAAAAGTTGGGAAAGCATCCATGAAATGATTGGAGACCTATTTGGCCAAAATAATAAGTGACTTTGTTCCCCTTTCCTTGTTTCTTCCTCTCCTGTTTACCCAGATTCAGGTCAGTTAACCTAGGATACCTTGAGTCTTTGAGCTACTTTCTGATGACTGTATTTTAAGTAGTATCAAACAGGAAAAAAAGAAAGCAATGATGAATCCCTTACAATGTCTTTCTTCTTCCTTTGCATTACTTCAAATTTTTTTGGCCTGGTATTAACAGAAGAAATGACTTATGGTGGATAGCTAGAGATGGCCCTCAGTGAAGAAAGGGATTTCCCACGCCCTCAAGCCCTGATACCAGATCCTGGAGCTGCCAATAGCTATCTCAGTGCTCCCACTGGGCCTGAGGCTCTGGAGGTCTCAGCAAAATCTTGGACCATGATGATTCCAGAGTATTTGAGGGCCTATTGCTCAGCAGGTTACTTTAATTTTTTTTACCCAAGTGGGACGGTCATGTGTGCTCCTTAAGCAGCATCAAGTCACAAGACTGAATTCTGAGTTCCCTGGTTGTGGGCCTATGGTACCACAACCAGGCCTCCGCCCAGAGGTCCCATATGCTGCTCCTTGTAGTGATCAAGCCATGGGAATGCAATCTATATGATGATGACATTGCAAAAACAACTGGCTTTAAACTCTGATCAATTCAATGATCATCTGTGATTCCAGAAGCCAGCTAATGAAACCTGCTACTGGCTTCCTGATTCAGGGAGCAGACAGACATGGCCAATCTGATAATATATTCTATTTGACTATGTTATTCCCCACCTTCAAAGGACTCAAGGCACTAAGACTTTGAAGGCCCCAAATGCTCTTGAAAAAGTGCCCGGAAGAAACAAGCTTGACCATAAGTTTTCTAGGAACATTGAAGTCAACATCCTCATCTTCATTTTGGTGTCCAGGCCTATAAGCAACAGACCAAGCAAATGGTAAAGAAGCCCCCATGACCGTCGATGTAGCCGAGGTCAACACACAGACCCAGCCTGATGCAGAGAACAAGACCTACATCGGCCTCGTTCCCAACTCAGAGGCTTCAGATGTGCCCAACAAAACTGGAATCCTAAAATCCATCCAGCTATCCTGCTCCCACCTACAATAAAATGCTTTCCAGTTTATTTTTTAAAAAGAGGAGGTAGCTTCTTATGACATGGCTTCCCTGGTCGCCCCACTGTTGTGGTTTTCTTAGTTTAAGCCTTTACCAGAAAAGTGACATAGGGAGCTAATTAGATCTATATAATAAATGATATGACACTGATTTGATTTTTTTATAAAGTTCTTTAGCCAAGTAAAAGTTTAGGTAAATAATGAGGGGTCAATATTACTTTTCATTATTCACATTTGTCTTTTTTTGGCCCTATTTTTGGCCAAGTACACTCTTTATTTTTGTCCAGGTTATATAACAAGGGAACCACATTCTTAGTAACACACTGTCATTCTTTTGCATTATCTTGCCTGGAAGAAGAAAAGAAATATTTTTAGAGTGTGAATTTCCCAAATGTTCTGAACTATTCTGGGACTGAAATAATAATGTCATAGGGGAAAAAAAGATAGTAGGGAAAGGGCCAAGTTTTCTCTTCTATGGTTAATATTGAACATCTATGGATAAAGCTTCCCTGTCTACCCAAGGAAATGGAGATGATTGGGATTGGGATAAATGCTTTCCTGACCTCTCACACAGGGATGATGAATAGGCTAGAGTTTTCAGAGAATGTTCTGAAATCTTACAAGCAGAATCCAAATTTTCCTTTTAATTTTCCTTTGCCCTAATGCTTTGAGAAGGGCAGGGGTTAGAGCCCTGGGAATCAGGAAGACTTTACATCAAACCTCAGACTTGTGGTAGCTATGTGACCCTGGGCAAGTCATTCAACCCCCTTTGCCTCAGTTTCTAATCTGAAAAGTGGTTTGGAGAAAGCATGGAATACCACTCTAGGATCTTTGCCAAAAACACCCCAAATGGGGACACAGAATTGGGCACAACTGAAATGAATGAACAATGTCTTGAGATACTCAATATTTATTGAGCATTTATTAGGCACTTTATACTTTCTGTATAAAGTGCCTAATTAGGCACTATGCTAAGTCTTGAAAAGACAAAACAGTTTTTGCCTTCAGGGATCTTACATTCTGATGTTAGAGACAACATGTACATATAATTCATAAAATACAAGGTAATCTTGGAGGACAAAGCACTAGTAGCCTGGGGGGTAGTGATGAAGGACCAAGAAAAGACTTCTCCAATAAGTGGTGCTTGACCTAAGTCTTATTACAGGAAACCAATAATTTGTGGAGGACAATTCTAGGGAAAATAGCCTCTTTTTAAGCCCCAAGAAGTCATTCTAAAGTGACTGAATGATTGAAATAGTGTTTATTAAGTACTCATTGTATATCAGGCACAGTGAGCACTGGAAATACAAATAAAAAAGCCAAACAGTCCTTCCTCACAAGGAATTCACATTCTAATAGGTTTAGTCCCTCTATCCTCACTTCTGCTTTTCTTTAAAGGATCAGTTCATTTGCCTTTTCTCCCCTATTATTAATTGTATATATTTGGTATTCACTTTCCCTCTCAAACCTACAACAGAAGGTAAACTCTTAACTGAGTTAAACAAGTAAAACTTAACTTTTCCCCCTTGACCCAAGTTCTCCTTTCTTCCTAACTTCCCTAAAATTGTCCAGCGTCCCACCACCTTCTAAGCATCCAGACTCACAGCCTAGAGGTCATCTTCAATTCCTTCCTCTTTCTCCTTGGGTCCCCCTATCCAATTTGTTTTCAGATTCTACTTTAGTAACATCTCCTTTACGTGTCTCCTTCAGTGCCTCACTCCTGGACTGAAGTCTCTCCTACTCCAGTTCCTTCTTCAATCAACTGTAAAACTGGGCTTCCGAAAGCATGCTCCCATCTGATAAACCTCAATGGTTTCCCATCATTTCCATGATCGAATACAAATACCTGGTTGGCTTTTAAAGCCTTTCATGACCTGGATTCTTACTATCTTTCCATTTTTCTTAATGCTTCTCCCCCCTTCCATGTACTTTGTGATCCAGACACACTGGCCTCCTTGTTCCTTGCACAACACATCTCTTGACTCTGCATTTTCTGGTTGTCTCTCATACTTAGAATTCTCTTCCTCCTCATTTCTTGCCTTCCCTGGTTTCCTTTAAATCCCAGACAAAATTTCACCTTCTACAAAAAGTCTTCTGTTGATCGTCTCCAATTGGTTCTGCGTATAGTTTATTTGTACATAATTGTTTGCAGTGTCCCCCATTATTATGTGAACACCTTGAGAAAATGGACCATAATCTTTACCTTTCTCTGTATTCCCAGAATTTGTTTAGAATAATTCCTAGCACAGAGCAGGTACTTAAATACTTGACACCCCTGAGCTTTTTGTTTACTGGCTTTTTGGAAAAGATGTATTAAAATAGGTAAGCTCCTGGGAACACATTCCCAATACATGGTATTAAACATATTCAATACATGGTAAACACATTAAACAAGTTTAATACCATAGCTTAATGATTCTCTCTTTACATGGAATTCAAGGAAAACTTCCTAAGATAGATCCTCATAACTATACCTTAAAAGAATCATGAAAATAGTTCAATTCAACAGGGAGTTCAATTCAATCCTGACCTGCATCAGAATTAAAAGCAACTGTTCCCCAAGTTTGAAATAATTGATAATCTAGTTGAAATAGCGACAGGTTAAGATAATAGGTATGGCCACAGATCTGGAAGCACATAATGCATTTTTGAGCCTCTTGTTCTTCTGCAGCCACAGAATGATGGACTCTTAGAATCTCAGATTTGGAAGGGACCTTAGAAGTAGAAATCCCCTTGGAAATATTCTCCACAAGTCATCATCCTGCTTCTGGTGGAAGCCTCTAGGTCTGACATTAGAATGAAACGAAATGACACATACACAGCTTATTTAACAGTGGACAAAAGGTTTGCTTAACCGCAGTATAGTAAGAATACATGGTCCCCCTCATCTCCACATGGAAATGTCATTGGAGTAGAAATGTGGTAACTTCTGTGGCCTCAAAACATCAGCCAGTTCTGAAGAGGCTTTACTTTGTCTATACTTTTAGGTAAGTAGATATATCTGGACACTGAACTCTGAGAATTTGAGATGAAATGCATAATTGGTACGGACCATGGAAAAAATATTGGATAGCAACATGAAAGAGAGATTGGTGAGAGGATGGACTGGAGACAATGAGATGGACGAGGAGGCTGTTACTGGAGGCTTGCTGGTGATGGTCCTCCATCCTGAAAAGAACCAAAATGGCACTGTGAAGACTGGGGCCCATCTTCTACAAGTCGGGCATTAAACAGTCCACATGGGCCTCTAGAGGGCAAAGGCGTCTATGTGTGTTTCGAGTGACTTTTGAGTTCTGGCAATCCCATTTGCTCCCAGAATTTAGCTCCTTTGATGGGGGGGTGGGCAGCCATGTCAGGCAGTCCTGTGCTAGTGTCCCCCATGTCTCACAATGGACCCCACAGTTTTTCAGAGGCCTTGAGAGCATCCTTGTGTCTTTTTTTGAGCACTGTGGGAGTGTCTGCTGGTGAGGGAACTCTCTGTGAAACATTCCTTTAGGCCAAAGGGTTTTGGGTATTCGGGCTGTGCTAACCTTGCAATAGGCTTAAATGCTCCCTAGTTCTACTCAAGAAAGGACCTCGTGGCTGACACCTTGTCCTGCTGGGGGGGGGGGGGGGGGGAATCTTCTCAAGATGATCCGCTCCTGGCTGAGCGCTCAAGGCCCTGGCAGGTAAGCTCAGCTCTGCAGATCTTCGGTTTGGGAGCCGGTCCCATAGCTCTCCTCTCCCCCACTTTCCTCTGTAGCCTCCCAAACACTGAGTTCGCTCTGGCAGGGTCTGCCCCAATCAGAGCAGCTGCAGGGGAAGTGGAGAAGAAATGAGAGTCTATAGGAGTTGGCAAATGATTGGATGTGTGGGATGAGGAGAGGAAGAAAGCAAAGGGAAAAAATCATTCCAAGGTAACTGGAAGGAAAGTGGAGCCAGAAAAAGAGGAACTGGGGAGGGAGGGCAAGAAGTGGAGATAGGGTTGGCTATCTACAAGATGTTGGGAATTAACAAGATCTGGCAAACCATTGGATGCACAGGGTGATGGAGAATGACTCTCCTTCAGCCCATACAGCATAGCCTCTTCCTTGCTCTGTTTTGGTTAGAGAGCTGGCTGGCAGGCAGGCAGTAGGGAAGGGGACAAGAAATTGAGACTTCTTTAAGCCTGAGAGAAGTGAGATGAGGCAGCCTTTGTCTCCTTTATCTTAGCAGTATGGGACTTGCATTGGGGGAAAAACTAAATTCAAATCCTGGTCTCCCTTCCAACTTAGCTTTGTCATCCTGGGCAAGCCATTTACACTTTTTCTTTGAGCCACAATGTCCTTAAAGGTAAAACTGGATACCTACATTACCTATATTAAGGGAATCGATTGAGATAATGGATGTAAAGCATTTAACAACATTAATTATGTGAATGTCAGCTATTATTATTAGCATACTCATTTCATTCTACCACATACTTATGTGAAGGCTTATTTCTGTTGGTCCACGTACTATCATCCATTTAACCCTGCCAACATTCAAAAGAATAGGGCCTGGACCAGTTTTCCTTGCCATCTGGTTCAATGTCATCTCTACAGCACAGCATGGATATGCTTAAAATATTATATGATGATAATGACTTTTTAAAATTTCCATGTAAAGCTGCCTTAAAAGCTATCATAGAGCAGCAGAGTAAAGGAATTAATCAGTAAACCTCCTTAATGAAAAAAGAGCTTATTAATTTTTGTAGAAGTCAGTAGACACTCTTGAAAAGAGAAAATATTTCTTTGACAATGAAGGATTTAAGATGGTACATGGAGCTTTGGAGGTCCAAGTGAATATATCAAAATGGGTTTTTAAACAGCAAGAAAAACAAAAGCTTTAGGATAGGCTATAAATGATCTTAAGTAGACTGCAGAATTTTCCTCAACCTACTAAGAACTTTCAATTCTTTTTCTTTTAGACTCTCTGGAAGCCAGTTAGTAACATGCCCTGGCCTCTTATTGAGGTCCATATTTTGGGGTGTCTTCGGCGGAGACACAAGAATTATTCTACTCAGATGACCTCAATAGTTTCAATATGGAACTCAAAGGGTTTTTGACCCTTAAAGTAAGAAGGGAACTGACCCACTGAGTTCATGGAATCTGCTGCAATCAGAAGGGTAGGCAACACTTATGATTCATTCTGTTTTAGATTATTTTTATCATGCTGCTGTGAAAAACAACTCTAAAAAGAAAACAAGTAGAGAGCTCAAATTCTGAAGCAACATTGCAACCTGACTCAGCCATGGGGTAGTGGGTTCCAATTCTTAATTCCAGCACAGAAGTAATAATACCTTTTTCATTCTTCTTTTAATGGAATAGTAACGACTAGCAATGAATTTTCATTGGAGTCTTCCACACACTGTCAAAAATTTTGTAAATTCCTTTAATAAAATGACAAGAGAAAATTACAAATAGAATCTTAGGTCTCACACTAAAAATAAGCATACAAAATAAAAACCCTTTTGGTAGGGCATAATATAATTTTCCACATTTATAGTTTTTCCTGGTGGAACAATAAAATCAGAGTTACAAAACTTTAGAGTGGAAATGTTCTAGGCCGCTATTTAGTCCAACCTTCATACAGAAGAAATACCCACTCCAAAATATCTCACGAGTGGTCATCCAGCTTTTGGTTGGACACCTTGAGAGTGCTGACATCTTGAGGCAGCCCAAATCCTTTGTTCTCAGAGAGGGAACCATTTTTGATATCTTGGTTCATAGTCTATTCCCAGCACAATTTACTGTCCTAGAGGCAAGATGATCACTTATAATGAAAATAACAATAAACTCGTGGCAGCAGTTAGGATGTAGGCTGTCTCCTATTTACTCCTTCATGAGTGATCTCCTTGCTTTATTGGTTGCAACCTGCAGATAAATGGGGCAGCACAGACTGCACACCACTCCAACACAATGAAGAGTATGTACCATACTTGCTGAGAAATAGCTGAAATGATGATTGGCTCCTTTTTTCCTCCACGCTGCTGTTAACAAACGCTTTCCTTTTAGTTTCCCCTCAGGGGTGAGCCTCTTACTGGTTTAGGTGTCTGGCAGCTTCTGTTAAACTCATGGTAATAAAAAGCATTATGCTCAAAAGCCAGAAGAGAGATAGCAGAGAGAAAGGTGATTTTGAATGAAGCAATTAGCAAGAAGAAATACCGATCAACTTCCATTTTCCACAATTTTTGCCTGGAACAAGCTTTAAAGACAGCTGCTTAACCAGAGATGTGGATTTTTTTTTTTGCCTAGCAACAACTTCTGTCAAATGAATATGTATAGATGTAACAGGAGAAATATACTGAAGCTTCTTTATAAATTTCCAGGATAGAAAACAATTTTTTTCTCGTTGATAAGGTAAAAAGTACTCTGTTCTCTCAGTCTTGTGGCTTTATTAGTGATAGTACTAAATATGAAACTGGGGGGAGGAGGTAGCTTCTAGCCTGCCTCCATCCCATCTCTGTGACTCTGTCCTTCCAGGAAGGATGGGTGAGAAATGTAATAAAACAGCTTTCTTCTCTCTCCTTTCCCACCCAAGAAAACCTACCACTCTTAAGGACCATGCCTAAGTGAAGGGGCAGGTCAATTCTCCAAGAGTGCTCCACAGTTGTGAATCATAACATCTGAAGGAGTTGCAAGGCAGCCTTTGCTGACCCAGGTGTTGAGGACTGGGAAATGACATAAACTGGAGGCAGAGAGAAGAGAAGAGAGGTCAGACAATGCACGGCCTCTCACTCAGAGAGGTCAGAGAACAGCAACTGCCTCTCAGTCTCCTGGTATCATCATTGTCTTCTCACATGAAGAGATCCATACAGCCACTGGCAGGTGGCTCCATAACATACCACAATTTGTCCTTAAGCCTCTTCCTCAGACTGCTGGCTTGTTTGTGTTTTTCTGCCAATGAACATGATAAATTAACTCAGGCTAAGATATAAACAGCTGATATTGTACTCTTATTCAAGTAATATAATCTTCATTTTCAAAGGCTCTTACTAGAATGATTAATGTGTAAATTTGTGGATCCTGTCAGCATCCTTTTATGGGAAGATCCTTTTGGGCAGTGTGATCAACTAGAGTATTCCCAATTAAAATAGGTTACTTAGAGGTCCAATTGTGCTTGGCTTAGGCAAGGACTTGGTACATGAGGAGGATTACTTGGGAAGTAAGGGAGGGATTGGAAACAATGGCCCGGAGGCCAAGAGATGGGTTAGGAGCTTATTAATAGATCATAAATTTCTTATAGCTTTTTATTGACAGAACATATGCATGGGTAATTTTCGCAACATTGTCCCTTGCACTCACTTCTGTTCCAACTTTTCCCTTCCCTCCCTCCACCCCCTCCCCTAGATGGCAAGCAGTCTTATACATGTTAAATATATTGTAGTATATCTTAGATACAATATATGTGTGCAGATCTATACAGTTCTCTTGTTGCACAAGAAAAAGTGGACTCAGAAGGTAAAAATAACATGAGAAGAAAAACAAAAATACAAGTAGTCCACATTCATTTCCTAGTGTTCCTTCTCTGGGTGTAGCTGATTGTGTCTATCACTGATCAATTGGAACTAAATTGGATCCTCTCATTACCAAAGATATCCACTTTCATCATCATACATCCTCATATAGTTTTGTTGTTGAAATGTATAATGATCTCCTGATCCTGATCATTTCACTCAGCATCAGTTCATGTAATTCTCTTCAGTCCTTTCTGAAATCATCCTGTTGGTCATTTCTTACAGAACGATAAATAATATTCCATAATATTCATATACTACAATTTATTCAGCCATTCTCCAATTGATGGGCATCCACTTAGTTTCCAGTTTCTGGCCACCACAAAGAGGGCTGCCACAAACATTCTTGCAATACAGGTCCCTTTCCCTTCTTTAAAATCTCTTTGGGAGAGAAGCCCAGTACAAACACTGCTGGATCAGTTTGATAACTTTTTGAGCATAATTTCAAATTGCTCTCCAGTGGCTGGATCCATTCACAACTCCACCAACAATGCATCAGTATCCCAGTTTTCCTGCATTTCCTCCAACATTTGTCACTCTCTTTTCCTGTCATCCTAGCCAATCTGACAGGAGTGTAGTGGTATCTCAGAGTTGTCTTAATTTGCATTTCTCTGATCAGTAGTGATTTGGAACAGACTTTCATATGAGTGGAAGTAGTTTCATTTTCATTATTTGAAAACTGCCTATTCATATCCTTTGACCATTTATCAAGTGGAGAATGGCTTAATTTCTTATAGAGTCAATTCTCTATATATTTTGGAAATGAGGCCTTTGTCAGAACCTTTAACTGTAAAAATGTTTTTGCAGTTATTGCTTCCCTTCTAATCTTGTTTGCATTAGTTTTGTTTGTACAAAAGCTTTTTAATTGGATAAAATAAAAATTTTCTATTGTGTGATCAATAATGATCTCTAATTCTTCCTCCTCCACAAGTCTGAGGGGAAAACTATCCTATGTTCCTCTAATTTATTTATAATCTCGTTCTTTATGCCTAAATCATGAAACCATTTTGATCTTATTTTGGTGTATGGTGTGAAGTGTGGGTCCATGCCTAGTTTCTGCCATACTAATTTCCAGTTTTCCTAGCAGTTTTTGTCTAATAGTGAATTCTTATCCCAAAAGTTGGGATCTTTGGGTTTGTCAAACACTAGATTGCTATAGTTATTGACTATTTTGTCCTGTGAACTTAACCTATTCCACTCATCAACTAATCTATTTCTTAGCCAATACCAAATGGTTTTGGTGACCGCTGCTTTATAATATAGTTTTAAATCAGGTACAGCTAGGCCACTTTCATTTGATTTTTTTTTTCATTAGTTCCCTTGAAATTCTTGATCTTTTGTTCTTCCAGATGAGTTTTGTTGCTATTTTTTTCTAGGTCAGGAAACTATTTTACTGGGAGTCTGATTGGTATAGCACTAAATAAATAGATTAGGTAGTATTGTCATCTTTATTATATTTGCTCAGCTTATCCAATAGTACTTAATATTTTTCCAATTGTTTAAATTTGACTTTGTGTGAAAAGTATAGACCATAAAGTTCTTAAGGGAGAAAACATCTTTTTTAAAATTTTATTTTATTTATAATTTTTTGACAGTATATATGCATGAGTAATTTTTTTTTTATAACATTATCCCTTGTATTCATTTTTCCAAATTATCCTCTCTTTCCCTCTAATCCCTCCCCTTGATGACAGGCAATCCCATATATTTTACATGTGTTACAGTATAACCTAGATATAATATATGTGTGTAAATACCATTTTCTTGTTGTACATTAAGTATTGGATTCCGAAGGTATAAGTAACCTGGGTAGATAGACAGTAGTGCTAACAATTTACACTCATTTCCCAGTGTTCCTTCTCTGGGTGTAGTTGTTTCTGTCCATCATTGATCAACTAGAAGTGAGTTGGATCTTCTTTATGTTGAAGATATCCACTTCCATCAGAATACATCTTCATACAGCACTGAGGTGTACAGCGATCTTCTGGTTCTATTCATTTCACTAGGCATCAGTTGATGTAAGTCTCTCCAAGCCTCTCTGTATTCCTCCTGCTGGTCATTTCTTACAGAGCAATAATATTCCATAACCTTCATATATCATAATTTACCCAACCATTCTCCAATTGATGGACATCCATTCATCTTCCAGTTTCTAGCCACTACGAAAAGGGGCTGCTACAAACATTTTGGCACATACAGGTCCCTTTCCACTCTAGTATTTCTTTGGGATATAAGCCCAATAGCAGCAATGCTGGGTCAAAGGGTATGCACAGTTTGATAACTTTTTGGGCATAATTTCAGATTGCTCTCCAGAAAGGCTGGATTCTTTCACAACTCCACCAACAAAGTATTAGTGTCCCAGTTTTCCCACATCCCCTCCAACATTCATCATTATTTGTTCCTGTCATCTTAGCCAATCTGACAGGTGTGTAGTGGTATCTCAGAGTTGTCTTAATTTGCATTTCTCTGATCAATAGTGATTTGGAACACTCTTTCATGTGAGTGGATATAGTTTCAATTTCTTCCTCTGAGAATTGTCTGTTCATATCCTTTGACCATTTATCAATTGGAGAATGGTTTGATTTCTTATAAATTAGAGTCAGTTCTCTATATATTTTGGAAATGAGACCTTTATCAGAACCTTTAACTTTAAAAATATTTTCCCAATTTGTTACTTCCCTTCTAATCTTGTTTGCATTAGTATTGTTTGTACAGAAACTTTTTAGTTTGATGTAATCAAAATCTTCTATTTTGTGATTAATAATGATCTCTAGTTCTCCTCTGGTCATAAATTCCTTCCTCCTCCACAGGTCTGAGAGGTAGACTATTCTCTGTTCCTCTAATCTATTTTTGATCTCATTCTTTATGCCTAAATCATGGACCCATTTTGATCTTATCTTGGTATATGGTGTTAAGTGTGGATCCATATCTAATTTCTGCCATACTAATTTCCAGTTTTCCCAACAGTTTGGAAAAAATAATGAATTTTTATCCCTAATGTTGGTATCTTTGGGTTTGTCAAAGATTAGATTGCTATAGATGTACCCTTTTTTGTCCTTTGTACCTAATCTGTTCCACTGATCGACTGGTCTATTTCTTAGCCAATACCAAATGTTTTTGGTGACTGCTGCTATATAATAAAGCTTTAGATCAGGTACACTTAGACCACCTTCATCTGACTTTTTTTTCATTAATTCCCTTGCAATGCTCAACCTTTTATTCTTCCATATGAATTTTGTTGTTATTTTTTCTAGGTCATTAAAATAGTTTCTTGGGAGTCTGATTAGTATAGCACTAAATAAATAGATTAGTTTGGGGAGTACTGTCATCTTGATTATATTCACTCAGTCTATCCAAGAGCACTGAATGTCTTTCCAATTATTTAAATCTGGCTTTATTTTTGTGGCAAGTGTTTTGTAATTTTTCTCATATAATTCGTGACTATTCTTTGGTAGATGGATTCCCCAATACTTTATACTCTCAACATTTGTTTGGAATGGAATTTCTCTTTGTAACTCTTGCTGTTGCATTTTGTTGGTGATATATAAAAATGCTGAGGATTTATGTGGATTTATTTGTATCCTGCAACTTTGCTAAAATTCTGAATTATTTCTAATAGCTTTTTAGCAGAGTCTTTGGGGTTCTCTAAGTATACCATCATGTCATCTGCAAAGAGTGATAGTTTGATTTCCTCATTTCCTACTCTAATTCCTTGAATCTCTTTCTCGGCTCTTATTGCCGAGGCTAGCGTTTCTAGTACTATATTGAATAGTAATGGTGATAGTGGGCAACCTTGTTTCACTCCTGATCTTACTGGGAAAGGTTGCAGTTTATTTCTATTGCATATTTTGCTTACTGAAGGTCGTAAATATATGCTCCTGATTATTCTAAGGAATAATCCATTTATTCCTATACTCTCAAGAGTTTTTAGTAGGAATGGATGTTGGATTTTGTCAAATGCTTTTTCTGCATCTATTGAGATGATCATATGGTTTTTATTAATTTGGTTATTAATATGGTCAGTTATACTAATAGTTTTCCTAATATTAAATCAGCCCTGCATTCCTGGCATAAATGCTACTTGATTATAGTGTATTATCCTGGGGATGATTGTCTGAAGTCTTTTTGCTAATATCTTATTTAAGATTTTAGCATCAATATTCATTAAGGAAATTGGTCTATAATTTTCTTCCTCAGTTTTCGATCTACCTGGTTTAGATATCAGTACCATGTCTGTGTCATAAAAGGAGTTTGGTAGGACTCCTTCATCCCCTATTTTTTCAAATACTTTATATAACATTGGGGCTAATTGTTCTTTAAATGTTTGGTAGAATTCACATGTAAATCCATCTGGTCCAGGGGATTTTTTCCTGGGGAGTTGATTAATAGTTTGTTCTATTTCTTTTTCTGAAATGGGACTATTTAAGCAATTTATCTCCTCCTCTGTTAATCTAGGAAGCCTATATTTTTGGAGGAAGTCATCCATTTCACTTAAGTTATCAAATTTATTGGCATAAAGTTGGGCAAAGTAACTCCTTATTATTTCTCTAATTTCCTCTTCATTGGTGGAAAGATCTCTCTTTTCATTTGTAAGACTAACAATTTGATTTTCCTCTTTCCTTTTTCTGATCAGATTTGCCAAAGATTTATCTATTTTATTGGCTTTTTCATAAAACCAACTCTTGGTTTTATTTATTAATTCAATAGTTTTTTTACTTTCAATATTATTGATTTCTCCTTTTAATTTTTGTATTTCAAGTTTGATTTTTGGTTGAGGGTTTTTAATTTGGTCTTTTTCTAGCTTTTTAAGTTGCAGGCCCAATTTGTTAATCTTCTCTTTCTCTATTTTGTTCAAATAATCCTCTAAAGATATAAAATTTCCCCTTATTACCGCTTTAGCTGCATCCCACAGATTTTGGTATGATGTCTCATCATTGTCATTATCTTGGGTGAAATTTATTAATTGTTTCTATAATTTGCTGTTTCACCCAGTCATTCTTTGAGAAAACATCTTTATAAAGATTCTTTAAACAGATGCACACATATAGTAGATACTCAAGAATCAAGTAAAACAAAATGAATGCTGAGGACATTTTTCTATAATTTCTAATAACAGAATAGACAGCTTAAGCTGTCCACTCCAATAACAACAACACTGGAACTTTCTCAATCAGCTATAAAAATAGCTTCTCTTTGTACTTCTACCATCACACCAGGAATTCCCATCAATGAAACAGGACTTCATCAGTGGCTGCAAAATGGGGCCTAAGTTCTTGTCAGGCCCATTACTCTCAATGGAAACAGCAGGCTCCTTACCAACAGACTATGACGATCCTGCTGGGACTGGCCCTGGAGAAAGGTCTTCAGCTTCAGCCTCTAATTATCCTGTTTGCTTTTGAGGTTTTTGCCCTGATCGTTTGGCCACACACTCAAAGTCTAGGAGCCAGGTGCTCTAAGTATGTAAGAGACTTTAAAATTATTTCAGCCAATTTCTAAATGTTTTTGCAACTGCAGTCCTGCCTTACACTTGGGATCCAGAACAGACCCCTGGTTTTCAATCCGATACCTGTCACTTATTAGCAAGATGACCCATCTGACCTTCACTCTCTGTAAAAAGGGACATAATACCTATAATTACCTACCTGGTAAGAAACTGGATAAAAGGCAGTCTCATTTACCCCAAATGGGTGAAAGATAAAAATAAAGAACTGAGAATAAATGAGATATTCACCAGATGGGCAATGATTAAACAGTATGGCAAAAAATAAAGAAAACAGCAAATATAATGACTTAAGCTTGGTCCCAAAGTTAGAAAGAAGTAATTTTCTCCCTCTTTGTTGAAGGGGGGTGTGCTTTCGGGGTGGAACACTATAGACATCAAATTTTTAAAAATGGATTGGCTAGTTTTGCTGAACTGCTTTTTTTTCCCTTGTGATATAGGAATGAGAGTTTTAAATGAAAATCCAATTAAAAAGAAAGCAAGTTGCCCATGAAATCCAGAATCCTTGGATTCAAGTCCCGCCTTGGATATAGACTGGTGATATGAACCTGGGCAAGCCCCTGAACCTCTCAAAGTATCCACTAGACTTTATGGTTTTAAGATAGTCCAATATTTGGTGCAGCATTGGAAGCTAAAGCATGTCTACATCATGCCTCATCTTCAGTCTCACCTGCAACCACTGTGCCTGGGGCCTCCTCATCCTGGAACATTATATACCTGTGTTCCTGCTCCCAGTTCCAATTTCCTCCTCTCCTTGGCACCTATCTGCATTGAGGGAGACCAGTTTCTTCACAAGGACTTGCTTATAACATGCAAATGACCAGACTGATCCAGAAAAAAAAAAAATCTGTCTCAAGATCAAATGTCAAAATGTATCTGAAGCATCCTGCAAACATCTAAGTGCTCAATGTCAGCAATTAGTACCAGTAATAAACAATGCAAGCTGCTATAGTCATTTTTAAGGACAATGAACACTATGCAAATAGCATTTAGAGAGTAAAAAGTTAAGAAAATGACACCAATTTTCACTTATCAGGGAAGTTATTTTTTGCAGTCACAAATTACTGAATTTTTTTCCCTACTTAGCTGGACTGAATTTAACAAAACATGTTTTTCTCTTTTAATCCTCACCAAATCCATTTCCAAAGAAATCTCTGACTCTAAAATTCTTGCCAGAGATGTCTGAGTGATTGTTGTAGGATAAGAATGTATTCTTCCCTAAAGTACAGACTAAACATGGAAACACAAAAGGTTTTTTCATATCAGATGACTCCTGCTACCATAGCAGATTGTGTGTCTTAGAAGGATGAAAATTATGCTTCACCAGTATATTTAATACTGGTCTATTTCAGGACTGCTAATACCTTTTTTTCTGTCATATTTTTTAAAATAGTTTTTATTTACCAGATATATGCATGGGTAATTTTATAACACTGACAATTGCCAAACCTTTTGTTCCAATTTTTCCCCTCCTTCTCTGCCCCCCCCAAGATGGCAGGTTGACCAATACATGTTAAATATGTTAAAGTATAAATTAAATACAATATATGTATACATGTCCAAACAGTTGTTTTGCTGTACAAAAAGAATCGGACTTTGAAATCGTGTACAATTAGCCTATGAAGGATGCAGGCGGACAAAAATAGAGGGATTAGGAATTCTATGTAGTAGTTCATAGTTATCTCCCAGAGTTCTTTTGCTGGGTGTAGCTGGTTCAGTTTATTACTGCTCTATTGGAACTGATTTGGTTGATCTCACTGCTGAAGAGGGCCATGTCCATCAGAATTGATCATCACATAGTATTGTTGTTGAAGTATATAATGATCTCCTGGTCCTACTCATTTCACTCAGCATCAGTTCATGTAAGTCTCTCCAGGCCTTTCTGAAATCATCCTGTTGGTCATTTCTTACAAAACAATAATATTCTATAACATTCATATACCACAATTTATTCAGCCATTCTCCAACTGATGAGCATCCATTCAGTTTCCAGTTTCTGGCCACTACAAAGAGGGCTGCCACAAACATTCCTTTCCCTTCTTTAAAATGTCTTTGGGATATAAGCCCAGTAGAAACACTGCTGGATCAAAGGGTATGCACAGTTTGATAACTTTTTGAGTATAGTTCCATATTGCTCTCCAAAATGGCTGGGTGTATTCACAATTCCACCAACAATGTATCAGTAGGGCTGCTAATATTTTGTAGAAGAGATCATTATATTATCAAAGACACCAATAAAAGTAAGTCTATACAATGTCAAGAGACAACAGAGAAGAAAAATTGAACACTATCATTAGGAATTCCCATTTATTAAACACTATGTGCCAGTGCTACACTAAGCACCAGGGATATAAATACAAGCAAAAAGAAAGACATTCCCTATCCTCAGAGAGCTTACGTTCTAATGGGGAAAGCAGCAGATGGAGGAGGAAATACTCAGAAACACAGTCAAGTAGAGAATGCAGAGAGGCAGGCCTAGATGCCTGGGCCACTGCCCAAATGATGGTACCATGAGAAGGTCCCTAGAATACCTGAGAAGGACATCAGCATGATAGAGAAATGATCCAGAGTGAGGGGCCTTAGGTACTGAGGAAGGTCTAAGACTATAGCTGAGATATGACGTGGAAATGCATTAGCTACAAGTTCTGTGCCCAGTCATTGTTCAGTTTCATGTCCTTCTCTTTGGGACCCCATTTGGGTTTTCTGGGCAAAGATACTGAAGTGGTTTGCCATCTCCTTCTCCAGCTCATTTTATTGATGAGGAAAACTGAGGCAGAGTCAAGTGACTCATTTAGTCACATAGCTACTAGGTGTCTGAGGACAAATTTGAACATAGAAGATGAGTCTTCTTGATGTTAGATCTATATACTTAGCTGTCTACTGTGTACTAGTGGGATCTAAAAGTGAATATAATGGATTTTGGAAAACATGATCAAAATAAGAAAGTGAGTTCTTATAGCTAAAAGTGTTCAAGCAGAGCCTAGAGAATACTTATTGGGGATGTTGAAGAAGAGATTCTTATTCTGAATAAAAGATTAGACCAAGTCACATCTCTGGTTCCTTCCAATCCTGAGAGACATTATTCAGTAGGATGAATCAAAAAGACAAACAAAAAAAGCAGATGATTTTAATTTTTTTCCCTACTTAAAAAGATCCTTAATTGAGTGTGCTCAAATGGACTCCTAGTTCTTTTGAAATGTGGATACTGTTCAGATGCGGCTTCAGACACTTAACACTTCCTAGTTGGGTGATCCTGGGCAGGTTACTTGACCCCAATTGCCTCAGCAAAAAAGAAAAAGAAAAAGAAAAAAAAAAGAAATGTGGCATTTGGGGTTTTTGAAAGTCATGATGAAATGTGGTTGCAGAGAAACCAAATATACTGCTGAGTGCAAATGCAAAATAATTTGTTACCTTTATAAACTTTTAGAAATTAATTCTCATCATATTGGAAGTAACAGGAACATAATCACCATACACAACCAAAAAAATCCATCACAGATATATTCAATGACTTCAGAGAATGAGAAGAACAGTGTAATACAGGAGGGTAATCTGAACCCAGAATGCTTTGCCATAGACGATAAAACTGATTGGTAGTAAATAAGAACACAAATAATGGGGAAAAAATATTCTCAACAATTTAAAGAAACTTAAAAAACTGATAAGGTGAAAGGTATTTTATGGCAGTTGGATATTTAAATAGATCTGTGCAGTTACCAATTTCTTGTCCAAAAGAACAGGATATTGAATGAGAGACAGGTTGATAACATGCAAAAGAAAATGAGATTATTTCCATAGATTCAGATGTCTGCTACCAGGAATTTTATATTCTATTAGTGAGTAGGAATGTTAACTTTTATTTAGAATTGCTTAAGAACAATGATTTTTAATATTCAATTTATAAGATTTTACACTATACATATGTATAAGAAATTATTTTAAAAATGGTAATAATGTGAGAGCAGATGACAAGCAAAGATTTGAGCAAATTCAATTTTTTAACATGAAACAAAAGGAAAAATCTGTGCCATGCACCTTTAAGGGATGAGAAGGAAGTGGTAAAAGTTAACTGTTATTAACAGAAAGACCTGAGTAATATGTATTTAATTCCAATGATTGCTAAGTCAGGTTTTTTTTTTGTTGTTGTTTTTTAATTTCAAAATGAATGTCTGCCTTGGCATCTTCATTTGTTACCAAAGTCTGCCTAGAGATCTGTGTTCCTAAATATAAAATGAACCGACTTAATGCAGAAAAGATACACTGATACCTGGCATTTGTTTTTCTCATCTGGGCCTAACTGAAATCCTGTGATATAAACCTCATTTTGAAATAATGAAAATATTTAAGAGTTCTAGAACCAAGATTCTATGCAAAGGAAGGCTTCCATCTAACAACATAATTATAGTTCTTGGTTTCAATATGGCCAATCTTTGATTCATTCTCAGGATGAAAATTTCCAATTCATTATTTTGGTTTGGGGAGGACAGCCTGGATTGTAAAACTTTCCTATGTCTTTAAGATTTGAGAAACCATTTTTCTTAGTCATTAGTTTTCATTTACTAAGGATTTCGTATATTGTAGCAACTTTTCTTCTCTGAGGACTCACTTTGGATTACTGTTGTTGGAGGCCTACAATGTTTGGGTTGGCAACCTTCCCTATATTTTGGTCCAGGCCTCCATTTTTATCTCTTTAATTGATAGCTCCATTTTGCAAATGCCCTTGAGAAAGAATACTTTTGAACACGATTGAAACTGAACAACATAAATACACGAGAAAGAACAATTTTTTAAAAATTCACCTGCAGAGATCTTTAGTCTGAAGTCTTTGATATCAGATCTCTGCCTCAAAAACCTTAACCTTAATTTTATGCTTCAGAAAGGCTAAATACATCATCCTGGAAAAAGATATGACTCATCATTCAAGATATGGGCTTCTAAATATTTTGCATGGTAGATACTTGCTAAAGTCATTTGACTTTTTAAACTTTTTGAATGGTCAACATTTTAAAAACTTGGCATGAAGGGAGATGTTCTTGGCTCACTGCATCTCAATCTGTTCTACTTCTTAAATTCATATTTCTATACTCTTATGATTAATGTTTTAGTTTAGAGCCAGAGAGCAGGTGGGATCTATAGCTATCAAATTCTAACTTGCAACCTTGCTATGATACAGGAAATAAAGCATGCTGGGCTCTGATGATGGTCTCTTATTTTTCTGAATTACCAACTATGCCAAATCCTACATCAACCTTCAAGTGAGCCAACTCCAGAGAGAGAAGTCTGCCAACAACTCATACAGAAAAGAGAGGAGTCCCAAAGTAACACAACCTACTTTACAAAATAACAGTAAACTAAACTAGTAAATGAGTATTACATGACACAATTCTCAAAAGAAACATTATCCTGTGCCACCTTTCTATCAAGGGCATCCATTTTACAATGTGCAAAGACAATTAGAACTGGGAAATCTATATGCTAGTTTGGTATGTATCCAAATAGATTTATAGTTTTTCAATAGGTCCCTACTCTTAAGTGAAGTCTTTTAAGGTATTTTTTTTTTTTAAAGGTATTCTTTTAATTTATTCTTTAGCTAGTTCCAGCTTCTAAGTTGGACCTGATGATTCTTGTCATGCTTCTGGTTTAATCTCACTTTAAATTAATTAAACATGATGAAAAGCTTACCTATCTGACACTGAAGATTATTTCAATGATGATAATTTTGCTTTAAACATTTCAGAAACCAATCAAATGAAATCTTAAAATAGTGTTCCTTTTTAAATGGAAAGTCAATTCTGAAATAACTTTATTAGTACCTTTGCCTAGAAATACCAACCTGTCCATAAATATAGTATTTTACATTAGCTTAATTTCAAAGTAATTGCAAAAATTTCAAAAATTAAAAAAACAAAACAAAACAAAAAAACAACTTATTGTTCATAAGTCAAGATAAACAAACTGCAAAATGCGCAATGTAAAAAACCAAGCTTGGAGACATTTTAGAAATATGGGTCTCTTCTTGCATACTCAGCATAATTTTAATAACTGACTGAGCATTTTTGAATAAGCATGATATTAGCAACAAAAAAATTTTGGACTGCAACCTATTGGATAGCCAGACACTCCAAGGCCAACACTAATCCTAGCACCAGTTCAAAAATAACAAAGCAGGTTTGTTGTTTTTTTTTTTTAAAACAAAATCTTGTGTGATACTGTAATTAAGATCTAATAGAAAAAGGTAGGGTTAAACTTACTGAAAATGGATGCAATTCTGAATGAAACCAAGATCATGGGAATTTAGTACTCTGTGGTAATGCCATCTCTGCCATAAGTCTCAGGGCCTTACGGCAAAATACCTCCAGCTGAGTATGCCTTGACACAATTGCTGTGAACCCTCTGTAATACTGAAACAGTTCATGCCAGCAGAGAAAATCTTGAAAATTCTTGATTGATCTTTTCCAAGTTTTAAAAGGAATAAATATGAAAACTGAAAAAACTGTCTACAACTTCCCATTCCTTTATATTTGATGCATTTATAAGTTTGCATTTTCCTTCTTTATGAAAAATCTGGTGATATCAGATCCATGCTTTGAAGCTGAAGATTTCCTTTTTGCTTGGCTTCTTTCTTTGGCTTGTTTAGCTGTTTTCTGAAAGTCAAAAAACAAGTACACACACACACACATATGCGTAAATATATAATATTCTTCTTTCCTATCCCACCCCACTCCAACCTGTTCCTATTTCTGTCAAAGGCACCAACATTCTTTCAGTCTATGAGGTTTTTGTAATCCTGAAATCATAGACTCCTCACTCTTTCTTAACTTCTAGAACCTATCCGTTGCCAAATTATACCAGTTCTATCTTTAGCTGTTATCTTCTAATTCTCATATCCAACCTCTTGTTTCTATTCACACAGATACCAGCTTAGTTCAGATCCTCGGATCTTACCTAGGGTGTTGAAATAGTCTCCTAAATGGTTTCCCTGCCTCAAGTCTCTCAGCACTATAGTTTATTCTACATTTGCCCTTAGCAAAGCTTACCATGTGATAAGCTGATTCTCCTACTCAACCAATTCTAGTGGCTTCCTCTTAACCTCTCAGATAAAATATTAATTGCTCTGTTCAGATTTTTCAAGCCCTTCACAACCTGACTCCAACCTATCTTTTTGGGATCACTGGACATATTTCTCTGTTTCTGCAATCCAGCTTAACAAGGTTTCTCTCTGTTCCTCATTATGGCATTCTACAACCATCATTCTTGAAATGTTTTCTCTCATATAGTACCATTTTCTTCAGGAAGTCTTTCCTGATCCTACACATTGCTAGTGTATTCTCTCCAAAACCTTGTATTTAATTACTTTGCAGTCATCTAAGTCCAACATTATAGCTGAGGGAAGAGAATGCCACAGAAATTCAAGCAATCCATCAAGGAATTTTTAGGCACTTGTGTTCCAGGCACTGGGTTAGATGCTGGGAGTGCAAGTAATAAAGAATAAAATAATCCATGCTCACAAGGAACTTATGTTTTAATGGAGAATACAACTAAATAAAAATATATGCAACATAAATGATCTCAAAGAGTTGTTGAAAGTAGTAAATGAGTTAATGCATATGAAATACTATTATAAATCATAATATGTTATGTAGTATAAGCTATTACTATTTTTTGAACCATACTTGCCTCTGAAATCTGTACTGGGGGCAGCTAGGTGGCGCAGTAGATAGAGCACTAGCCCTGAATTCAGGAGGACACGAGTTCAAATCTAATCTCAGACACTTAATACTTCCTGGCTGTGTGACCCTGGGCAAGTCACTTAACCCCAGCCTCAGGAAAAAAAAAAAAAAAAGAAATCTGTACTAATGGATAAACCACATCATTTCTTTTTTTCTTTTAACTTTACAGTCTAACTGCCTCTAAAAACCATCAGTTTAATTTGATTCATACTAGTCAGTAAAATATATCAGTCCTTAAAAAAACTTTAAAAAGTAATGAAAATGACAAGATTCCCAAGTTTTTTCATGGTCTCAGATATAAGCAGATATCACATTCAATTATTTCTAACTTTAGGTCATGATTTTTCCAGGACTGCCAAATTTGTAGACACTTACATTTTTCCATAGGTAATAATGACACCTAATATTGTTCTTGGTCAATCTAGTAGGGCTTAGGTCCAACAAATGCTGTCTATAGATGTTCACAATAGCCTTGTAATTCCTCCCACCCCAACATCCCAAGCTAATATAATAGCCTTGTAATTCCTCCCACCCCAACATCCCAAGCTAATGTAACAACTCTTAAGTTTAGAGAAGTACACATATATAAAATTATGCTCTTTTTTGGAACTGCCAGCTTTCTCAACTTAGTAGGAGTTTTCTTAGAAATCACTTAAGACTTGCTAATATGGTGGCTCTAATCAAGTCTAAGATCTGTATGAAATCACACATTCAGGAGAGATTAGCCCTGCTACATTTGCTGCCAGATTCTTCCTTTTCCTCTTCCATTTGTCCTACTTCTCGAAGAGCTTGTATTTATGAGAGAGCGGATGCCTTTAGAGATCTCTCAGTGCACAACTGAGGCTGAACCATGATGTTATCTGGTTGTGAGTAATCTGATTCTATTGAGAGCGCATCTCTATCTTGATTAGAAAGAATTAAGAAGACTAGTAGCAGACATCATTGTAAGAGGAAAATAAGAAAAAGTAGTTTGAAAAGAGATGTGCTTCTCTCATGGAGAGGACAAGAACATGTTGGTACCCAGAGCATTGGACTAAGGAAGTGGTGATGCCTCTCTGCCTGGATTATTATTCCATCTCTCTGAGTTTCAGTTTCTTCACCTTTCAAATAAAGGATCTGGACCAGAAAACCTATCTGAAATCTAACTTTCCTGCATCTGTCCCTGAGAATGAGCACCAGCTCTTAAAAGTCCAGCAGGTACAGCTTACTGTATTAGATGAAGAATGGAGTCAAGCAGTATCATTTCTCATCTAGATCAGACCAGTCAACTTGAATACAGATTCTTCCTCATAAATTTGAAAAACATATTCCAAATAGTACTTTGACTTCCCAGGGTAGAAAAGTAAAGGCATGTGTAAACTCGAACTGACCTCTTTATGACAAACTGTACAGAGAGTCTGAAGGTTTTCCAGAGAGCACTGCCCTCCTCCACTGTAGACTGGTCGGATATGATCCACCTGCCAGAAGTGCCCTTCTACAGGGTTTATCATCATCTCATTTAACTGCAATAAAAACATAACACATCAGCACTTTTTAGCTATACACCACACACTAGAGTAATTGTTGGCTTGGCATTGTGCAATCATGTTTATACAGCAAAATCCTAGGGAAAATACATTACTGTGGCTTTTTATAGCTTTTATTGTACAGAGGAAAAACCTCAGGGTTAGCAATTTAGTTTATTCCTTGTAGGCAAAAAGAAATCTGTTGTTGAAAGGAGGATTTTTTTTTTCACCTAACTCATTTTGATAGAATTTACAAGCAAGTATAAAGCATCATACTCCCGACAGATTGGAAAAATCACTTACAAGTGCACCTTTAAGTTAGTTTACATACTTATTAAAGCAAAATTCTTAGAAAAGAAAGAAACAGATTGGAAATTAAGTGCTTTTGCATATAACTGACCCAAGCAGTTTTTAATTGCTAACCTAAATGCCTTTGCTGTTTTATCAATGACAGTTTAAATATTAATAGTTTTCAATAGAAGTAAAACTAGCCTCAATTCTAGAAATCTGTAAGATAAGTTCACTGGAAAACCAAGGAAGGTTGACTTACAAAGTGATATAGAATAGAACTTCATTTTTAATACAAATCTCTTTAGTATCCTTTTTTGAAATATACTGAGTTTAACATTTAAAACAATCTCCATTTAGGCCATCCCATATATATATATATATATATATATATGTATATATATATATATATATATATATATATATATATACACACACACACACACACACACACACACACACACACACTCTTTATATTTAACCAACAATGACCTACATCAAAATAGTATGCAATATTAACATCTTGCCTGGGGTTTCAAATCTAAATCAGAGCACAGCAGTGGTGATGTTTAAATATAACTAAAATGACTATTAAAGGTAGTTTTTATTTTCTTCTTCTTTAGCCAGGAAAAAATTAAAATTAGCAAAGTTTACCATTTTGGTAGCCATGAAATTCTTTTGGATAGCTCTAAAGGACTCAAAAGCAATTACAATACAGGTGCTGAATTGGACAATAGCCTGATCAATAATTGTTTGGCCCTAAGGAGCCCAGTAATCAATAAGTTTAATCAATAAGATTTATTTAGCTGTAGTATTATAATCTTCTATTATTTGCTATACTAACATTTTCAAATTCTATCGGAAGTCACCACATGCGCGTGCACACACACATACACACACACACACTCTCCCTCTTTCTCTCTCCCTCTCTCTCATATGGGTCAATCTCCTGTATATACATGTTAGCACTCTCAGAAGCAAATACAAAGGACAGGATCATGGTTCTCAGCAAAATGGCTTTTTTGAAATCTGTCTGGGCTTCAACTTGTGATAACTAATTCACATTTCTTTGCTGCAAGTAGTATCCAATTCAACAGACCCTTCTAATCTCAAGATGTTCCCTCTCCTTGCTGACATGTTCCCACTGGGACACATACCAGCCATAAAGTTACTATTCTTTGAGCCTCAAAGCTGGAAGGGATGACTCTACCTTTAGTCCAACCCTATTTAAAGCAGAGATCCCTTCCAAAGCATCGTTGATAAGGAGTATACACAGAAGTCCACAGATAACAAAAGATGCTCTATCTAGCTCCAGGGGCATTTCCTCCTATTTTCTAATGTATCCTTTGAAGGGTCTTTCTTGCCCCCTCCTACTTTGTGCTGGAATATTACTCATGGAGCTTCTTTATCCTTTCTGCAATCACCCATAACCACAGTGGGAATGGGAATGGTAGGAAGGAAGAGGCCAGGAGAGCAAAAGATGGCACTGAGAGGAAGGCTGGAAGTGGGATCTGGGTGTTCTGGAGCAGGAGGAGCAATCTATCATAATACAGTATTTGATTTTTTTGGCTGTCATCTCACACTTCTTATCTACACCAAGACTGCATAAACTTATTCCCAAGCTATAGTTTCCCTATCTTCTACTTCTCTGTACAAGTTGATATTCTTGAGTCCAACTATAAGACTTCACATTTATTCCTTTTAAAATATTATTATATTTAGCCATAATCCTGGAGTGTTGAGAATTTTTTTTTTTGCCCCTTATCCTTCATCTAATGTTTTAGTTATCACCCCAGGTTTTGTGTCTTCTAAAATTTGATAAGAATATCATCTATGGTTTCCTCTAATTAAAATATTAAATGATAATGGCCAGCACTCTTAGCACTTTGAAGTGAGCAAAACATTTTACAAAGGTCTTCTTTTATTGTCACAACAATCCTGGCAAGTAAGTGCTATTGTTATCACCATGTTAGAAATGAGTAAACTAAGGCAGACAGATGTTCAATGACTTGCTTAGGGTTAGAAGCTGGATTTGAACTTAGGTCTTCTTGACTCCAGATTCAATGCTCTATCCACTGTGGCATCCAGATGTCTCTGAAATCCATTTTTCCTTAGAAACTTTGACTAGTGGTATTATTTAGTCAGAAGCTTTTAGCCTGTATTTTGTTGGCCATAAAATATTTTTTGACATAATTTTTGCACTTTCTGATTGCTATTTTTCTTTGGTATATCCTGGAAGGCTCTAGGCCAAATTAAGGCTAGAGAGAAAGGTAGAGATTGGCACTCAGGGACAGTACTCCACTCCTACATGACCCTCCTCAATTAAGTCATATCTTTTAGAGACCCTTTCAGAGGCCAAAAATTAGAACAAAAAATTCCAGCAGAATCGGATATGTCCCTTTTTAATCTACCTGTTAAAAAATGCTTATTAATTAATCCAATCAAAACTCAATATTAGGTAAGTAAAAATGTATTTTTTTAAACCTGAAAAAAAGTTTACTACCAATGGGTGATTCATGAAAAGATATTCACTATCTAGCCATACATAGAGGCACACACAATAAACTTTTTGTTGTGCACTGAAATTTCATATTAGTTATTATTAGCCTTAGAAACCTGGACAGAAATCTAGTTGAACTAAGATGATAATGTTTCAAAAACATGCCTCTTTAGTATCATAAATGTTTTGGTTTTATTTCATTTTATAATAGAATGGAAACCCAGCCATGCTTTCAATATAATACTTTGTACTTTGAACTTTCATAGGTTTTCTTACTCTTTTCAAAATGTTTTAAAATGTTGTCAATGAGAACTATGCTGCTTTCCCACTCCTACCGCCATCCTCATTCCCACATACCACAGGAGTATTCTATTTTGATGTTTTACCTGTTCTATGGAGAGTTTTGAGATCCAAGTGGTTTGCAGAAGATTTTTCCGTTGATTTTTAGGAGCATCTCTGAGAGAAAGAAAGAGTTCCTGAGCATTCAGATTACAGAGCTGACACACACCATGCTCAATTTCAAATACTTTAGCACGTAGATAGCTGTTATTTGATCGAATCCAAAATTCTTCCTGACATTTCTGAGAACAAAACCGTGAATCCCAAGCGCTCATGTTGTGTTGTTGGTCAGACTTGCAAGTAGGCTGTTGACAGTGGAGACAAAGTGGATTTCCTTTAATATCCATAGCCTGCAAAAATCCTTTAGATGTAGAAAGTTGTGTGATGAGATCATCTTGAACTGGACTAGAATGAAGAAGTTAGAGAAACTTTTAGAATTCTCTTTCAAATGAACAAATCATATACAGTTAGAATTCTCATTTTCCCTACAGAGTGCTACTTGGCTGGCTTCTTATGTTGCAGAAATAATTGAACCTTGTGTGACCCAAGCAAACCCTAACAACCTGTAAAGATTGGACTTTGCTGCTATTCAAAGTAGAGCCCGCAGAAATCTGAACAGGCTCATCAAGAAGGTGACTTAGGTGATGCATTTTGTAGGGGCCAAAGTAATAGTCTAATAAGTTGTAAAAGGAGTGGAATTTGTACTGTTCTGACTTATATTATTCCTCTGCCCAAGAAACTTCAATGATCCCCTACTGCCTTTAGGATGAAATAAGAACACTTCTGATTGGCCTGCAAAGTTCTCCAGTTGGCTATGGTCTTTCTCTGTAGACTTATATACTTCTTTCTCACACAACATTCCAGTCCAATTATTTGCTGATAACAGTACTGAACATCCTGTCTCCTAGCTTCATGACTTTCCACAGGCTGTGCATGGGATACTCTTTTCTCCTTCATCTCTCTCTCTCCCTTAGAACCTTTAACAATACCTTCAAAGACCGGTTATGCCTTCTTCTATAAAATTACTTTCCTAATTCCACTTGTTGTTAGTGCCATCTCTTAATATTATTTTGTATTTATTTTGCATCTATCTTGCATTAATTAGTATGTATATATACCGCACATTCCCTCTCTAAAGCTATATCTTTTCCTTTGTATCCCTAGCATTTGTCAGTACCTTGCACACTGTAGGTACTAAATAAATACATTATGGGTGAATGAATGAACAACCAGAGGAAAGGTTCAAATGAGTTGATAATTGTAAAATGAATTTAGCATAGTGCTTGAAACATAGTAGGAACTGTGTAAATGTTAACAATAACATTGTTATTATTGTTATATTTGTTCTATGTTATTGTTGTTACTATTATTATTTTACTGGCATTTATGAAATCCCAGATATCTTAACGTATTATAACTCTAATTAGTATTCCATAATATAGTACAGGAATATCTGAATGAATATACTTACGTAAAATTCAAAGTTCTTGGACATAGGGAATTAGCATTTATTAATTACTTATAATGTACCACTGTGCTAGTCATCCAGCAGTACAATATATAACCACATTCTTTTATTATCTATACTAATAAAGATAAAGTAATATAAAATACTGTTTATAATTTCTTTTTTAGCTTTAGAAGTTGTTTCTATTTATGTTTGAATATTAAGTGTTTTGGGTATTCTGGGAACTAAAACATTTCAGACCAAATAATGAAAATGATTAAGACAAAACTTCTAATTCCTGCTTCTGGCCCCTATTTTCCTTTTCCATAGAAAAAAAGACTCTCAGAATGATACACAGCACTAGACAACATTAAAGCCAAACTCTCAAATTTAAAATTTTCTGGTTTACACTCCAGACTTATCAAATTAAAAAAAAAAAAAAAAAAAAAAAAGAACCGCATAGATTTTGGAGAATGTACACTCATACAGTGCTGGTAAAACTTTAAACAGGAGGAATGTTTTTGGAGGATTCTCTGATAATAGACATAGTAAGAGAAAAGATAAAGCCTTGAACCTCAAAATTATACATAATTTCAATGAACTGAAATCCTCCCCTAAATATTCAACAATTTGTGAAATGGTTAAGTAAAACTTTTGCATATCAATATGTATAAATAATAAATGTAGGGAATGAAAAGAAATTTACAAACTATATTTTCTGGTTTTCACCTTCCAAAAACAGAATTTTGTTTCTTTTCTTTTCTTTTTTTGGGGGAGGGTTTAAAAAACTTTCTCTTTCAGTTCTTAAAAGAAGCAAAGATCCACTTCATAGAATAAAGCAATAATTAAGTAAAGTAGGTGGCAATGTTAATAAAATTGAAAAGCAAGATGTGTCAATGACCATCAGTCTATTTGTAAATGACTCAGAATTGATTGTACTCAAGTTAGAAACTGCACACATTTACCCATCTGCTCAGTATATTAGAATAAAAGAAAAAATATATTTTCTGATTACCTTATTGAATAGAGGATAATAATATCTACCTCAACTCTTCATATAGTATATAAGGCTCAAATGAACTAATATCTATAAAATTATTTTTAAAAATTCCACATAAATGGCAAAGTATGATGATGAGAATGACGATGTATTTTATTAGCATTAAAAACCTACTTTATAGTAGTTTCCCATGTTTCTATATCAGAAGACGTTTGGTTTTTAGAGGAAAATCTGGATTTCTTTGTGATCACACGGATACTACCCCCATCATTCTGTACTTTATTCACAGTAGTTGCTGCCACATCTTCTTTAGTTATGTATCTAGAACAACAGAAAGTTAATTTTTTTTCTCTTTGAAAATATCACAATTTAAAACAAATATATACTTTTTCCTTTCATATCATCTTTTCAACATCAGTGATTTATACATACATATGTACACACACACATACTACTTTTCATAAAAAACTGTCCTTTGCATGATTTTGCAACTAAGATATCTAAATACCAGTTATACCTATTTGCCAAATGTTCATTTAGAAAAACAAAGAGAGTAGGGGTATCAGTAGTACCACTTAACTTTATTGAGGACACAAGAATAGCCACCACTCTTGGGTGTTCAATTTCCTGTGTTGTGTATAAATCTAATTTCATTTCACTGACCTCCTTCCTGACCTTCCTTTTTAAAAGGTCAAATTTATGTAATTGGATGTAAGGAGGATATCAATCTATTCTAATATATTATTTTGTTCATTTTTTAGTTTACTGATTTGAATCCTGTCTTCTGAAAACATGAAGGTCATTTCCATAATTACCAGCACATACAGGGCTTACTATACCTTACATTAAAATGCAAGCACCTTTGAAGTAGAATTCGGAAACTTATTACCCAGCACTTTTGATACCACACAACAGTTTAGAGACTGGAAATGAAGAAGAATGTTATTCTCAACTAAAGCAACAGGGGAATTTAAGTAGGTGGAATGCAATTACCCAATTAATTCCTTTTAATTAGCATGCCCTAGTTTCTCTGCGCAGTTTACATCTCCAATTTTTTTCCTTTCTGAAAATTAGTCTAAACGTACACATTTTTATGTAATCTGGACTGCTATCATATTTTGAGTCCAATAAGTTGGTGGAAATCTCACCAAAATCAATCATGATGGGTTTCTCTAGGGTTCTCTAAATTCATCTTAATCCCCTCCACCATTCAGCTATTTTGTCTCCTACAGTGACACTTCTCTACCATATTTTGCCATACAGATAAATTCAAAATATCTCTTATTGGTAACAGGAAGACTTCCTAACTTTAAGAAGGATAAATATATTATTAAGCTTTGCTTCAGGTTTTATTCAACATTTGTAAAGCTTGAAAACCAAGTGCACTGACTTAAAAAGTTATTAAAGAATCCATTGTGAGGTTTGGGGACCAAAGTAATTTTAAAAAATTTTTTTCTGTGAGTTCCATGAATAAATATCCAAAAAATCATAAAAATTAGATCAAATTGGAGAATCTGAAAGTTTTCATAGAAGCTATATGTTTGAACCATGTGGCAGTGGAAAAAATTTAGAAAATACAGCACAGGAAAAGTTTTTTTTTTTTTCTTTTTCTTTTTTCTGAGGCTGGGGGTAAGTGATTTGCCCAGGGTCACACAGCTAGGAAGTATTAAGTGTCTGAGACCAGATTTGAACTTGGGTCCTCCTGAATTCAGGGCTGGTGCTCTATCCACTGCAACAGGAAAAGATTTAAGCTTTCAAAAATGATATAGGGCAAAGGGAAGAACAAGCAAGCAATCAAAATAAATACCAAATAGAAAACAAGGTTTTAGGAAAATACTTGAGAAAGAAACACTGAATCTAAATTCTTAAAGAGTCTATTGACTAAGGCCCCATGATTAGAGGACATATATTAGATACAGACTCAGGATGATCTGAGTTAGAATTTCTCCTAACATTTCCTAGTGATGAGACTATGAGCCAGTCAAATAACCCTTTGGGCAACAGTTTAACGTTATAAATTAAAAATTACTTGTAATCTAAACAAAAAAAAAATCATAGAACTTAAATGTATTGATATATAACAAATTTAATATTTATAAAGGAATCAATATTTCAAAAGTAGGATACTAAGTCAGTGATTCCTCCTTTTTTAACATGTGCCTTGTAGACAAGATAGCTATAAGACAGCCTTTGGCAAAGAGGCTGTACAAACCCCACCTCTGTAACATCCATCACTGCACTACTCACATGTGGCTCAACAGTGCTAAAAATCATAAATGTGTGCTAAAGGGGTCCACTACCAGTCTATGTTATCTGCTTTAAAACAGGCCTTCACTAAGGCAAAGAAATCCTTCTATTGCTCTCTATTTTATTCTTTAATCCACTCTACTAAGATATTTGGGGCATAAAGGAGAATAAACCGGTAAAGTGATATCCATAGCTGACATTTACATGGTGTTTTAAGGAACTCAAAGCTCTTTGTGTAGATTATTTAATCTTCTCAGTGACAGAGATAATAGTGTAGCATGTGGTGTCAGGGAGCATTTAAGTTCAGATTCTAATTCTGATGCTTATTAACTGTGTTGCCATGGATAAATAACTTAACCTTCATTAAATTGTTTTCTCAACTGTAAAACGGGTAGAGTGATATATATAGTCTCTAATTCACAGGACTTTTTGGGAGGAAACACTATAGAAATGTGAATTGTGATTATCATCAACCTTTGGACATGGGTAGTATTGCTTGAATGGATCTCCCTGTAATCAAGAAACAGGAAGGCTGCTCTCTTCTACTGTTTCTGAGAAAATTTATAAAATAACCAATTATATAATTATAAAACAAGTTATTGGGTATAGTGAATAGAATGCTGAGCCTGGAGTCAAAAAGACTCTTCTTCTGGGGTTCAAATCTGGACTCAGACATTTACTAGTTGTGTAACCCTGAAAAAGTTTCTTAATTATTTGCCTCAATTTCCTAATCTATAAAATGAGATTGAGAAGAAAATGGCAAACTGCTCCAGTATCTCTGCCAAGAAAATCCCAATGGGTTCATGAAGAAGTAGACACGAATGAACAACAAAAATAAGCTGTTAATATACAAGTTTCTATTATATTCCTGGTTACTCCTAGGGGAATGATCACAAAAAGAGAGAGAGAATGGAGAAAATTCACACCTTTTGATACTATTTTGTTTAGTCTGCTGCTTTGTTATCTCATCCAAAGCCAGAATAGGGCTACAAAAGATATGGCCACTTCTCCTGATAATTCTTTGCTTCATGGCTGTGAGACTATTCCACTCTCGTACAAACTTCAAAATCTGTCAGAGAATGAGATATTGAAAAGAGCTGATGATGATCAAATACAAAAAATATCAAGCAGTAATGCTTTTTGAGTAATTTGGCCATGTGACATCTGAAAAAACAATATTTTAATGTAATCTTCAAAACAGGACTTTGCACTTTTGACAGATTTATTCAATTAAGTATATTTGAGGAAATATTCCATAGCCAGTTCTGTGACCCCAAAGTCTCATTTATCATAAGAGTTTTCTAAAGGTAAATTTTTGGGGATGCCACAGAACCCTCAACAAGCCTGGAAATCAATAGTGATAGTCACTTCAGTTCACAGGACCTTGGTTTTCTTTTCTGCAAAATAAGGAAATGGGGTTATATGACCCTTATGGGTCTTCCAGTTCTAAATTTACAGTCCTATCACCAGCTCCCCCATACAGGACACTAGCCCAAGTCTGATCTGACAATCTGAACACATGCTTTGCAATGGTCAGGTCAGAAATGGTCAAAGCAGATGCTGAAATGATGGTAGAGCTAATATTTAATGAAGTATATTTACCACTGAGTTAGAATTGAACATCTTTGTTGCACTTCAACTGAATTATTCTTAAAATAGAAAATCCCTCAAAACAGATAAGGGGGAAATAGTGTTGGGGGCACCACCCATATTTTAGTCAACAACTGCCTGGACAACATTGGCTATTTGCTAAAAATTTGAGAGGTAGGGATAGAAACCATCAAAGAGAAAAAAGATATCACAACTATGTTCTCTCTTTTAAGGCAGATATGTAGCTTCTGTCAACTATGTATTTCAAAGGGCAATATGCCATTTTCATTCAAAGAATAAAAAAATATATTGTCCCCATACACATTGTCATTATGCTTGATACTTTATAACTTATAAAGCATTATCCAGCATGCTGGGATCAGTTACCAATACAAGCTAACCTCTCTTTGCAAGAAAAAGGCCTTTTGGGCTATACTTGGCCTGAAGTTGTACTTAGATGAGCCATACAATTAATTGAGAGTAACCCAACATGAAATTTCTTCCACTTTCACAATGTATCACTGTTAGAGTCTAACCTTTAGGATAAAATGTGATTTTATAAGAGACAAACACCACAGTTGCTAATCCTGTAAATGAGAAATAAAACGATGTGAAGACGATTCTTTCCACAAAAACAGTAACCATAGGTGCTATCATTTGCCAAAGAAGCAGATTTTGTGTTTATTATTAGCATCAGTGGTAATTAATAATGTGCCTGAACTGATGAAAATGCAGCCAATAATTAGAATTTGTAAGAGTGTCACAAATTGCTCTACATTTATTACACTCAAAAGGATCATTAAAGTGATTAAACAAAAAAAGTGTATTTAGGTGACTGCTTAGGACCATTATTCTTACCAGTAAACGGTTTTGTTTCACTTGAAAACAAGCTGGCAAATCTTCCCAGAGGTCTAATTTTACATCCAAAGGAATAAAATTACAATTCATTTGTTCACCATCCTGATGATAGATTGAGAGAAAAATATTAGTCAGTTTTTGTCCCTAGGTATTAAGCAACACTTTGTTGTGATTTGGTATTACAATGTAGCATAATATTGCCAACAGCCACCTAAAGAATAATCTAATACAAGGTGTTTTTTGTTTTGTTTTGTTTTTTGGAAAGGGCTTCAGGAAGGAGAGACCATAAGGAAGGAGTGTTTCCTGAGCAAAGGCCATATTGAATACTGCTTGTACCAGCTAAATCCACACCAATGCTACTCTGGTAGCCCATGTAGAATATTATTCTCTCCTCTTTGACAAGAAAAGCTTCAGGGCACTGTATCAGAGAGCTGATTTTGAAAGTCAGAAAGACCCGAGTTCAAATTTATCCTGACACATATTAACTGTCTAACTCAGGTCAAGTTACTCCATTTTTCTGTGTGCCTTCTCTAAGGTAGAGTGAGGTGTTTACTAGACCAATTCCCAAGCTTCTTTGACCTATCTAGGGAAAATGTGTCAGAACAAAGGATTTCAACAGCAGAAGAATATTTTCTCTCTCTCTTTTTTTTTATTTAAATGTGAATGGAATCTTGAAACTTTCATATGCAGATTTCTATGCGATAAGCATTATTGATAAAGAAGAGTTAACTGGAAACCAGATTTGGAGTCAGAGGACTTGACGTTTGTGTCCAATTAGGATCAAGTACTAGCTTGGCAGCTCAGGCACAGGACAGGCTGACCTTTGGCACGTTACTTAACTCATTTCTTTAAAAAAAAAAATAATATCTGTATTTATTACCTCACAGAATGCCATTAGGATCAAATGAGATCATACACATGAAAGGGCTTTGTTGGATATTCACACCCTAAGGAAGTCTAATGATAAAAATGTTTCTTATATACCAAAATATTTGTGGCAATACTTTTTGTAGTAACAAAGAACTGAGAACCAAGAAGAAACCCAATGGGAAAGCTAAACAAAAGTTGTAATATGTGAATTTTATGAAATATTATTGCAATGTAAGAAATGATAAATATGATACAGAGAAACATATAAAGACCAAAATAGATGGTAACTATAATAATGGAAACAATAATAACAACAAAAAATGAAACCCAATAATATTAGATGTAAAATGACATATGACAAAACATTTTCTTTCTTTCTTTGTATAAATAGCAAACAATCAGTGCCAATACTACATATAATATCTGACTAATATGTTGATTAGTTCTGCTGAACTTTTTACCCCCTTTAATATTCTTTCTTATAAGAATATTGGTAGGGGAAGGATATATTAGCAATCAAAGGTGATATTAAAAAAATTGAATTTTTTAAAAAGTACTTATGATGCCAGATAAAATATTATTAAGATCATAAAGAAAGGGAATAGATGTGTGATTTCAATTACATAGGAAACTCCCTGGATTTAAAGAATTTTCCTAGTAAATTAAGTAGGTTAATTAATTTGCCCAGTCACATAGCTTAATTTTTAGAAGAATGACTGGAATTCAGGTCTTCTAGAGACAATTCTTTATCTGTTTGCACTGTCTTTTGCTATGATTTTGCAAAGTGCTAGTCAAAATTTTCTAAGTTTGTAGAGCTATAGATATCAAATCAAAACAAAACAAAACAATCTACATTTAAATTTCAAGTCAGTTACAATGACCTATTATAGATTTTTAATTTAAAAAAAATTCTCAATTCCAATATGTGGCTAATAAAAATTAAAGCAACCTAATTTGTTAGGAAGGTATTATATTTATAATTATTTGATAATCTGAGATCTCAAACCAAATCGGAAGCACTCATATCAAGAATTTGAGTAAGAATGGGAATAGAAGAGATCTAAAGCAACAAGATTTAGTTGAAAGAGGGCTAGAATTGAAGTCAAGGGGGTACTTGAATCCTAATGGAAGATTAACGTAATTGCTCTGAACCTCAGATTCTTTATTTGTGCAAACAGGATAGCAAAAACAGCAGTGCTTATTCTTAAAGGATGGTCATGGAATTTAAAAGGCATTTTAAATTTCAAATCCTCTATTTTTGAAGGATCAAATAAAGACAGATTTACTAATGGTATTCTAGAAAGTTTATCAGGCATACTTACTAAAATGTGGGAAAAAAAAAAAAAGACTAAAAAATATGCTAAATGTTCCAGCAAAACTTACCTTAGTGTAGAGATGAATTCTTTCTGTATTCTTACTTGCACAGAACATTAGGGCATCATATACAGGTAAAGGGTCTGAATTCTCCATCTGTTCTATAAAGAAAAAGTAAATGGTATTTAAAAAATTTTCTAAGAGGAGTAAAATGTGGCATGATAGAGAAGTGTGAAGACTGATAACCTAGATTAAAGTCTAAGTTCTGTTACATAATTACCTGGTAATTAGCTAACTTGGTAATTCACTTAAAAACTTTCTGGGCCCTAGATTTCTAATCTGTAAAATGAAGAGTCTGGATTAGATGACATATCTGGGCTACAAGGTCCACAATTCCATGGCTTAAATTACAGCCAGGAAAAGATGCATACTGAGGACAAGAAAGAATTTGCTTCCAGCAGTTAGTGAGTTAAGTCTTAAATAAATACTGATATTGAAAGTCTTCAGAAGTAAAGAAAAGGCAAGAACTCGTCTATGCTCTCCCAAATTTCCTTCTAAACAATTTCAATGGCTTAAATAAAATTCTGGAGCAACAGAATGCACAAAAAGATGGCGTAAAACAATTATCCAGCCTAAGACAACTTAGGAATTGAAGGAAAGATCTATCTCACTTGAATAAAAAGGGAGCATAGTCTAGTACCGATGATGTTTGAGCAACACAGGGAAGAACCCTTGTAATATATACCCTAAGGACCTGGCATAGTATGCCAGCATCTAGTAGGTAATTGTTAAGTCTCCAGCATCTGGGGCTAGAGGTCAAGAGGCAAGCCCCTAGCTTGTGGTGCAAGAAACTTGGGACAGTGACTCCTATACCCAAGGAGTAGAACTCAACTTAAAAGTCAAAAATTGGCTGGAAAATGAGCAAAAACTCCCAAAATATTAAAAACCCAAATCCAAAGCAAAAAAACCTGACCACATAAAGTTACTATGGTGACAAGGAAGAACAAAACCCAAACTCAGAAAAGGACAACAGTTTATTATGCAAAGCCTCAGAGAAAAATAAATTAGTCTTAGGCCCAAATAGAACTTCTATAAAAGGTAAAAAGGGATTTTAAAAATCAAGTAAGAGGGATAGAAGAAAAACTGGAACAGAAACAAGGGTTATATAATAGAATCATTAAAAAAAAAAAAAAAGTTAACAATTTAGTTGCTGAGTGCAATGAGCAGAACTAGGAGATCATTATACACTTCAACAACAATACCAAATGAGGATGTATTCTAATGGAAGTGGATATCTTCAACATAGAGAAGAGCTAATTTAGTTCCAATTGATGGACAGAATCAGCTACACCCAGAGAAGGAACACTGGGAAATGAGTGTAAACTGTTAGCATTTTTTGTTTTTCTCCCCAGGTTATTTTTACCTTCTGAATCCAATTCTTCCCTTGCAACAACAACAACAACAACAACAACAACAACAACAAAATTCGGTTCTGCACATATATATTGTACCTAGGATATACTATAACATATTTAATATGTATGGGAATGTCTGCCATCTAGGGGAGGGGGTGGAGGGAAGGAGGGGGAAAATTCGGATAATGTTGTAAAAAATTGCCTATATATATGTACTGTCAAAAAATGTTGTAATTATAAAATTAATAAAAAAATTAGTAAAGGAAGCACTAAAAAAATGGAAAAAGATGTATAAGAATTCACTGAAAAAAACAACTTTCTAAAAAGTAGAATTGGCCAAATGAAAAACTAACCTGAACTAACTGAAGAAAATAATTCCTTAAAAATTAGAATTGGGCAAGTTGGAGCTTATAATTCCATGAGACATCAAAAATCAAAGAAAACCAAAAAAATGAAAAAATAGAAAACTGAAATTTCTTATTGGTTAAACTGTCCTGCAAATGGACTGAGCAGAGAGAATTTAAGAATTAATATACTATCTGAAAGTCATAATCAAAAACAAAATCCAGAAAGCATTTTTAAGAAATTAATAAGGAAAACTGCCCTGATATTCTAGAACCAGAGAGTAGAGCAGTTACTAAAAGAATCCACCCACTACCTCTTGAAAGAGTTCCCAAAATGAAAATACCCAGGAATATTATGCTCAAAAATTTTCAGGTCAAGGAGAAGATACTGCAAACATCCAGAAAAAAAGAATTCAAATATTAATGAGCCACAATCAGGATTACAGGAGTTAGCAGCTTCAAGATTAAAGAAGTAGAAGGCTTGGAATATAACATTATGGAAGGCAAAAGAGCTTAGATTACAACCAAGAAATTACATAGGGCTGAAAGGTATCATAGACAATGAAGTAATGTAAAAACTAAACATATATGCATCAAATGAAATAGCACTCATATTTTAAAATATTTTAATTTTCATATGTATATGAAACAAAAATTTTAACTTGTTTTTAAAACTTTTGAGTTCCATATTCTCTCTTCCTCCCTCCTCACCCTTAATCCCATTGAGAAGGTCCATGTGAAGTAATACATGACATTTCCATAAAAGTCATGTTGTGAAAGAAAGAAAATCCACCTCGCAAAAACCCTCAAGAAAAATAAAGTTTTAAAAAAATTATGTTTCAATCTCTTTTCAGACATTATCAGTTCCTCTCTGGGTAGATTGCACATTTTTCATCTTAAGTCTTTCCGAGAAGTTGGGTAACTATATTGCTGATAATAGTAAAGTCATTCACAGCTGATCATCCTACAACAGTGTTATTATTTTGTACATGGTATATTTCACTTTACATGAGTTCTTGTAGGACTTCTGGCGTTTTTCTAAGAACATTTCAGCACTCAAATTTTTAAAGGAAATTAAATAAATTAAAAGAGGAAAGACAAAAAAACTATACTAGTGGGAGACTTCAACATTCCTCCCTCAGAACTAGATAGCTATCCAATCACTAAATGAACAAAAAAGATGTTAGAAAAGAGAACAAATCTTAGAAAAAGTTAGATAAAATAGACCTCTAGAGAATCTAAATGGGGACAGAAAAGAATACATCTTTTTCTCAGTGGAATATGACAGCTACACATAAAACTGACCTTAATTAAACCATTAAAAACCTCACACTCAAATGTAAAAAAAGTAGAAATAGCAACATTTTAGCAGAAATTACATTAATAAAGGCCATGGAAAGATAGAGTGAAATTAACTAGAAATCAAATAATCTAAATCTTAAGAATGAGTGGGTCAAATAACAAATCATAGAAACAATTTCATTAAAGAGAATGACAACAATGAGACAACATAACAAAATTTGTGGGATGCAGCCAAAGCAATAGTTAAAGAAAAAATTTGTATCTCCAAATGCTTACATCAATAAAACAGAAAGGAACAAATCAATGAAACTAGACAAAACAAAACAAAACAAACAAAAAAAAAAAAAACAAAACAGAAAAAGAAAAATTTTTAATTTCGATTAAACACCAAAGTAGAAATTTTAAAAAATCAAATGAGATTGAGGCAGCTAGGTGGTGAAGTGGATAGTGCATCAGCCTTGAAGTCAGGAGGACCTGAATTCAAATTTGACCTCAGACACTTAATACTTCCTAGTTGTGTGACCCTGGGCAAGTCACTTAATCCCAATTGCCTCAGAAAAAAAAAAAAAAATCAAATGGGATTAATAAAATCAAATTACCAATATCAGTAATGAAAATTCAACACCAATGAAGAGGAAATTAAAACAGCAAAACAAGCCATCAATGAACTCCCCAAGAAAAATCACCAAGGCCAGAAGGATTCACAAGTGAATTCTACCAAACATTTAAAGAACAAATAACTTCTGGGAAAATAGGCAAGGAAGGAGTTCAAACAAATTCCTTTTATGACACAAATATGGTACTGTTACCTAAACCAGGAAGAGCTTATTACAGAGAAAGACAACTATTGACCATTTCCCTAATGAACATAGTTGCAAAAATTTTAAATAAAATATTAGCAAGGAGACAATATATCACAAGGGTCATACACTATGACTGTGTGGGATTTATACCAGGAACACAGAACTGGTTCAATATTAGGGAAACTATCAATATAATTGACTATGTCAATAATAAAACAACAAAAATCAGGATTATCTCAATAGATGTAGAAAAAGCTTTTGAGAAAATACACCACCTGTTCCTATTAAAAACATAAAAGAGCACAGGAATAAATAGGATTTTCCTTAAAAGTAATATCTATCTGAACATGTCAATAAGCACTATTTGCAATGAGGATAAGCCTTCTCAATAAGATCATGGGTCAAACAAAGATGCCTATTATCACCCCTAAGTATAATGAGTAACAAACTGAAATGATTTGATATCCATTCCCACATGAATCTTATTCTCCAGATCCAAGGTATTGCTCAATTGTGTTAGAAGATTTAGAACTTTGGTTTCATTTGTTTTTAACCTGGGGGAAAAAACAAAACAAAACAAAAACAGATACCAGATACACAATAGTATTATTATTATTTTTCTGATGTCATGTTTTGTTCATTCTTTCTCTTTTTTCTTTGTTTTTTTAAAAAAAATTTATTACATGTTTTGAAATAAAAAGATTTTTAAAAATTATTTATTGAATTAAATACAAAATAATAGAAAAAGAAAGAAAATAAAAATAAAAAACAAAACAAAACATTGTCATGTGTCAGCAAGACATCAGGAAAGATTCAAAAATGTATAACAATAAATTTAAATTTCTTTTCTTTCTTTCTTTTTTCTTTTTTTTTTTGCTGAAGCAAGTGGGATCAAGTGACTTGCCTAGGGTCCCAGAGCTAGGAAGTGTTAAGTGTCTGAGATCACATTTGAACTCAGGTCCTCTTAACTTCAGAGCTGATGCTCTATTCACTGTACCCCCTAGCTGCCCCAATAAATTTACATTTCAAGAAATTATATTCATGAGTGTCCATTTTTTTTTGCTTTCTTATAGGTTATTCTTTTGTTATGAGACACATTTTACATTATTTCCCCCCCCCTTTCATCCTCCCCACCTCTCCCAAGCAAGTTTAAACACAGATATATTTATTTATTCATATACATATACATACATATATATACACATACACATATTCATATCCACCCACAGACCACACATATACATATATCTAGAAATACGCATACATATATATGTATACATATATAAACACACACATACAAATATACCATGCATTTACCATATATAAACACACATCTAAAACAACATAAATATGGCTGACATATAATGTAGAGTCTCTTAATCAAATCTTTAAATCTGACTTTGTCTAAGATTAATGATTATTAGCCCAAATGTTTTCTAATTTTCCTGATTCTAACTCATGATCCTTTTTATATCCTTTTATATCTATATATCTTATTTCCTATCCCTGCTAATTCTTTTACTTTAATTTTATTCCTTAATTTGCCTTGCTATTACTTAACTTCCCCTTACCCATGGATCTCTCCTTTATTTTCTCCCTTCACCTTTTCTTTCCCTCTTCATCCCACTCCCATTAATTTACACAGCTTATCTCATTCCAGTTAAGCTAAATATCATGCTGTACTCTACCTTATCCTATGCTACCCTTTCTTTCCCTCTTTATACCTTTCCCATTAATCTCCCCACCTTGTCCTACTGCCATAAATCTATACATGTTTCTAGACCCCACTTTATAATATTCTGTCCCCTCATTTCTTTATAGATTTTGTGGGCTGCTAAACCCTTCATGATATATATGTAGTGTTGCCTGTTTAACCTATTCTTGATTTGAGTACATTTTCAAAACTACAAGCTGTCCTCATCCCACTAATGCCTGTATCTATTCTTCTTCTGCGTCTAATTTGTATGACATAATTACTATTTTTAACTTTTCCTAGACATTTTTGCTTTTTAGAATCAGATCGTATTCAACTCTGCCTCAATCTTTCTTTTGTGCTACCCAATTACTAATGTCAATCTTACATATGGTATACATTTCTATGTAAAAAACAATTTGTTTATGCTACATTCCTTGAAATTAATCTTTAACATTAGTTCTTATATGTGAAATTTTCTATTAAGTTTGGGTTTGCTTGAGACAATGTCCTGAAAATCTGAAAGTTCATGGAATGTTCATTTTTTTTCAATATTATGGATAATTACTGCTGGATATGATATTTTTGGCTGCAGGCCTGATTCTTTTGATTGCCAGTATATATATATATATATATATATTTATGTAATTCCAGAATCTGTGGTCCTTTATTGTGATTGTTGATAGGTCCTGTACAAATTCTAATTGTAGTTCCAGCATATATGAATTGTTCTTCTTGTTTCTTGCAAAATTTTCTCTTTGATCTGGGAGTTTTGAAATTTAGCAATAATATTCCTATGTGTTTTCCACAAAGGATATCTTTCCTATTGATCAGAGAAATGCAAATTAAGACAACTCTGAGATAACACTACACACCTGTCAGATTGGCTAAGATGACAGGAAAAAATACTGATGAATGTTAGAGGGGATGCAGGAAAACTGGGACATTGATACATTGCTGGTGGAGTTGTGAACGAATTCAACCATTCTGGAGAGCAATCTGGAATTATGCCCAAAAAGCTACCAAACTGTGCATACCCTTTGATCCAGCAGTGTTACTACTGGGCTTATATCCCAAAGAAATCTTAAAGAAGGGAGAGGGACCTGTATGTGCCAAAATGTTTGTGGCAGCCCTTTTTGTAGTGACTAGAAACTGGAAAATAAATGGATGCTCATCAATTGGAGAATGGCTGGGTAAATTGTGGTATATGAATGTTATGGAATATTATTGTTCTATAAGAAATGACCAGCAGGATGAATACAGAGAGGCTTGGAGAGACTTACATGAACTGATACTAAGTGAAATAAGCAGAACCAAGAGATCATTATACACTTCAAAAATGATCCTGTATGAAGATGTATTCTGATGGAAGTGGATATCTTCAACAAAGAGAAGATCTAATTCAGTTCCAATTGATCAAGATAGACAGAATCAGCCACACCCAGGAAAGGAACACTGGGAAATGAGTGTAAACTGCATTTTTTGTTTTTCTTCCCAGGTTATTTTTACCTTCTAAATCCAATTCTTCCTGTTCAACAAGAGAACTGTTTGGTTCTGTACACATATCTAGGATATACAATAACATAATTAACATGTATAAGACTGCTTGCCATCTAGGGGAGGGGGTGAAGGGAGGGAACGGAAAAGTCAGAACAGAAGTAAGTGCAAGGGATAATGTTGTAAAAAATTACCCAAGCATATGTTCTGTCAATAAAAAGTTATTTAAAAAAAAAAAAAAAAAAAAAAGGATATCTTTGCTGTGGTGATTGATGGATTTTTTTTTTCTATTTCTACTTTCCCCTCATGTTCTATCACTTTAAGATAATTTCCTTGCATTATTGATTGATTGATTGATTTAGGTGTTCTGTTCTTCACTCATTTGGTTTTTAAAGTCTTTTCTGAATAACCATTTTTTTAAAAAAATCATTTGTCTTTTTAGGCAGGTAACCATTTAAATAAATAAAGTTCTTTTTGTTGTTCACAGCTTTTAAGTAAGCCAATTATTCTTATATTTTCTCTTCTTGATCTGTTCTCCAGATTTTTTGGTTTTTTTTTTAATAAGATGTTTTACATCCTTTTCTATTTTCTCATTCTTTATTTTTTTGTTATTTCTTGGTCTCTTATAGCTTTAATGGCTTCTATTTTTCTTCTAATTTTCAAGAAATTATTGTCTTTGTTAAGACTATTTCCTTTTTTAGTTGGTAAACTTTTTTTTTATAATCTTGCTTTTCTTGGATTTTTAAAAAAAAGTTTTCCCTTACTCTCTCATTTGATTTTTAAAGTCTTTTTAAGTTCTTGAGGTAGAAAGGCTTTTTTTTTTTTTTAACTTCACTGTCCTCTGAAAATGAACTCCATCTTCTCCATTCCCATAGTAAGTTTCTATGGTTGAGTTCTTTCTTCTTTGCCTGTTTATTTTTTAAATTTTGAAAAAAAAATTATTTTATTTTTTAAATGAAAAGGATTACTGTAAGCACCTCTAATTGTGGGATGGAGGGATGGTACCTCTAGTTTCACTTCAGCTCTCCCCTCTGACCTGGAACCTCAAACCAGAAACTCCACCCTCCTGCAAGTGCCCACAACCAGCAGAGTCCCTGCCTTACTGGCTCTGCACTCAGTGAACGTGCTTATTCCTTCTCACCTAGGACCATCTCTCAGCTGGGCTTGATGTTCCTTATCAGAACAAGTTCCCTCAGTCTTCCCAGATAGATCTGTCTACATGAAATCCAGGAGGTGCTTTTTGGGAAGCTCCAGCTAAACCCTGTTAGCCCCAGAGTTCCCCACAGTATTTCTGGGGATCTAGCCTATAAGTGTTAGCACTTCACACTATTTAATTCCTGCCTTTCTTCAGGTGGTCTTGGATTGTCCCAGGAGAACTGTTGTGTCCTAGTTTTCTTTGTTTTTCATTAGTCTGTATTCACCCTGGGGCACAAATTTGTTCTGTTTATGAAGGAAACCTGGAGAACTTGAAATTTGCTAATCTACCCAAACAACTTACTGGAATCTTCCCCCATCTTTTTTTTTTTTTTTTTAAACAAGTACAAAAAATATAAACAGTATTCAACAAAATAGGAGAAATGAATTTTTAGGAGACTGAAATGTCACATGCTACATTTAACCTAATTTTATTCATGCTTGCTTTGGAATGGGGAATATTTCATTCAGTAAAAATATAATGTAAAAATAAAATGTCTTACCATATACAACCTTTAGCCTACAATAATATGTACCTTCATTATGTCCATGCACACAAGTCTAACAATACACACAATAGTATTCTTCTGTCAAGGACATGCTGCCTATTAAATAGCCATTAAAGTTAACAGAGCTAAACAAGATCTGCTGAATTCAATTCAATTAACATGCAATAAGTATTTGCCACATGCAAAGTACCACTAGAAACTGGGAAAGGAAAAATTAAAATGACAGTTCCTTCCTGCTCTTAAAGTATGGTACAGTGGAAAGATGATTGAATTTGTAGATATGAGATGAGTTTGAATTCCATCTCTGTCATTTGCTATTTGTATAATTTGTCATTTGAACCTTCTGGATTCAGTTTCCTCGTTTGTAAAATGAGGAGCAGGTGGAATTAGATGATCTTCAAGATCCCTTCCAAATCTTGAATTTAGCCCTAAATGGAAGTATTTCAACAGAGAAAGGATGGATGGGAGAAGACTCTGAATCTGATGGACATGATCATAACAGTGACTGATGAAGAGTTATGTGGAGGAAGGATTCTGGAAGATTTGGAGTAGGTCATAAAGTTCCAAGCTTTCCAGATTTCTTTCTCAACAAAATAATGTCACAGAGCAAATATAGACTGGTAAAAACCAAATAAGAGGGGCAGCTAGATGACCCTAGCCGGGAAGTCAAGTCTGGTCTCAGATATTTAACACTTCCTAGCTGTATGACCCTGGGCAAGTCAGCCCCAACTGCCTCATAAAAACAAACAAACAAACAAACAAAAACAACAACAATAACAAAAAACAAAAAAAATAAATAAGACTTGGGGTAGAACAGGGACGTTCCTAGGACAACCAGAGAAGTCCCCAAGAAAGACAGGATAGAGATTTGCTTGGTGTAAAAAGTAAACACCTCGAGGCTAACGCCCCAGAAACAGCAAGAAGACCTAAGGCTAAGCTGTATTTGGAGATAGCTACAGCCTGAACCACAAGAACTTTCATTTCCCTGGAAAGGGTGGGGAGTGGAGTCTGAGACCAGGAAGCCTGAGGGAACCTTTGCAGATAAGGAATGTAGACTCAGCAGCTATGCTGCTGAGATGTGGTCCTGGGTGAGAAGGAACCAGCACACCTTAAATAAATGCAGAAACAGTAGGGCAGGGAAGCTGCTGGCTGAAGGCACTTATAGAATGGATTCTTGGTTTGGAGTTCTAGATTAAAAAGGAGAACTTACAGAAAACCTGAAGCCACCCTCATCCCCAACCCACATAAGAATTTTTTTTTTTTTTTAAATAATCAGGCAAAGGGGAAAGAAATCACGGAAAGTTATTATGTGTATAGGGAAGACTGGGACTGGGATTTGTCTTCAGAGAAGGATACCAAAGTAAAAAAAAAAAAAAAAAAAAAAGCTTCTCCTACTCCAAAGAGTAATTTTAAATGGTTACCTGCCTAAAAAGGCAAATGATTAAAAAGAAAATGGTTACTCAGAAAAGACTTTAAAAATCAAATGAGTGAAGAATGGAACACCTCAATCAATGAATGAATGAATAAATAACCAAATAACTAAATGTAATCCAAGAAAAACAAGAACATCATGAAAAGAAAGTCAACCAAACTAGAAAAGGAGATCTAGAGTCTTAAAAAAGAAAATGACTCTTTGAAAATTAGAATTGGGCAAAAGGAAGCCAGTGAAGTTATAAAAGATCAAGAAATAATAAAACAAAACATAGTGAAAAAATAGAAGAGAAAGTGAGACATGTCAAGAAAAACAACAGATATGAAAAAAAGATCAAGAAGAGAAAACATAAAAATAACTGAACTACCTGAAAGTCATGATCAAAAAAGGACCTAGCAATAGTGGCATAAGAAATAATCAAAGATAATTGTCCTAAAATGATATTACAAGAGGGAGAAGTAGAAATGGAAAAAAATCCACCAATCACCACCTGAAAGAGATCCTACAAGGAAAACATAAAAACATCACTGCTACATTTCAAAATCTCCAGATCAAAGAGAAAAATTTACAAGTTTTACAATTTTAAAAGCAATAACAACAACAACAACAATTTAAATATGCTGGAGCTAAAATTAGTCACACAAGACATCACTGATTACAATAGAAGACTGCAAATCTTGGAATATACATCAACAATCAAAAAAAAATACTGAGGTTGTAGTCAAAAATATTATCAAGCAAAATTTTAAAATGATATTGATTAGGAAAAAAAAGACATTAAATGTACTGTCAAGAGTTTTAGGATTTTTTGCAAACAAACCTGAAATCAATAGAAAATTTAACATATAAGAGCCAGCATCAAAGGCTAATTTCAAGGGACTCAATCAGGACAAACTGATTATCTTTTATTTGTGGAAATGTAAACCATATGTAATTGGGTAGTCCAAAAGAACCACCAGAACAGAGCTGAATATGATGTGATTATAAAAAGAAAAGCATGTAGGAAAAGGTAAAAACAGTAATTTTGTTATGTGAATGCAAAAGCAAGAACCAATTCAGAGGAACTAGATGGAGGTGGGAAGGAGAACTGACAGTTCTGAAATCCTGCTCACATTGGGAATGGGTTAAAGAGGGAGCACCCACACACCCTCAAGTAAAGTATAGTATGCTCCAAAATCTATAAAGAAATTTAAAAGGGAGGAAACGGGATATGATGGGGTATGGAAGGATGTGCAAGATAACAGAAGTGGGATAAGATGGGTAGATTATTAGAAAAAGGATAAAGAGAAGAAAATGTTGGGGGAAAGAGTATGTAAACATAAATATATCCATGCTTAACTGTAGCCTGCTTAGGGAAGGTGGGGGAGAAGGAAGGGGGAAAAAAAAATTAAGTAAAAAAGTGCAGTCAAGAGCAAAAGAAAACCTACAAAGAAGCAAGATGGACAGTTCTGAATATAGTGAGTTTTCATTATTATATATGCTTTCTTGAAATGGAAATTTATTGTTACATATTTTGAAGCTTATATGTTCTATGTAAATGCACAAAATTTTTTTCTCTTTTTCCTAATTTTTTTTAAGTTTTAAAATAAAGAAAAAAAGACAATTTTTTTAAAATGGAAGAAAAAAATTAGAGTTATGTGAGAACATTTTGGAAGATGGATTAGAGAGAAGAAAGACTAGAAGCAAAAGGAATATCTTAATATCTAATAGAACAAATGAGAAGGAAGGAAAGTCAATAAAAGTGCCTATTACATAATAAGCACTGTGCTAACTACTGAGGGCACAAATACAAAAAATAAAAAATAAAGAGGATCCCTGCATTCAAGGAAGATCCCTATCTTTAATGAGGAAGGGCAATATACAGAAGGAAACTGAAAAAGGCAGGACAAAAGGGAAGAAGGAATCTATCCAGGAGGCATAATATGTTGTGCCACAGTCTCCTTGAGCTGTTCTACCTCAGTTTCCCTGCACTAGTTTCCCTCATTGTCCGGACTGAGTTTCCCTGAATTGTTCTATCTCAGTTTCCTGAACTGTTCTGCCTCAGTCCCCTAAGTCATAAAACCCCCCTGATTCCTTAAGACTGAGGACCATTGGCTCTAAGGTTATAAATTGTCAATGGGAGATGAGGAGCAGATCAGACTTCCTGACTCCTAGCTCCTTCTGCCCCCAAGAATTTAGGACACTGCCCCTCTAAAATATTCCAAAAGATAAGACTATCACAGATACTTCACTGACATCTTGACTTCTGTTATTCAAACATCCTGACTCTGGCTTTTAGTAAAAGTTTATAACTTCCCCCCATCCTGAGATTTTCCCGCTTTTTCCTCTCCTTTGTCTGAAGAGCTATAAAAGTGTTCATTGTTTCCCCATGCATTACTGGATACTTTGAGACGAGAGTCCTGTCCAGTCAATTAAACTCTCCAATTAATAAAATATTTTAAAAACTCTCTAATCTCTATCTTGCCTCAGTTTCCCCGGCATTACAAATAGAGTCCAGGTTAAAGGAGTACAACGGGAAAAGAAATGAAAACATGAACTGGAGTGATTATGAACGAGTGGACAAGAACATATGGATAAATAAAAGAGCTGCCATTAAGAATTTATTGATCTATTAGACTGTAGGATGAGGGTAGAATGAAGTATGACTCCAAAGTTAAGAGCATGTATGACTTGAAATATAATGATCATAATGCAGAGACAGAAATTACAGTGTGTGTGTGTGTGTGTGAGATTTAGAGAGTAACATGAAAAAAAAAAAACTAGATTTTTCTTCAAGGAATGAATCTAAATACAAGAAAAACTAGATTTTTCTTCAAGGAATGAATCTAAATACAAAGGGTCCAGAATGAGTTTGTTACCAATGAGACTGGGATCTAGAGGATGAAAGGAATTCGGAAGGAATATGGGGTGGGTGTATTGGGTTGGAATAAATGTCCTCAAGTTCATTGTTTAAGAAAAACTTTAGGGGGCAAGATAAAGTAGAAGGAAAGAAAAAATAATAGCTAAATAATCCAATTCCAATTGATCAATGATGGACAGAATCAGCTACACCAAGAAAAGGAACACTGGGAAATGAGTGTAAACTGTTAGCATTTCTTTTTGTTTTTCTCCCCAGATTATTTTTACCTTTCGAATCCAATTCTTCCTTTGCAACAACAACAACAAAATTTGGTTCTGCACATATATATTGTACCTAGGATATACTATAAGATATTTAATATATATGGGAATGCCTGCCATCTAGGAAGGAGGGGAAAAATTCGGAATAGAAGGGAGTACAAGGGATAATGTTGTAAAAAAAATTACCTATGCATATGTACAGTCAAAAAAAAAAGTTATAATTATAAAATTAATTAAAAAAAAAAAAGAGTACAGTTAGGTTCTGAAGCTATGGGGAGATATTTTCATATAATAGGTTTGATTTATTTATATAATTAATCTAAACTTTTCTCTTAAGTGATATTAGTTATCTATGTTATGCTTTATCATTTTATGTTGTTATGTTATATTGTATAAATAAAACAACAAACATAAAAAAAAGAAAAGAAATAATAGCTAAAAACTATTAGCTTTGATTCTAGAAAGGAGAATACTTGTCATTTTAAAAGAACACAAAATTTTGGAAGTGGGATCTGCCCTCATTTCAACTCAATTCAATTCCATAGTAACTAACTTTAAATGGACATTACATTACATTACTACTGCAGAAACAATTCAAGCCACATGCAGGCAATACATTATCAACTCATTTTAATAATTTTAGTTAATTCTATCGAGAATAACATTTTGCAAAACTTATCAAAGTACCATATATTACATATAGCAACATATTTTAAAAACAGTGATTCTCATAATGTTGCTCATCCTTGCCAGCTGGCCCAGATTTAACATTGACATTTGATTGTTTATTGCTAGCTAACCACAAGATAGATATATTTGTTTAGATGCATATGTATGTATATATATTTATATATACGTTTAAGTATAGACATTAGTAATCATCCAAAAAAAAGAATAAACTTAAAATATTTTAGTCTTCCCTGCAATTCCTTGAGATATACTGTCATTTGTTTTATATCTTTAGAGAGAACAGTTGGAATAGTCAACTATAAAAATATGCCATATATAATAATATGTAATACCTACCAATTGTCCAAACAAATATACTAAAAATCAATAAGAAAACTCCGATTGTCAGAATAGATTGGATTGGGGTAGAGTTGGGAAAGTAATTGGCTGTGGATCTTTTAATAATTTATTAGATTCATTTTATGTGGAAATGACCAGGTTACTCACCAAATTATGGGGTATGGGATACTGGACCACAAAAGCATATTGAAGTTGCAGGCTGGTGTCACAAGGGTTTGGAAAGAATTTGTAGGCTTAGACCATCTCCAAATCAAGGGGCAACAATTTTATTAACTAACAGTGGACTAAATCCATAAGGATTTTTTTTTTTTAAGCAAGGAAAAGGAGTTTTAGCAATTAACAAGAGGTCTAAGAGGCCATTAAGGAGGAAGAATCATTAGGAGGAAAATGCCATTAAGGCATGGAAGAGATTATGCTATTAACTGGCAGGCTAAGCCTAAGAGGAGTTAGGGTCTAATTGGCATTAGCCTTAACATGATACTTAGAAAACTGACTAACCCCTAAAAGGAGTTAGCCATAACAAAGAAATGGAAGGATTACCCTAGCTAACCCTAAAAAGAAGTTTAACAAGTTAGTGAGGTACACACTGGTACTTTTATTGGAGAAATATAAAGGGGGGGGGGGTTAAGGAAGGAGGGTATTGGCATCATATCTTGGCTTTCTAATTAGATACAGTAACTGGGGGGAGGGGAGAGAGGCAGCATCATATAAAGATCTTGTCAAAATGAAATTTCAGACAAGGAACAATAGGCCCATTTAAGGCCCGAAGATTTCGTGGCTCCTCCCTGTTTGCCTCAGGGAGTAGCTGAGCTTCCAGATTATCTATAGTAATTGCGCATTTAGGCCAAGGTCCAGGTAGCTACCCCAGACCTCATCAGAAGGATTAAATGCCATTAATCAGATGCTATAATAATAATAACCACTTGTATAGCCCTTAAAGAGATATAGCTCTTTCCTCAAAATAGCCCTCCCTATAAGGCAGGCATTATTAACTCCATTTTAGAGATGAGAAAAATGAGACTCTGATAAGCTGACATCTTTGGTCACAAGCTAACATTTGTCTGAGGTGGGATTTGAAACTTCTTAAAGGTCTTAAAACTTCAAAGTGTAGACTCTCATATATCTCTTGTTCTTTTAAATTCAAAGTTACAAAAAGTTGGCTTAAAAAATTAGAAGAGGCTGTATGTAATAATAGCTACTCTAATGATATATTTTGGTGTACCTCCTCAAATCTGTTCTGGAAGTGGAAAAGATTCAACTGATAAAATGCATTAAAAGAAAGAAAACATTTAATTGCTAGTAACTTTGGAGAAGACCAACGGGCCATCTAATTGTAAAGATGAGGAAAATCAGGCCTGTCCAAGGACACATAGACACAGCAGAGCTGAGGTTTAAAACCAGATTCTCTGCCCAGAGGATGCCACATTTCCAAGGGTGCTACAGTGCTCACCTTTGTTTTCATACAGACCAAAACAGGAATGGAAACATTTACCTTTTTGGGATTTTAGTTCACCTCCTTCACCTTCATTTTCATTTTTAGCTTTGTCTTCCTGGCTTTCCACAAATTGTTCTGTTGTTGATTGTTCAACGACTTGCTGCATACAAGAAGAACTGGTTTCAACTTGCAAGATGCTGCTTTTTGGGGACTCATTGACTTGATTTCCTTTTCCAACTTGGGTACAGATGAGATCATCTATTTGTTGCTTGCTTAGATTTACTATAATTAAAAAAATAATGAGAAATCAATTAAAAATCCATCAATAAGCACTGATTAAATACTATATATCAGTCATTGTGCTGGAATGGGATATTCAAAAGGTAGGAAAATAATCTGTTACTGATTTTATTCTAAGTCATAGAATCACAGCATCTTCAGAAAAAAAGCCTCAAAGTGATCAAGTTCAAAATCCTACCCACTATAAAAATCTCTTCTTTAATATGGTTGATGGGTGGTAATCTAAATTTTCTCAAATAGGAAACTAATAATATCACACAATGGTCTATTCCACTGCTGGACAGCCTTTCAGTGTTGTAAAGTTTTTATAAAGTCGCTTAGACTTAACCTAAATAAATCTAATTTCTTTCACAGAAGAGGGCTTTTAAAAATGGAAGGCTGTTTTGATGCATGCTCCATGAAGTTTTCCATTTCCTAAGCTAAACAGTCCCTAGTACTACCAATAACAAAAACCAGTTTCCATTTATGTAATATGTTTGCAATATTCACCACAAGTTACATATTTTATCTCATTTATTTCTTACAATATCCTAAGTAGATAATACAAAACAACATATTCATTTCACAGAAGAAAAAAACTGAGGCTCAGAGAATGATGTGGCATGTTCAAGATCACACAACTGTTCAATATCTAGGAAGAGATTTAAACCTACTCAATATAATGCTTTTGCTGTGTTAAGCATCACTGCTTCTAAAAAATTAAAACTAAATAAAAGTTATTAAGTTTCTTGAAAGTGAAAAAACATATTTATAACTTCACTTATTTGTAACTTCAGAAAGACCTTGGTACAGATGGAAGTTTAAGCAATAACGACTTAACCGTTAGAACTGAATGCAAATTATGCCAAATTACTTATAATACACTGAACAAGTGATTCCCAACCTTTTAAAAATCGTGACACCTTTCTACTGTTTGATTTGCTAACAGCTGTCCCCTTCCAAATGTGCCATATGGCATGTATTTTTTTTTAAATAAAAGTAAATTGATATTAATTTTGTTTTTGAAATTATTTTTTCTATGATACCCCTTGAGTTAATTGGAGATATCCTGGGGTGTCAAAAAACCAGCAGGCAGTGGGAATCACTTGACTAAACAGTAACTTAACCTTCATTAAAATAATTATCTTAATTTTTATATAATGACATGATCACTATTAATAAGAATATTCTTTTTCCCTATCTTCAATTATGCTGATAAAGTTAGTGAAAAGTCATTAAAATGTTGTTCAAATATAAGTGAGTCAATCTGCCTATGACCTTATCATTCAAGAGGCAATTTCAGTATTGACTTTGGAAGGCACAGAAGAAAAAAAAAAAAAACTATTAACTAATATTAAATTCCAAATTGTTGCTGAGTCATTTATCTTATATGCTTCATGTGCTCAAAAATTATTTTATAGGCAAAGAGTACTTTATTTTTATGTTTATAACAGTTGGGAGTTGAATGAAATCATGCTAATTGCTATAAGGATGGTCTGTGAAAAGAGCTTGTGGTTCCAATTTAGTTTGCAGACAACAGGTGTCCACATTACAAATACAACTACCCAGATGGCAGACTTTGTCAATTTTGGCAGGAACACCAAGAACTGAAAGAGTAAAGCCTTCGCTACAGATTGCATTTAGTTTTGGATCAGAACTAAGAGACCCTGGAGGGAAGGACAGAGAGCAACTCAAGACTAGCACAGCCCAAGTAGCTGACTCATTGGTTAATGACAAGAGCTCTGAGGCCGCAGAGTGCTAGATAAATCAGCTGTATGATTATTAGAACTCATAAATATAATCTGTATTTCATTTTCCAATGTTGTCAACTGGCAGTTTCCACAATCATAAAAATATGCTTTGAAATTAAGAAACAAAAGGAACATCAATGGCATTCTTCATAAGACAATCGTGTAGCCATTCCCCAAACTACACAGGAGAAAATGATTGATCCTAGTATAAAAATACACAGTCAGCATTTTAGGACATCTTTATTTCTGCTTTAAAATCACTTCTGCTTTTAAAAATATAATAAATTACTAAAACAGAGAATCCAGTTAGATTCTTTAAAGAAATGAAACACAGGGAAATTTTTTATTATTTATCTCACAAAAAACACTATACCTTGCCATTTTAGGAAGCAAAAAAATCCCAGAGAATTATTTAGTTATTTAGAACATAAAAATCTATAATTTCCTTTTAAAATCATAACATCTACCAGAGAAGAAAACAGCAGGTCTCTGACTATAAGGCATATTTGCTGCCATGGAAACAGAGCTTCTTTCTATTCCTGCCCATTGAATTCACATCCTGCTGACATTAATCAGAGATGTCCATTTGTGCCAAATTAATGCCATGTCACAGACACTTGGAGACATACATTCTTGACAAAAATGGGAGCTTTTCTCATTCCCAAAGAGGATAAATTCATAGGGTCTTCACTACCTGAAGGTCTTTCTAATATTCCAGGATCAAGTTAATGAGCAGTCTTACTAAGCTTTGATAAGCTATTCTCTAAAAGCAATAGGGTCTCTGTTCTAGTTAGGAGCAATCACAACCCTCCCCCCACCTCTACTTACCAGCACTGCCTTGAGGGGTCTCACACATTTCACAATAAGACAATAATGAACTATTAACAAAGGTGCAGAGACCACACTGCCAAGTTTTTCTAGGAAGGGATATGTTGATTGAATTAGACTTGGTCTTCTGAATTGTTTCTTTTATAAATTCATTGTTTGATGGACTAGAACAAGATGGTCTTTTCTCTTTTTGACTGGAATTGTTCTGAGTAGTCACTGATTTCCACCTCTTAGCTGCAGGTTGAAAATCACATCCACAATCAATGGCATCCCTCGAAGCTATATTTCTACAATCCAAGGCCTTCTCAGTATCTCTTTGCTGTAGTAAGTGTGATTCATCACATGATGCCATTGTATGCCTTTTCTTATTATGTTTTGGCAAAAAGAAGGCTCGAATATCATGCTGTTTTTCTTTTTCAAACTAGGAAAAGCAGATAGATAGTTCAGGATTGTAACAATCTTTGATTAAATGAAAGGGTTTAATAAATACATTTTTTCTAATTAGCAAATTTAAACCTTTATCCTTTGAATTCAATTAATTTTATGATTTCTGGTGAAAGGCAATTATAAACATTTTTGTATCTTTTCTAACACATCAGAACACCTTAAGAACATCTATGTTATGAAACTTTAAAATATCTTGCTTAGAAATGATCTCTGTTGGGTTTTTGTCAGAGAAAAGTCTTAATAAATGTTCAGGAATTGTCTACCTCCATCAACTCAAGTGAATAATGGAATCAAGGAAAAATGCTTTCATGTTTAAACTGTGCCCAAAGAATAGTGGGAATCATATAAGTATGTGTTTTACCTGAAGATGATTTGTTTTTATAAATGTAAAAGCAATTCAGGAGTAGGAAAATTTACTTTCTTTCTTCTTTGCAAAAACCAAAAGCCTTATTCTACAAATAGCTAGAGTTGCAAGTCTCATTCACCATTCTTTCCCTTTCCAAAATATAAGAATGAACTTCACATTTGGAAGGTGATGAATACTCATTAGCACAATTAATTAAGAGACATTCAAAAGGTCATACACTTGGGGCTGAAAAAGACTTCAATGCAGATCATTCACATCTTTATTTTAAAAAATGAGAAACCCCAAATGACATCACCAAGATAATATAACTGGGCTTAGCAACAATTCTAATATTCTTCCTATTATGCCATACTGCCTCACCAATGATGGCTAATTTATTGAAATAATATTTAGGTAAAGTTGTGTAAACTTAAGTTGTATTGAAAGAGCCATTACAGAATCAAAGAATCAGGAAAAGACCCTAGAGAGCATCTAATCCAACTATACCAGACCAAGTTTCTCTCTAAAGATTCCATTAACAAGGTTAACAAACCACCAAAGCAAGACCTCCAGGTGGAGAAAACTCACTACCTCCAAAGAAGGTCCATCCGCCACTCTTTAATAGGAATAACAATAGCACCGAATTCCGGGTATGGGTGATGAGATAACATGTAAAAGACCACAAATTTTAAAATGGTAATATAAATATCACATTTTCATTACTATTGTTATTATTATCCTAAGTTTTTCTTTACATTAAGCTGAAAACTGTCTCTGGGCAACTTCTGCTCACAGTTCCCAGTTTGACCTTTTGCAACCAAGCAGAACAAATTTAATCTTTCTTCTTGATAATATTTCAAGTACTTAGAGATACATTAACATATACATTCAATATATAAACTCAAGATAAGGGGGGGGGCAGATTTCCTGGCTCTAAGCTGGATACCTCCTTCCTCCCAGTTTGTAAGAATTTATGGTCGTACCCCCCAACCTGTCACAAATGGATTGATGGTCCATCTCTGAAAATTCCCACTCTTTGCCTTCTGCCTTCGTTTTTCTTCTCACTAGAGTCCTATTTAAAAAAGCCTTGTAGTCTCATATTCACTGCTGGATACTCTTGAGATGAGAGTCCGATCCAGTTAATCAATTAAGCTCTCCAATAAATAAAATATTAAAAGCTCTCTAATCTCTATCTTGCTTCAGTTTCTCTGACATTACACTAATACTGATAAAATGTAATTGAGATCATATAACAAATTTAATTTTAAAAAAGACAATAGAACACAGATAATGTTAAGATACGATTTTCCATTCAATATGTAGCAGGAATTGTTCTGTAAGGTTTATCGGTCCCCTTTTCTGTTTGAATTTTACTGAGGTAAGAGATTTGTCTAAGACACAGCCAGTCTAGATCAGGGGCAGGACCTGAATCCAGGTCTGCCTGATCTTAAGCTTAGCTTTTTATCCATTATGCCATGTTACCTCTTAATGCAGAGCATTTGAAGAAAATTTCCATAATCAACTTAGTCTGTCTTTGTGATGTTGCTATACTGGTAAAATTATGACATATATTACCATGAGCTCTCCCAAACTAATACAGAACCTTTACCTTGTATAGCTCTTTTTCATATGCTATTCAAATACATTTTAAATACGCTGAAAAGTTTCAAAATTTATGTGAAAATATAAAATAACAGAGTATAATTAAGGGAACTGAAGTTGTGAAAGATAATTTCAGCTGAGTCTTAGCAAAAGAAAAAATGCTAAAAGAGAGATACAAGATGTAGTTCAAACATAGGATCTTTAATTAAATAACAAATACTAGAAAAAGCTATAAAACACACATTTCTAGGTGAAAAGAGAAAAGGAAAGAAGTAGTAAATAGGCTAAATTAGTTTGGTTCTGAAAAGACAATAAATAATCAAAGATAATGTATATCTTAAGAGATATATAGAGAAAGGATCAAACTACTTGAAAATCTCCTCATTCATCTATTATCAGCTATTTCTAATTCAACTACATTAAGTATTTTTATAGGCCAATTTGCCATTGACTTTATTTAAGTGACATGATTAAGCAAGCAGATTGTATTGCTTTTGGAAACAGCAAATTTCTAGTAGTAAACTCATTTCTCCCTGAAATAAAAGTCTATTATTTGAATGTCTATATTATTCCAGTGATGTACTGTATGAGTCATAGAACACTAATCTTGTTGATCCTCACCCAAATGGCATGAGCATGGTATAACATGTGGCAGGGAAAATCATGTTGCAGAACTGGTATAAAGAATATTAGCAAAGAAATGTATAAATGGAAAAGAAGTTAACTAGCAAGAGTGAGGGGAAAGGAAATGGACAAATCACATGCTCCACTGGAAAGGAAATGGACAAATCACATGCTCCACTGGTATCCCAGTGATGTCAGGAAAAGCAGTCCTCCCAGCATGGTAGAAGGATCAAATAAAATTAACTTAAAGAAGGACAAGGAATAGGGTCAAAAGAAGTGGGCTGGCAAAGATTGCCTGGAGTGAATACTTTATATCAGTAAGACCACAAATTTATTCCTGTTCACAGTGAAGATTGTTATTTATTGTATCATTACAGATTATAAATTGGGATGAAACTCTATGGTTAGTTTTGATCAATTTAAAAACTTCAATATAATTACAAGGGTTCGAGTAAAGATATTTGATTAATAAAACACTGCGCCAGAAAATATTTATATACCATATTTTTCTCAAGATGAATCCTTTCTGGTTTTAATCATAAAACCAGATGATTATTATTATGATGATGATGATTAAGAAATAACTCTTGTTTGATGATGGGAGAGTTCATTTAAATGTGTACATTTACAGCAATTGTTTCATTGATTGTCATGAGATTCATTAAGTTTATTAGTGAAACTTCATTCAGCCTCTCTTCCCTTTTTTATGTTGCCTTGGGTTTGTGATATAGGATAGTAGGGTAACACAAGGACATCATAAATGGCAAAGCAACTGGCTGGTAGAGAATACTGGGTTCAGAAAGACATGAATTTGAATCTTGCCTCAGAGACTAAGCAAGTCACTCTCAGTTTATTCTCTCTCTCTCTTTTTTTTACTGAGGCAATTGGGATTAAGTGACTTGCCCAGGGTCACACAGCTAGAAAGTGTTAAATGTCTGAAGGCACATTTGAATTCAGGTCCTCCTAACTTCAAGGTTGGTGCTCTATCCACTGTACCACCTAGCTGCCCCCCTCAGTTTACTCTTATGTAAAATAACAGCACCTAATTCATAGGGTTGTTGTGAAGATCAAATGAAAATTTTCATTTGTGTTTGCAAAATTTAAAATGCTTTCTTATTATTACCTTACGAATTTTGACCGTAATAATTCTGAATTGTGATTTTATAATTTTGATTGTTTTTAGCAGGGATCATTAAACTACTCTGCAGGGCCAAATCTGATTCAATGCCTATTTTTATACAGTTACTGTATTTAAAGATGTAAAAACTAGACTTAGCTCTCTGGCTATACAAAAATGGACTGATGGTCAGTGACAATAGCTTACATACATATTGTTTATTTATTACTTGGTCTGTGGAAAAGTATTTACTAAGCAACTTGACTATAAGATTAAAAGATGAAAGTTTAATTTTCTTAAAAGAACTATTCTTAATCACTTCTGAAGTCTTTCTTTATGTAAAATTATTTAGTCTTTCCAGACTTATTTTCTATACATTTCTCTCTGTACTCTATCCTTTACTCAACAATCAAAAGGAGCAGATCTGACCATGTTCCTCCTCTACAAATTCTTGTGGCTATCACCTCCTAGATCACAAATAAAATCCTGTTTGAATTTTAAAGCCCTTGTCAAATATAATCTTCTGTATCTTTCAAGTATTATTATACTTGACTCCCTTCCACAGTCATATATACTCTCAGATCTAATCGTGCATGCTATTTCTTGTATAAGAAATTCTCATTCTAACTTTGTGCTTTTTCATTTGTCTCCATTTAAAAAATTCTCTCCTTTCTTTCTCCTTATGCCTACTGTTTAAAAAGAAACAGATCCTTTGAATGCCAGCTAAAATTCTACCTTCTGAAAGAAACTTTTTTCACTGCCCTTAAGGTTAATGTCTTTATTCATCCTATATGTATCTTATTTGTCATATAGCTATTTGCCTGATGTGTCCTCCATGACAACATGGGTTCTTCAAGAGTAGTCAAAAAACAAAACAAAACAAAACAAAACAAAAAACCCTACTTCCTAAAGATGGTATTGGGTAAAAGAATCTCCAACTCAGTTTATATAATAGTGGATTTTTTTTTTTAAAGGAATCCATTTGTCATTTTAACCAGGAATAAAAACTTTAATTCCAATCTGGTCTTTTACCTCTTCAGGAAGATATCACAAAATATAGATGCAATAAAACCTTTGTTTTTCCCTTTCTATATATCCCAGAATTTAGCACAATACAATAGTTGTTTAATTAATACTTATTTCCTTGATTTCAAAGAATTCTAAAAGTCACATTCCTTAAAACATATTCTAAATTCAGATTTTCAGCAACCTCAGAATGGTCTTCCTTCCAATTATTCCAAATTAATGAGATTTTATTACATACATATTTCATAATATCTTCTAGAGGAGCTAACAAAGCAGGTTGGAGTTAAAATTTCTATTCCTGGTAAAATGATAAATGGAATCTCTGCTAAGGAAAAAAAAAAAAAAGGCCATTGTCACATAAGCTGAGTATGAGATTCTCTTACCCTGTTCCACACTAAGGAAGATTTTTTTTTTTGGATGAAGTTTAAAGTTTTAAAAAATTCTCTTACTCTCTACCAAATGCTTGCTCAGGATTTATTAAAATAACAACAAAGTACTTTTTCACTATAGGATTCTTACTGCCTTAAAAAAAAATGCAAGCATTTTCAGACAGTCTCAGTAAGCTATCAATTCATTTTTAGAAGAACTTCCTTTCCTATTTAAACAACATCTAATTTAGGAAGTTTCCACCTGAGACATTCTGCTTTATATGCTGGAGGGCAATTTAGAGTAAAGGAAAGCAGTGATCGACAGTAATCAGATACTGATGCTTATATCTTTCCAGCATGGGAATTTTACCTGCAGTCTACTGTGCCATCAGAATACTTGGGATATTTTGGACCCCTACTGCCATGTAAGACATGTGTGATAGGAAATTGAGGCTTGAACAGAGGAAATTTAAAGTAGAGTAAGATAGATGAAAGTTTGCAATAGATGCAGAAAAAGCATTTGATAAAATCCAACACCCATTCCTATTGAAACACTAGAGAGTATAGGAATAAATGGACTTCTCCTTAAAACAGTCAGCAGCATCTATTTAAAACCATTATATGGTTTTAAAACCATTTAAAACCATTTAAAAGCATCATATATAATGGGGATAAACTGGAACCAATCCCAATAAAATCAGGGATGAAACAAGGTTGCCCACTATCACCATTATTATTCAATATTGTATTAGAAATGCTAGCTTTGGCAATAAGAGAAGAAAAAGAGATTAAAGGAATTAGAGCAGGTAATGAGGAAACCAAATTATCCCTCTTTGCAGATGACATGATAGTATACTTAAAGAACTCTAAAGAATCAACTAAAAAACTGTTAGAAGCAACCCACAACTTCAGCAAAGTTGTAAGATACAAAATAAATCCACATAAATCATAAGCATTGTTATACATCACTAACAAAATCCAATAGCAAGAGATACAAAAGAGAAATTCCAGAAAAAAATATCCTGCAAAAATGTTTGTCAGCCGTCTTTGTATTGGCAAGAAACTGGAAACTGAGTGGATGCCCATCAATTAGAGAATGGCTGAATAAATTATAGTATACAAATGCTATGGAATACTATTGTTCTGTAAGAACAGGATGACTTCAGAGAGGCTTGGAGAGACCTACATGAACTGATGCTAAGTAAAATGAGCAGAACCAGGAGATCCTTATACATGACAACAAGAAGACTATGTGACTATCAATTCTGACAGATGTGGCTCTCTTCAACAATGAGATGATTCAAACCAGTTCCATTTGGTCAGTGATGAGGAGAGCCATCTACACCCAGAGAGAGAAGCATGGGAACAAAGTGTAGAACACAACATAGCATTCTCACTCTCTCTGTTGTTATTTGCTTGCATTTTGTTTTCTTTCTCAGTTCTTTTTCTTCCTTCTTGATCTGATTTTTCTCATGCAGCAAGATGACTGTATAAATATGTATATATATGTGTGTGTGTGTGTATATGATTTAACATGTATTTTAACATATTTAACATGTATTGAACTACCTGCCAGCTTGGGGAGGGAGCAAGGGGGAGGAAGCAAGGGGGAGGAGGGGAAAATTTGGAACAAAAGGTTTTGCAAGGATCAATGTTGGAAAAATGACCCATGTATATGTTTTGTAAATAAAAAGCTTTAATAAAAAAAAAAAAAGATGAAAGTTTGGATGTGCAGAAACTAAAAGAATTTAATAAAAATGGTATTACATAATAGGAAGAGGAGGCAAAGATCAGTTAGCAGCAATGTCAATAATTTATGGGGTTCTAGATTAAGAGCTAGAAGGGGTCTCAGAAGGAGTTGTGGACCAGTGAATTTAAGTGACTTGCTCATGTTGACTCAGCTAGTAAATTGCACAGCCACAATCTGAAATGAGATCCTACAGATCCAGGACTTCTTCACTGTACTGCCTGCCTCCAAATTCATATGATGATGGACAATGATGAATAATGTGGCAGAGAGTCAGTCTTAAGAGATAATATCCTGAAAGAGATGGCCAGAAGCTGGAAGGCATCAGTAACTTGATCTTCATCATAGGTCAGACTTTTGGAAGATGGGCTCTTGGTAATCTTAGTTCACTTCTAAGTGGACTTAGCGCCAAATACACTGATTGTCAAAGAAATCTTAACAATCATGTGTTACAACTGATGGGAAAATATGTAGGAAAATATTTCAAGAAGTGATTTCACATATGTGAGATCAAAAGACTAAAAAAAGCCAGGATTTTGCTATCTATTGGAACAAAATATCTGACTTTAGAAAAATTCCCATTACATATCAATAGTGGGCATGGTAAGAATATCTCAAATTTTTTGTCTTTTCTTATACAAATTTTTTCTGTGACCATGAGCAGGTCATTTATTTTCTTGGTGTCTTTAGAAATGATCTATGTATGAATTACAGGTAAACTCCTGATTAGTAGCAGTAGACATATTCCATACTGTTCCTGACAGTAATGAAGTCATAGGTCAAGACAAAATAGGAAATAGTGTTTTGATAGAAGGAAGGATAGTATTATTAGCCTTATTGTTATGAAGAGAAAGACTGAAACATCTCTAATTAAAGATCCCCCTTCCCAGCTTTGTCCTGAAATTATAATACTTTTAAAATTAAGGCAAACAATGATACTACAAATTAATCTGCATAGGATGTACTTATTTAGCATTTATTCCAAATAAAATTAGCTTTTACTCCAAGTTTACATTAGTTTAACATTAGATATCCAGAGTGCAGATGTAATTTCTTCATTTTGAAAAAAAAAAAATTCATGAAGTAAGTAGAAGAAATGAAGTCTACTATATCAATTGTGATAGCTAGGGATGACAAGACAAACAGTACTTGCATGACACAATGGGCCAGTAAATCAGTTTGAATCCAAGCATATTATCTAAGATTCTTAAAGATGCTAATATGAAAAAATAATCCTATAGCAACAACTCAGGCTGTCAACTAAACGAAAAAATAAAGTAACATCAGTCATTTCTAGACATTTATACATAAGGGAAATAAATACAAATGTTTTTATCTTATTTCCCTGCTAGATCAAGAGCACTTTAAACCAAAAATGAAGGGAGAAGGAAAAACTCCCCACATTTTTTACCAAGTCACTTAATCACAAGCTGCTACTACTAGGAAGGACAATTCAGAGAAGACAATATTCAAGAAGATAAACAGCAATAAAGCCTTTTACTCTAGGTTTACACACAAACATTTAAGATATAAGTAACAAACATACTTAGAACAAAGAAGATGCAGCTGTATAGGCATTACTGATATTTGGTACTATGGGATTAGTGATTAGAATCTGGCTATAGCAGGGTGATCCCTACACAAATGGAACAAAATTGGCAAAAAAGGATTATGCATTCATACTTTATATTAAGAAGATCTATTCCTAGGAAGTCATCTAGCAGCTACAAGAGGAAGCTCTTAGGAAAAGATCAATGGAAAGAGAAGCAGAAGCAATGCAATCAAAAGGATTATGTTATAGACCACTAGGAAGTCCAGGAATGAGATCCCAAAGGGGATTTGAAAGCATCATGGGGAGTTTTCACAATACAATCATCTTCTTGAGCTAGTGTGCTTGAACTTTCCCTCTTTGTCTCTCTCTCAGAAGGCAGCAAGGGGGTGTAAACAAAGTACTAGATGTGGAGTTCAAATCCTACTGGAAGACAATAACTAGTTATATGACCCTAGGTAGTCACTTAACACCTCTACTTCAATTTTCTCAAATATAATATGCAGGAATTGGGCTTGATGACCTTCAACTCTATAAATCTATGATTCTCTATCAAAATCAAGATAGAAGAAAAGTTCTTAACTTTATTTGAGGTTAAGGATATTTCTGGCTTGGAGATTTAAAATAAAAGATTTACAATTACAAAAGTTGAATTCAAATACTGTTTTAGATACTTAATAGCTATGTAATCACAAGTAGATCAGCTTTCTCACTTGTAAATTAAGAAAACTGGATATGATGGCCTCTAAGGTTTTTTAGCTACTTCTACCTAGTGAGTGCAGGACTGAGGGGCAGGGTTCCTGTTGATTCTGGGCACTTGCAGGAGAGCAGAATCCCTAATTTTAAAGGTTTCTGGGAAGGGAGGACAGGTATAGTTTGAAGCTACTAGAGGGATCATAAGGAGCAAGATCATTTGTGGAACAGTTTGGATGGGGGTGCTACCTGTGGCTTAGGAGTGGACAGGAAAGCCCAAATTTGGGCCAGGGAACTATATATATTATATGTATATAGTATAGACCCAAATAATAGTAAGATGTACCTAAGTTTTGAACCTTATATCTATATAATTTGGTTACAGTAATAGCTGCTAATAAATAAAAATGAGTAAGTAAATAAATGAACAAAAATAAGTAAGCAAAGGAGAAAAAACTCAAGAATAAGTAATTACTATGGGGCTAGAGAAGATCTGGGATCATATTCAGAAGAAGTTAATGGAGCTAAAAAAAGTCACTCTTTTTTCACTGAGAAATATCAAGTGGTCCCAAGCACAAAAAGTTTTTAGAAGAACTTAAAAAAAGACTTCAAAAATCAAATAAGAAAGTCAGAGAAAAAAATTAGAAAATAAAATAAGAGAAATTCAAGAAAAACATGAAAAGAAAATGGAAAATGAGAATTCAAAACTTATGGAAGAAAAAAATTCCTTGAAAACTAGAACTGGGTAAGCTAATGACATTCTAAAATAAAAATATAATAAAATCATAAAACAAAATAAAAGAATGAAAAAAGAAGAGAAAATGAAACATCTCGGAAAAACAACTTATCTGGAGAACAGAATGAAGAGTAATAATATAAGAATAGTTGAACTACCTGAAAATTACAATTTAAAAAATCATATACAATATCACAAGAAATTATCAAGAAAAATTGGCCTGAAGTTCTAGAACAAGGACGCAAAGTAGATTTTGATCACCAACTGAAAGATCACCAGGAGGAAAACTTATAGGAATATCACAGTTAAGTATATAAATTGGAAGCAAAAAGAAAAAAAATTAAATATCATGGAAGTACAATAAGGATTATATAAGACCTAGCAGCTACCAAGTTGAAAAATTCTAGATCTTGAAACACTATATTCCAAGGAGCAAAAGAGCTGGGCTTACAAGGAAGGGTAACTTACCCAACAAAGTTAAGTATAATCCTGAGTGAAAATAAAAGGAACATTTAACAAATAGAGTTTCAGGTTTCTGTGACAAAACCCCCAGAACTTAAGAGAAAATTTGACATATGATATCCAGGAGAAGTATAAGGTCAACATTAAAGACCAATCCATGTTTTTTTTAGGGGAGGAGGGGAAAAAAGTAAAAAGTGTACAGCAGAGAACAAAAGAAAACTAAGAAACAAAGAAAAGCTCTGAAAATAATGTGTAATATTTAGTATATAGACTTTCTTGACATGGAATTTATTATTTTTTTATTGAATTCTTTTTTTATCGTTTCCTTTATACATGGTTTTTTTTTCTCTTTTTAAAATTTTGTACTTAAGTGCAAATTTTTAAAAAAATTATAAAAGATTTTTAAAAGATTTGACAATTGGGATCTTTAGTAACATAGAAATGAGTAGATTCAGCTGATGAAAGTGGTTGTAAGTCAAATTACAGAGAGTTAAGAAGATAATGAAAGAAGTGAAAGTGAAGATGTTGATAAGTGACTTTTTTCAAGGAGTTTGGCTGAGAAATGAAAGAGAAATATAGGATGACAGCTAGCAGGCCAAAAGCAGTAAGCATTTATTAAGCATGAATTATGTGTTGAGCAGGAATGGTAGGGACTAGTGAAGGAATTTTTAGGGATTCAGGAGACGAGCATATTTACAGACAGAAGAGAAAGAACTCATAGACAGGGAGAGATTAAGACTTAAATTAATGAAAAAAAAAAAAATCAAATGAAGGTGGCCTTTTTGTACCAGATCTAATATTACATTATATAGCAGCAGTTACCAAAACCATTTGGTATTGGCTAAGAAATAGACTAGTTGATCAGTGGAATAGGTTAGGTCCATAGGACAAAATAATCAATAACTTTAATAATCTAGTGTTTGACAAACCCAAGGACCCCAGCTTTTGGGATAAGAACTCAGTGTTTGACAAAAATTGCTGGGAAAATTAGAAATTGATATGGCAGAAGCTAGGCACTGACCCACACTTAACACTGTACACCAAGGTCTGGTCAAAATGGGTTCATGACTTAGGCATAAAGAATGAGATTATAAATAAATTAGAGGAACATAGGATAGTTTACCTCTCAGACCTGTGGAAGAGGAATGAATTTATGTCCAAAGAACAACTAGAGATCATTATTGATCACAAAGTAGAAAACTTTGATTATATCAAATTGAAAAGTTTTTGTACAAACAAAACTAATGAAGATAAGATTAGAAGGGAAACAATAAACTGGGAAGACATTTTTACAGTCAAAGGTTCCAATAAAGGCCTCATTTCCAAAATATATAGAGAATTAACTCTAATTTATAAGAAATTAAGCCATTCTCCAATTGATAAATGGTCAAAGGATATGAACAGACAATTCTCAGATGAAGAAATTGAAACTCTTTCTAGCCATATGAAAAGATGCTCCAAGTCATTATTAATCAGAGAAATGCAAATTAAGACAACTCTGAGATACTACTATACACCTGTCAGATTGGCTAGAATAACAGGGAAAAATCATGCACAATGTTGGAGGGGATGTGGGAAAATAGGAACACTGAAACATTGTTGGTAGAACTGTAAATACATCTAGCCATTCAGGAGAACAATTTGGAACTATGCTCAAAAAGTTATTAGGCTGTGCATACCCTTTGACCCAGCTCTTATACCCCAAAGAGATCTTAAAGAAGGGTAAGGGACCTGTATGTGCAAGAATGTTTGTGGCAGCCCTCTTTGTAGTGGCCAGAAACTGGAAACTAAGTGGATGTCCATCAATTGGAGAATGGCTGAATAAATTATAGTATATGAATATTATGGAATATTATTGTTCTGTAAGAAATGACCAACAGGATTATTTCAGAAAGGCCTGGAGAGACTTACATGAACTGATGCTGAGTAGAACCAGGAGATCATTGTATACTTCAATAACAATACTATATGATGATCAATTCTGATGGATGTGGCCATTTTCAACAAAGAGATGAACCAAATCAGTTCCAATAGAGCAGTAATGAACTGAACCATCTACACCCAGCAAAAGAACTCTGGGAGATGACTATGAACCACTATATAGAATTCCCAATTCCTCTATTTTTGTCCACCTGAATTTTTTAATTTCCTTCACAGGCTAATTGTACACTATTTCAAAGTCTGATTCTTTTTGTACAGCAAAACAACTGTTTGGACATGTATACATATATTGCATTTAATTTGTACTTTAACACGTTTAACATGTATTGGTCAACTTGCCATCTGGGGTGGGTCAAGGAGGGGAAAAATTAGAACAAAAGGTTTGGCAATTGGTCAATGTTGTAAAATTACCCATGCATATATCTGGTAAATAAAAACTATTAAATAATTTTTTTTAAAATTAAAGACATAGGAGGATAACAGTGGAGACAATCTAATGAAAAATGAAGGAGGGAACAAGGTGTTGAGTATAGAGACTGGCTTTCGAAGAAGTGCCAATTTTTTGGAGATTGTAGTAAAGGATAAATAATGAGCAATGATATCAAGGGGATAAAAGAAGACTTTAACACTGAATAGTGTCATTTTCTCACTAGAGTATGAGTCTGCGTCTTCAGCAAAAAGAATAGAACGAGGGGGATATAAGGAAAGACTGAAGAGAAAAAAAGTTATGGAACTGCTCCTTTGAGGAGTGAGATAGGATGCTGCAGGATGTAGCCCATGGGAAGGCAGTTTGACACCTCTGGTGTAATGGACAGAGCACAAGACTTGGAATTAGGAATATATGGGTTTTATTCCTACCCTCGGATAACTAATTTTGTAACCTTGGTAAATCACTTAAAATCTCTGATCCGGTGTTCTTAGATATAAAATGGGGATAATAATGTCTACTTCACAAAACTGTTCTAAGGATCAAATGTTAATTTGCATATAAAAGAACTGACAGCCATGAATTGCTATATAGCAACTAGTATGAGTAGTAGTATTAATCTTGAATATGCTATAACCTGTGGTAATTTTGTAGGTCAGTTTTGCTTTGCTATTTTTCTCTATTACAAAGAAAAGTTCAATAGAGGCTTTGGGTTGGCTTATTTGTTACAATTTATCAATTAAAAAAAGAAAAATGCAGGGGCAGCTAAGTGGTGCAACGGATAGAGCACCAGCCCTGAAATCAGGAGGATCTGAATTCAAATGTGACCTTCCTAGCTCTATGACCCTGGGCAAGTCACTTAAACCTAATTGCCTCAGCAAAAAAAAAAAAAAAAAAAAAAAAAAGGTTTAAAAACAAATGTTCAATAAAGATTATTTGGTTACAGTTTCCTGAAAGATGGATTTAATTTAAAAGCAGTGATTTTTGGGAGAAAGATCCAGAATACAAGGTTTTGTAAAAGTGAATATAAAAAACCATTTTTGCATGTATTTAGAAAAATAAAATACTATTAAATTTTTTTAAAGGAGAGATAAAACAGCTCAAACACAGAGTACAAAAACAAATTCAGCCAGATGTAAAATAGGTCTAGGAATGCAACATTGAAGGTAAAAATACTAAAATGATTAGCTGAATGAACCTTTTAACAACAAAAATACAAAGAAAGTAAAAACAAAAACAAAACATCCTAATACTTTGGGCAGATTCCTCAACTTCTATGTAGCTTGAAACTTCTATATATGCCTTATTTTTTTTCCAATCCTAGATACAATGATTCTTCTTTTTGTGAAAGCTAACTTTTCTCCTTGTATCCTTCCTCCTCTCTGAAAATAAGTGCTACTGATCACTCCTTTTCCCAACTCTGTTCCATAAGCCCTCCACCTAACATTTTCCCTCTCTCTTCCCTACTGCATATTAAATGCTCAGTTCTCTTTTATCTTACCAAAAAAAAAAAAAAAAAAAAAAAAATCCTTCCCTTGCCACTATCATTTCCCCTCTTCCCTTCATTGCTATACTTCTAGGAACAGTATCTTATACTCTCTTACTGTTACTGTTCCTTAACACTTTAACATCTTGCTTTCCAATGTGCTGCTCTAATGAACCTCTTTTCTTCAAGATCTCTAAGGAGCAGTGGGTTTTTTATCAAGTCTTCAACTCTCCAATTGATACTTCTGCAGTAACTGACACTGCTAACCTCTTCTCTGCCCACTTTTACCCACATTCCCTCCTCCTTTAATTTCTAAGATGCTGCTTTCTCCTGGTTTTAGTGCTTACTACTTGTCTGCCCCTTCTTAATTTTCTTTGTTGGTATATGGTTCCTTAGTTTCTTACTGTGGGTGAACTTCCAGATTTTATCCTAGATTCTTTATTCTTCCCTTTCTTTTAATTATAGCTTTTTATTTACAAGATATATGCATAGGTAATTTTTCAACATTGACAACTGCAAAACCTTTTGTTACTGTTTTTCCCCTCCCCCAGATGGCAGGTTGACCAATACATGTTATATATGTTAAAGTAAATGTTAAATACAAGATATGTATACATGCCCATACAGTTATTTTGCTGCACAAAAAGAATTGGATTTTGAAATAGCTTCACTTTCTTTTCTTTATTTTTTAACTTTAATTATCTCATTCACTCCAATGTCTTTAATTATAAAGAAATAGTCCTCAAGTCTATTCATCTGTTCACCATCTCCACACTATGCTTCAACCTTACATTTCTAAGGGTCTACCTGTATGTCCTATTACTCTTTCAATCTCGGTTTATCTGTTTCCTTCTCTTCATTTAGAAGGCAACCATGCTTGGTTCAGTCTCTTATGAATTTTGGCCTGGGCTGATGTCACAGCTTCCAAATTGAACAACCTCCTTTAGTCTTTACCCTTTCCAATTATCACTTGACATGACAGTCAAAACAGTCTCACTTAGAGAAAAAAATCTCTCTTTTTCCCCTCTCTTCATCTTCTCCCTCTTATATCTAAAAGCTATCAGTGCCTCCTTATTATATCAAATATAATACAAATTTATTAGCCTAGGAATTAAAGCCATTTATAATCTGGCTCCAATCGACATTTCCAAAGGTTGTTTTTTTTTTTTTTTTTAAACACACTCCTTGAATAAGATTATTTCACCCATCCCAATCATTCATGCCTCCACATAGCTTAGAGAATACTTCTCCCTCATTCTTTTCTTCCTTCAAGATTTACCTTAGACACCTCTTACATCATAACACTATTTCTGTGTGGCATATCTGAAAGTTAAATTTATACTCTTCAAGTATTTTGTAACATTTTAAAATATTTATTTTGCTCTTATCCTATTCTACCATTATAATACTTATATCTTCATTATTATATTTATCTCCAATTGCCTGTAAACTTGAGAAGAAACGAAGTTTTTTTTTTTCATCTTTTTAAATACTCAGTACCAAGCACAATTCTTAGCACAAGGTAGAGTCAACTGAAATCTGAATTAAAAAATATAACCTTTTTTATAATCCATTTGGCACATATATAAGGAGTATGGAAAGGGGAAATATAAGTCAATCAAATAAACCTTATATGCCAATATATTTTTAGTTGTTAAAGGCAAGATTAAACTAAAAATGTGTTATCTCTAGCAATATTCTTTGTACCTAGAAATAGCTTTCTAGGATGCCAAATGGTATGAATATAATATTCTAGTTAATAAAGTCTTGTGATTTCTTAGAAATGGCTATTTTAAATGACTTTTTAAACTGTTAAGCAAAAAAATCAAATGAAGATTATTTTAAATTTTAAAGTGTTATCCAAATGTGGCAAAATATTAATTTTCAGCATGAGGTTCTTTGGCAACAATGATATGGTTAAGAGAACGTGTCCATGTGGCAGACTGAACGTGAGAAAGAGAACTGCATTTTTCTCCTTTCATTTATACAGTTGGCAACTAAATTATTACTTTGCTTTTCATCTATTCAATATTGCTTTTTGTTTAAAATGCTGGAAATAAAAACTGTAAAATGCTTAAGATGGTGTATTTTTTCAATAAGGTTCAGGGACCTAATCTTTTAGCTCTTTTTTACACTACAGAAAACTCTTATTCTTTTGAGATGATTCTCTTGGCAATGGTGAAATAAACAGAAGGTATTAAAGTTGCTGGAGAGCAAAAGGAAATCAAGTGAAACCAAAAAATGCAAGACAAGCATTTGACAGATTACTATGATTGTGCCTAAACAAAAATACACTAACAAAAGGGACTGATCTAAGTATATGACAGATTCCTTTCAAATGACAACTCTGATGAAAAGCCATTAAAATCTTGATACAACAATATTATGCTTCTAATAGAATGAATTTTAATTTATTAAAAAATATATTATTAAAAATGAGTGATTGTGAAATATCTAGTCAAATAAAAAGTAAAATCTTTAATAGTTCATGTTTATTTAGTTCTTTTAATATTTAACAAGCCCTTTCCTTGTAATTAAAATGTTTTTCAGAAATATATCCAAAAACTTCTAAAATATTTTTTAAAGATGCACATGGAAGAATATTTTCAATTATTTTATTCATGAGAGTAGTTATGATTTCCCCTCAAAAGAAGGTAACTAAATGTAGTTTTTAGTCAATTCCAATGTTTGGTGCTATGTAGACAAATCTCTGACAATCTGTTGCATTCATAGAAATAGTCAATTTTTCCCATAATAGAAAGCTAATTTTCTTTGGAAGAAGAAAATATGGTAATAGTATAATCCATTAACAAAATTGATTTATTTTCTATTATATTTAAAGATGACCTAGCAGGCAATAAATACAAAATATTTTGCATTCTTTCCCACAATAATATGAATCATCATAATCAAGATTCAGTACAAAGAGCAAGATTACCTAGTAAATTTATCAAACATAACATTTCAAAAGGTTTAACAATTTGAAAATTTTACTGAGAAGCTACTGAATGCAATAATAGTATTTTGGATTTTACTTATGAATTCATTAATTGGCTCATTATATTAGATAACCTGAATGATGCAATCAACCTCTATTTTGTTAGATGAATTGTTCAATATCTAATCACTTGAACAATAAAAAAAAAGGAGGACTAGACATTTTTTCTTACATCTATGACCTCTCAAAGAACTCCAAACCAGAAATTAAATGCCAAATATAAAGCAAATTCAACTTTCTATCTGGCCTACGACACTAGGAACTCAAAAAGATTTAAAAAACAAAACCAAAAAAGTACAAACTACTGTGTGTCTTGAGCTAATTTGCTGGGCTGTCTGTAGCAAGGTTATATCAACTGGCCCAACTTATGGCCTTGTAACTAAATAAAACCAACACCCAAGCCCCTATATAAAGAGAAAGCTTCTTCCAATACCTTAGAGATCTAGGCTCCAGAATGCTAAAGTTTGCTGGTGGCCTCAGTGGCCAACACTGCTGCAGCATTCTATTATAAAAAAGATCTCTGCATGACACTGGAAGAACTGAGAGAATGGGACAGACAAGTGTCTGCTCAACCACACAACTCAATTCCTGACCCCTTGCTCCCCAAACCACAGATATCCAAACTCCAAACTACAGAAATCAATGCCAGCTGCAGTAGCAACACACAGAAGTGCTCTGATGGGACAGGATATAGTTTAAGTGGGGAAGCTTTGTAATACTTCTCTAACCTAAGGGAAAAGCCTCAGCATTCAGCTGGGGCTATTCATGTCTTCCCCAAAGCTAACTAGTGCAGAGACTTAGACCGGGGAACTGTGAATTACTCAAAATGGAAGAAGGCTGAAATGTTTTGAGATCTTTCAGGAGTAGAGGGAGTCAGAATATGAATAGAAAAAAATATGGGTGAAAGGAGACAGAAATTATGAAAGATTTCATGTACACGGCAGGAACTTTGGAGACAGTATGATTTAATCCTACAACAAAGTGGAATTGATAAGACAATGGTTATCTAGTTTACATGTGAGTTCTCTAGTTCAGTATGATTGATTTAGTCTTACAACAAATAATGGTTCCCTAGTGATATGATTGGTTTATACTCAGTATGCTGTAATGATGTAATTATAATAGAGCATATAAACTGAAATGAGGCAAATGATTAGAAAACAGCCTTCCCCACCCCAAGGGATGTGTGTAGATTTGATTGTAACTTAGAAGACCATTGGACTTTTAGAAATATTAGAGTACACATCCCCTTGGTTCTCTAGGGAAGAAGAATTAGAGCCAGACAAGTGGAAATTAGTTGGAGAGCAACTAATTGAATATTACAATGATAATGGCCCTGATTCAATTCCTAAAGAAACATAAGTTTTAGAATAAGGAAAAAGAAGAAAGAGCAGGAGGAAGAGGATACTGATAAAACAGTTGAAAAGCATAAAGAATTAGACAAGAAAGGAATTAACACAATGCTGATGAAATTAAGGAATGTGGTACTTCAAGGCAGGAGCCATTAGGGCGTTCCCCATCCCCTGACCTACCCCCTTCAATTAACTCTTTATGGGTGGAGGTGAGAAGGAGAAGGGGAAGAGGCAGTGACACCATCAGCACCATCCAAGCAGGAGCTTTGTCCACACCCTATGACAAGATTACAAAAGGCACCTGTTAAAGCTAAAAAAGGACAAGATAGATCTGATTTAAAAATAGAACCATATCTTGTTATTTAAGAGTTTGACTCTTCAAGTCAAGAAAGGAGAAAATATACTCCTTTTGATCTAGAAATTATCAAAGATCTGAAAAAGGGTTGCACTCTTTATGGGGCTACATCGTCTTATATTAGATGGTATTAGAGAATTTGGCTTATGAAATTTTAACCCCCAGTGATTGGAAATCTTTAGCAAAGAGATGTTTAGAACTTAGACAAAACTTGTTGTGGCTTGTGCAGTACAGTGAACTATGCCAAATACAAGACCAATGAAATAGGCAAACTGGAGTTAATATACAAATCACCATTAATCAACTAGCAGTTATAGGTCAGCATGCAGATGCTTTAGCAAAGATTAATTATCCTTTGAGAGCATATGAGCAAATTGCTACTGCTGCTATAAAAACATGGGGTAACCTCCCAGAAAAACAAAATAGAAGAGAAGCCTTCACAAAAATAGAACAAGGTCCAAAAGAACCCTTTACTGATTTTGTGGGACGTCTGCAGACAGCTGTCATATGAACTACTGATGAAAATAAAGCAACCACAATAATGATAAAACAACTTGCTAGAGAAAATGATAATGAACTTTATAGAAGAAATATACAAGCATCATTATGTAGATGCTCCTTTGGAAATCATAAGATACTGTGCCATAGTGGGCACAAATGCCTTTTATACCCAGGCTATGATGCAGAACATGTGAAAAAGGGTTCCCTCGTGGCAAGGGACTTCCAGAGAGACTCGACGATACTTTCAATCTTGTAAAGTAGGGCATCTGAAAGCTCAATGTTGGCACAGAGATAGAGTGAGAAGACAGGGTGAAAGAACAAGATGCAAAATCCTATATCCAAAATGCAACAGGGGCTTCCATTGGGCATCAGAATGTAGATTGACTCAGGGAAGCAGGAGGAGGGGGCCTAACTCCAGGGCCTGAGGCAAAAAACAGGTGGGGCATGATGGCAGCCAAGATTACACTCAGAGAGTCTTTATAAGTTCAATATTAAGACATGATCAATTAGCCAAATAGCAATCTGATGGAAGACATGAACAGTCAACAAAATCAGATGGGAAAAAGGGATTGCAATTAGGGAAAATAAGAGTTGTAGTCATCTGGGACTTCTGAGATATCCCCTGTAGAGGTGAAATCTGTCCTTGTCTGGTCCATGGATCCTTTCCTTTCAGGCACAGTAGGCTTAACCATTTCACCTTCTGAGAGTGCTTATAAAAACAGTGTCGATACATACACTGACTGATGTGGAAACTGGAGAATATGTAGCTAATATCCCAGTCACTAAAATAGGTAGACAATGTGTGACTTATCAACCAGGAGAAGTAGTAGCACCAGATTTACTGTTATAGACCCCTAATAAGCAATCTGGTGATAGTTGCCCAGATTCTGATTCCAAGTAGCAGAATCCAGGAATTTTCTAGACAGCAGCTGTAGCAGCTAACCGACCTATGCTCACTAGCTATATAAATGGCACGCCATTAGAAGGATTGGTAGATACTGGTACAGATCGTACAGTCATTAGAGGTGCCAACTGGCCCAGTCACTGTCCAAAGATTGAGGCAGACACCTATATGTCTGGTGTAGGAGGATCAATAGCAGCTGAAGTTAGTGCTACCCCTTTGAGATGGACTTTTGAAGGTGAAATGGGAGTTTTTACTCTTTTTATAGTTGAAAAAAATCCCCATCAATCTGTGGGAAAGAGACATTTTACAGCAGGTAGGATTACAATTGAGTACTTCAGCTTTTTAGGTAGGGCTGATATTGAAAGCCTGCCTATACTCTCAACTGTTCCCATTCCATGGAAAACTGATATACCAGTGTGGATAGAACAGTGACCCTTAACAAGTGATAAAATTCAGACCTTAGTAGATATAGTGCAAGAGCAACTTGACCAAGGGCACTTACAATCTTCTCTAAGTCCTTGGAATTGTCCTGTATTTGTTGTAAAAAAGAAAATGTAGAAAATGGAGGATGTTGACTGATTTAAGAAGAGTAAATGAACAGATGGAAATTATAGGAACTCTTTAGCCTGGATTTCCATCTCCTACACTTTTGCCTAGAGAATGGCCTCTTTGGGTCATAGACATTAAGGACTGTTTCTATTCTATCCCTCTAGATAAGGAGGATATGAAAAGATTTGCCTTTTCAGTGCCCAGTGTTAACTTACATGAGCCTTATAAAAGATATGAATGGACAGTCTTGCCACAGGGAATGAAAAATAACCTTATTATGTGTCAAATGTATGTTGCTGCTGCTCTTACTCCTGTAAAAAAGCATTTCCAAAAGTAATGTTATTACATTACATGGATAACATTTTGGGGTGTGCACCTGAGGAGCAAATGTTGGAAGCATGTCTACAAAAGATCATAGAAACACTAAGGAAGTACAAATTGCATATAGCTCCAGAAAAAAATTCAAATACATGCTCCTTTTCAATATTTAGGTTATGAAGTATATCCTAAGGTGCTTACAGTACAAAAACTTTCTTTAAGAACAGAGAAGTTGAATACTTTAAATGACTTTCAAAAATGAATAGGATATATTCAATGGATGCGGAGTGTTAGGCTTAACTACCAATCAATTCCAACCTTTATATGATTGCTTTAAACTCACCATGCTAGCTTACAAAAAAGTTCAAGAGGCTTTCAGAGAAGTTGAACTGGCTTTATCCAATGTGGTTTTAAAGAGTCAAAAAACCCTTGGAAATATAAGTTTTTGCTACAAAAGAAGTACCCACAGTACAGTAGTGCTTCATGAAGGAGACAGTATGATAGAGTGGGTGAACCTCCCAGCACAACCAGAACAAAGCCTTACTCCTTACTCAGTGCTTGTCGCTAGAATTTTATTAAAGGTCATTAAGTGAGTAGTACAATTATCTGGGATAAGACCTAATAAGATATACACCTTTTATACCAAAGCACAAATTAATGTATGCTATGAAACCATCCCAGAGTAGCAAATTTTATTGGCCATGGCTCCAAATTTTACACCGGGTCTCCATTAAAGATAATCCAGCTATTACATAATTGGCAATGGATTTTTGAAGAAAAGGTTTTTAAAGTTCCTCTTAAAGGTCCAACTATCTTTACAGATGCATTTAAACATAACATTTGTGCTATAAATTCTCATGACTTAATTATAAAGAGAGTAGTCAGATCTCCTTTTCAGTCCACTCAGCAGAATGAATTGTATGCAATCATTCTAGCTCTTACTTATTAACCAGGAGATGTTAACATATCTGATTCAGCCTATTCAGTAGGTGTGATACAAAGAATCGCCACAGCCCAAGTAAAATTTGTAGCTTCTAATGTATGTCAGCTTTTTAAGGAACTTCAAGATCAAGTGAGAAAGCATCTAGGTAAGAGTTATATCTTGCATGTCTACTAGCAGAGTAAACTTACAAGCCCTATTTTTTATGGAAATTTAAAGGCAGATAACCTTCTAATTATGTTAGCCAATACTCCTTTATTTCTGGCAGACCAAGAATCTTATTCTAAATATCATCAGGTCGCTCAAGCTTTATGTTTACAATTTGGGATAACAAAAGAGTAAGCTAGGAGCATAGTAAAAGCCTGTACAACTTGCCTTCTTTTCCACGCTCCTACCCTCCTTCCAGGAAAAAACCCTTGTGGTTTGAGACCCAAGAAATATGGCAAATGGATACAACTCATAAATCTTTTGGCCATCTGTCTTTTATCCATGTTGTAGTAGACACCTTTTCAGGCTTTATTTTTGCAATACCAGCAGCAAAAGAGACAGCCTGAGTGGTCACTGAATTCCTTATACAAGCTTTTGCAATCATGGGCATGCCACAAGCAGTAAAAACAGATAATGGATCTGTATATATTTCTAAATATTTTGTACATATTTGTGCACAGTATCAGATTTTACACACCACTGGCATACCTTTTCATCCTCAAGGACAGGCAATAGTAGAGAGGAGAAACAGAGACATTAAGATGCTCCTTCAAAAACAAAAGAATGGGGGAGCCACAGGTAACCCTAGAGAACTTCTAAATTTAGCTCTTTATACCATTAATTTTTTAATTTTTGATAAAGATGCACTGGCTCTGACAGACAGGTTTTATAACCCACTGGAAGGGCAGTGTCCAATGTGAGCAGCTCCACTATCTTTAGATAATCATCAGGTGATGTGGAGAGATCCAGAAAGTGGTGAATGGAAGGGACCAGATAGGTTAACTGCTTGGGGGGGGGAAGGGGAGGACACTGCTTGTATCTCTACAGATGGAGAAGGAATCAGATGGGTGCCAACGAGCCGTATTTGCCTTGTCCATCGGAGAGAGACAGAAAAAGAGAAAAAAACCTCAAAACAAAGGAGAAGACCTAAGAAACATCTCACACTGAAAGAGCATGGTTGATAATAGGACTGTTACAGAACTTCAAAACCAGCAGAAATCATTGGATTCCTTGAGACATGATAAGATTGATAGAGGACTTCAAAATATACAGGAATCATTGGATTCCCTGACACATGAAGTAATGGACAATAGATTGGTTTTGGATTATTTCTAGGACTTATGGATATGTATAATTTCTCATGTTGATTCATGTTGTTTGTTATATCACTACTAGCCGGTGTTATATTATTATGTGCTTGTGTAATACCTCCCATCTTCATGGATTTATGTATTCCTGTTTCAAGTGAGACCCTCCAGAAACCCGCTAATCTGGTTTGACCCCCCATTTCGCTTTGGTGTTTTCATATTCCCTCCTGAGAAGTCAGGGAGGATGTGATCACCTCCTTTTTGGGGCTCTCACCTCCCTGAAAAGTCAGGGAGGGCGGGACCACCTATGTTCTAAAACAAAAGAAAGCTGGAGATGTAAAGGTTAGGAACTTTGAAGAAATATACTTAAGGCTCAGTATGATTGATTTAGTCCTATGAGGTGTTAACTCAGTGGAATTTATAAGACAATTGTTATGTAGTTTAGCATGTGTATTCTCTAGTTCAGCATACTGACTTAATCTTACAATAAATAATGGTTCCCTACTGATATAATGATTGGTTTATACTCAGTATACTATAATGATGTAATTGTAATAGAGCATATAAACTGAGACAAACTCAACCAGAGACAGACAGGGAGAAGACAGAGGACTGGAGGCTGGAGCTGGCTGGCCTATCCTCCTGCTTCCCCCATTGAAACCAAAGCCCATCTGAAGGACTTCCAGAAAGCTAGCTGAGCCCCAGGCAAGGAGACAGACTGTAAAGGAGCCAATAAAGACTTTTGGATCTTATCCTGGCTATTCTCTTGGTGATTACTCTGCTGAAAAGAAGGTTGGTCGGAAGACCTCCAGAAAGCTAACCAGAACATTACAATTTCAGAAGGAAGAAAACTCAAAGACTTGAGCATAAGCATATAAATTAACAGGGAAACTGTTAACAGCAGAAAGTAATATGGCCTCCAGATCTAGTAAAGATGTTAATGAACAAATACTACAGAAAAAAGAAAATTGCTCAATACTGGACGAAATATAAGTCCCTGTGGAATTTGAGGAAAACAAAGAATTACAATAAGCTGTTTCAGAATGAATTAAAAGAGAAATAAGAAAGGGCAGCTAGTTGGTACAGTGGATAGAGCACCAGCCCTTAAATCAGCAGGACCTGCGTTCAAATCTGGCCTCAGACACTTAATACTTCCTAGCTGTGTGATCCTGAGCAAGTCACTTAACCTCCGCAAAAAAAGGCAAAAAAAGGCAAAAAAAAAAAAAAAAAAAGAAGAAGAAGAAGAAGAAGAGAGAAAGAGAAATAAGAATGATGAAAGTGTAATGAATGGCCTATACAGCAGAAATAATTGTGTAGAATAGAAAAGCTTGGATCTATCTTGCATGTTTCAAATAAGAAACAAAGGAGAGGACAACTGATTGGAATTCACTTACAGAGAAGTGAAGGACAATCTTGAAAAAAAGAAAAGCAAAAAACAATAACTTTAAAAAGAAAACATGATTTCAGTTCAAGCAAAACAAACTGATCTTGCAGCAGAATGTGTAGAGACAACCGAAGAATTATACATCTAGATGAAAACAAGTCAAAAAAACATGATAATTAAGAAATAATACAAAAAAACTTCAGAACAAAGAAAAAGAAATATCAATTTAAAAAGGCATAGTGTGAATCAAAAAAAAAATACAGCTGAAAACTCTAAAATACATGGTTAAATTTAACAATTCAATTTAGAAATATCTTTGGGAAGCTGTGTAGAGGAGTACACACCTAGAATTAGGTAATTAATTTAGGATGTAAAATTCTGTAACACCAAACAAAATGCATTGATTCTTTTAATTACTTAAACTGAACTGGCAATTCAGTTTGGGTACACCCTTATTGTTTATAATTAACTTTTGATATTTTATATTAGAATCCACTGTCTTTGATGATTATCTAAATAACGATTTTCTGAACATAGAAACTGATGATCCATTCCTTGTTTACAATTTCCATTCTTGCCCAAACAGCTGCCTTATCCTACGATATCTTGATTTTCTGTGATTATTTTCTTACAATTTACTTGGTGGAATGACCAAGTGGGACTCAGAGTTATTTCCTATTCCATTTCCTTGACTACCACATTTTTGAACCTAGAATAATTATATCTAATGAGTATGCTTCCTACTAAATAAAATCTGGAAACAAGAGTCAGATTCTACATAGTTTTAGTGACCTCAGTTTGAAATATATTACTAGAATTGAGAGTGATAATTTAGGGTCAGAGTGCTAACTGAGGTAGAGTGGGGAGTGGAAGACTAGCGTACCAAAAATTCCTAAAATAAAACAGGAGTGGGGAAATTTTGAAGACAATTGAAGGAAATTAAAACCATTTCTATAATGAAAAATTAATAATGTAGAAATTATTTTGTTTTTTAATATTTTAGCAAGAAAGTAGCTGGTAGGTTTAAATTTTATCACAGAACCTTGAGTTGCTGCCAATAGAACATAGGGTTTCATGGAACACAGTTTGGAAAAAATGATTTAAGTAAATAACAGTGGTATTTGAGAAGTGTCTTTCTTGGAAAGTTGGTGAGCTTCTTCCATACAACTTCTACCATACATTTTTGGCATTATTTGCTTCTTTTTATTAACTATTTGAGGCTTCTTCAACAACTAGGTGTCACAATGGATAGAGAACTGGGCTTGGAGCCAGGAATACTTATCTTTCTTAGTTCAACTCTGGCCTCAAACACTTACTGTGTGACCCTGGACAAATCACTCAGTCCTGTTTGCCTTAGTTTCCTTATATGAGCTGGAAATGAAAAACTACTTCAGTATTTTTGCCAAGAAAATCTCAAATGAAATCTCAAAGTTGATTAAATTTCTTTATTAATATAGATAGTAGAAAGTGCTGCCTCATTTTGAAAATTATTGCAAGTAGCTATGATTTCAATAAAGATGGGAGGGAAGAGGTTTTTTTTTTGTTTTTTGTTTTTTGGCTGAGGCAAAATGTCGGAGTTAAGTAAGCTTGCCCAGGGTCACACAGCTAGGAAGTCTTAAGTGCCTGAGTTCATATTTGAACTCAGGTCCTTCTGACTTCAGATCTGGTGCTCTATCCACTGTGCCACCTAGCTGCCCCTAGCAGGAAGAGTTTTTTAAAATATTCAGGTAATCTTACATGGGTAAATAGAACTTCATTTTTGATTTCTTCAAAATTTTCATTAGGAGTCCAAACTTCGGCAAATTTCAGGAAATCCCATTTTTCTTTGTCACCTTCTTCCGCCTCTAGTTTCTCTTTTCTACCATTTAATGTGCTACCAGTAACAATGGCCTGTAGGATTGAAAAACAGATGAGTTTTTCAGTTTCACATCTAATTTTAGCTCTGAAGTTAATGAAATTTTATACTTAATCAGACACTATAAACCATGAAAGATTTCTTTGTTTTAATGTTAATAACATGATCTGCAATATTTTTCAAAATAATCAAAATACCTACTCACTGTTATCTATAGTTGATAAATAAAAGGTCTCAGAGAACAAGTTTTTTTTTTAAATAAATTTCTTAAGAATAGAAAAATTTGGAGGAGGATTCTGGGAAGATTTTAGAATAGGTTGGTAAATTTCTAGCTTTCCATATTTCCCCCACATATAGAATAAATTTGCGACTTAGGGTGAACATACAGTAGCGAAAAATCAAGAAGACTTGGGGTAGAACAAGAGTCCTAATGGTATAACCCAAGATCTAAAGAAAGTCCCTGGCTAATCTCTATGTGAAGTGCAAACCCCTCTGGGCTAGTTTATGGAAACTTCAAGTGGGGAGCCCTGGGACTATCTAGGTTTGGCTGAAGCCTCAGCATGAACCACAGGACCTTTCCCCTCTTGGACAATTCGAGGAGTCAGGGATCTGAATGATGGAAGGATGAGTAAACCTCGGCTGATTAGGAATGCCAGGCACAGCTGTGTTGCTGAAGGTCCTGGGTGAGAAGAACACCCACTGAGTACAGAGGCAGGCGGACAGAGATTCTGCTGGCTGCAGGCACTTGCTAGAGAATGGAGCTCTTGGTTTGAGATTCCTGGTCAGAGAAAGCTAAAGGGAAGCTAGAGACACATCCCCCATTCCAGGATTAAAGGGATTTACACTAATACATCTCTTATTAAAAAAATATGAACCGGAAAAGAAGAAAGAACCCAACCATAGCAATTTACTATACTGAATGAAAAAAAATGGACATTCAATGAACTTGCACATTTTCAGGACTTTCCGAGGAATTCAACATGGACAAATTGTTTATGTTTTTGTGTTGTTTTTTTTAAATATATGAGAAATGTATACCATGTTTAAAATTTACATCAAAAGTAGGGTAGCTCAAAAGAAAGATTGGGGCAAAGTTAAGGTAAAAATAGTACTTATGTTGGACAAATGAGGTACAGAAGAAGAATAGACATAAAGGTATTGGGGGGGGGGAAGTGGAGCTCATAGTTATGAGAACCTACTTACATTGAGAATGGGTTAAATAGGCAACTCTACAAGAAGGGTATAACACCCTCCAAAATCTATAAAGAAATAAAAGGAAAAGGATGGGTGGGGAGGGAAGCAGATAAGGAAGGGATCCATGGGTGGGGTAAGGTTAAGTAATAGCAAGACAAGTTAAGGAGCAGAATTAAAGCAAAAGTCAGCAGGGATAAGAAAGATATGTGTGTGTATGTAGGTATATGTCTACATCTACATATGTATACATAAATATATCTTCTCTTAATTATAGTTTGCATGGGGATGGGGGGGGGTGAAAGGGTTAAAAAAAAAGAATAAAGTAAAGAAGATATGCAGCAAGAGAACAAAACAATTTACAATGAAGTAAAGAAAAGATGGACCTTCATGAATATAATGACTTCTAATATATATATATTCTTTTACTGGTAATTTGTTGTTATATATTTTGAATCCTCCTTGATGTTCTGCTGGGCACATGACAATAGTCTTTTGTTTTATTATTTCTTTTCTAGTTTTTCTTTTTTTTATTATTCTGTTTTTTTTATAAAATAAATTTAAATTTTTTTTTTTAAATTCTCCTACTATTTTGTTTGAGGTCTAAATAATCTATTTGGAATGTTTTTGAGTGTTTGCACTCTTATCTTCAACAATCTATAACTTCAACAGTTGGGACACTTCCCAAGAATGCTGCTCTGAACATGTTTAGCTCTCAATAGGCTTTCTTACATTGGGTGAAAAAAATCTCTATAACATGATTTGCTTGCACTCTATAGAAGAGCTTCTTCTACTTAATTAGACTGAACTCTGGCCAATAAATATGTACAGATCTCTACTTAAAGCTTTTCCAGCCTAAGAGGTCTTGTTATGTCTAAGCTAAGATCATCTGATGAAGATTCCACTGGAGATCTATATATTTGAAAAATTGCCATAATTTCTTTAAGGTTACTAAAGAATTCTATTATTAAATCTAATACCTTTTTCTCCAGTCATTCCACTTAACCTTTATGCAGCTTTTTACACTGTTGACCAAGCTTTTTCATTCTGGATACTTTCTCTTCCTTTGGCTTATATAGCACACTCCCTTGGATATATCAAATAAGGAACTGATTACATTTCTCCTAAAACCTGTTCCTCTTCCAAATTTTTCTATTTTTATTGAGGCTAAAATTTCTAGTTAATCAGAGTTATTTTCTCTTCTTCAATACCCCAAACCAATCATTAGTCTTACGTACCTAACATCTGCCACCCCTATTCCCTTTTCTCTACTTCCAAAACTGCTATCTCTCATGTTGTCTTGCTTGGATTACTTCAAGAACTTCTTAACTGATTTATATATTTATATTTTCTCTCTTTTCAATCTATCCTCCATAATTCCCAAATTGTTATTCCTAAAACATAGATTTGATCACATATCCCTTTACTAAAAAAAAAAAAAAAAAAATCTAAATCCTCTAAAGTTATTATTTTATTTCTTTCTTAAATTATCATGTATATGCTTATCTACTTATAATTTCTATGTATGCTACACGTATATTATTTGGTACAGAGTTGTCCATATGTTATCTCTGTATTGTCTGTGAACTTTCTGAGAGCAGGGATCATATTTTTGCCATTCTTTGTCAGGAAAAGAAAGGAATAAATATTTACATAGTACCTATTTTATGCCATGTACAGTGCTAAGCACTTTACAATTATGATCTCACCTGATCCTCACAACAACTCTGAAAAAAGTAGATATTATTATTAGTGAGAGTGTAGCTAGTGAGGATCTGGGGCACATTTGAACCTGGTCTTTAAAACTCTAGGGCCAGTGCCTGCTGCATGGTACATATTAAATGTTTAGTAAATGTTTGTTGACTGATACCCTATATATGTCAATATCAAGGACCTCTGATTTTGTTGATCAAAAAAACTCTCCACAAATGCAAATCCCTTTCCATCTATAAATTAAAATCTATAATCAAGTTCAGAAATATTCAGTGGCTTGTTCTTCATTATCCAGCAAGTGTAGGAGATATGATGTAAAACTAGGTAATACTGGTTCCAAATACAGATCCATAGGTCCAGGCCATGCTGACTCCTAACTTTTAGATATGAAGGGATTCGCAAATGTGTGCTAGATGGATTAGGAGAAGGAGCATTAATTAGGCTAGTTCAATTGGGATGATTCCCTCCCTGCAATTCAAGAAAAAGGCATGAAGCTACTAGTGTACATGCTGATCTTTATCCCAAATGAGAGGTAGAGGACAAAGAAACAAGAACTGTGTCTAAAGAAAGGGAGTAACTAAGAAAGGAGCTTAAAAGCCTCTGCTGTGGTATTGCAAGAATCTCAATGGAGGATGGGGTACAGCAACCTACTACAGGCAACCGTATGGTAATAAGTCCCAGGAATTCAGAGTGTGTTATATCTCTAGAGAACATTTTTTTTTAACTCCACACCTAGTTACAATTTTTAAAAGTCTCATATTCATGAAGAAAAAATTGTATTTATACCAAAGTAAGTTGTTTGTCACAACTTAGGTAACAAAATAAATTTTAACTTAGTTGATTTACCTTGCGGTTTAACATCCCCCACATCAGAGAATCAAGTGTTCCATTTGCAATAAGATAGTGGATATTTACAGAACTACTCTGTCCAATTCGGTGAGCACGGTCTTCTGCTTGCTTTATGTGTCCTGGATCCCAATATAACTCAGCAAATATGACATGAGTTGCTGCAGTAAAAGTTAAACCCTACGCAATAGAAGCAAAAGAAATGGTGATAGTATTATAGCTAAGATACAAGCATACTATACAGAAATGGCAAAAAACATCTGGAAGGAAATCAACATTGCTCAGTATCCCCAAAAAAAGCACAAAAATTTAAATTATATTGTTTGAATGAAAGGTTTATAGAATAAAATTTTGACTTTCAGTTTAAGCATCATATGGAATATACAAAATCAATTTTAAACATTGCACAGGATATACAAAATCAATAAAAAGCTTTCAGAGACGTCACCAAATCTTACAGGTACTTTACTAAGGATCCCTTTATGTTTGAATACCTCCAGTGAGGAATAACTCATTACCTTCTAAAGCAGCTGATTCTACTTTTGGATAACTTCTCTATAATTTCCATACTCTTAATTCCTCTGGGAACAAGACCAGCCAGTTCAAACCCTCTGCCACATAAAAGTTCTTCAAATCCTCCCTATGTTCTTAAGCATTCTTTGTTTGGTATGAGAACAAAGCCATGAACTACCCTGATTTCTTTAGATAGTTTTCAACTTGTCAATGATCTTCCTAAAATAATGGTCTTCTGAATGAAACAGGGACTGCCAATGCTAGAATTCTGAAGGACTCTGATCCCCATATTCTGAGGCACAAACCCTGTCAATGTAGCCTGGCTTCTTTTTTGGCTGCTATATCTCACTGTTAACCCATTTTGAATTTTGATTCCAAGAAAACTCACAGATTTATCTAGCTATTACTCTTATACATATAAAACTAGATTTTGTTTTCCTTTTTAACCCAAATGTAAGATTTCTGATTTGTCTTCATTAAATTTAATTTTGTTAGATTTGACTCATAGTTCGAGTCTAAATCTGTTCAGGTTTTGATTCCGTAATCCATCACAGAAGCAATCCCTCTCAATTTGGTGCTGCAAATTTATTTGGCCTGTCAAAATGTATAATTATTTCTTGTTCTGGGCAAATGGAAAAGTGATTAGAACATGAAAAGTAAATTGCACACAATTATCTAATAAAATAGGCTAAAATTTCTTAAGATTTTTAATGACATTACACATAAATATGTCGTGTGTGTATGTATAAAAATAATGTATACATATCTATTTATCTACCTATCTACCTATCCATTCCAGATCTTTGATTTCACTGATATGAGAAATTCATGATGAGAAATTACCTATACCAATGTGTAAAGGGGTGAAACTCTGAATAGGTGCACTGGAATCAGACAACCAAGCACTTAAGGCTAATTACCTATTGGACAATAACTCTATTAGTATATGCTTGGAAAAATGGCCCTTCTCACTATTCCTTGCTAGCTGGATTTTTTGTTGATTAGTAGGTAGAGTGAGACAAGCCAAAGTCCCTTTGGAAGAGGACTAGGGAGAAGGGAAGTTGGTGGAGAGCTTGTGGCAGTTTTGTCCATCCCCTTCACTCTTCCCCCCAAAGACCAAGGACTTTTGCTTATCTTGACTCTGGCTAATTCTGAGGCCTCCAGGGAGCTAGCCCGGAACTTACACCAATGAAAATTGGCAGCTTCTCTGTAATTCTTAAGAACTGAGAAGTTAAATATGCCCAGGCTCAATACAGCCAAGGGGGATCAGAAGGGAGAATTGAATCTAGATTTTCCTATTTTTTTGAAGGTAGTTTTCTACCTTCTACCTGCTGCCTCCCATCTATAAATTTCTTTTTTTTATAAATATAATGGGGCTTTACTGCATGCTCAGATTATTTATGGGGCAGACTTCTATGTGAGGGATGTTATTCTATCTTAGCCTATCATGTGGCTGGGGGCAGTCTCTTTTCCATTTGTTGCATGGCTAGAACCATCTTTAAATCTACCTGACTAAAGCACAGTTAGTTCTCTTGCAAGTACTATCCAGAGATGAGGGTCTTATTTAAGCACAGTGAGGTTGTCATGCAGTTAAGTAGGAGAAAATGACTTCCTTCCCCTCATACTAGACAAAAGAGCTCTGAAAAATGGCCTTGGAGTTTTGGTCTATTTTGTTTTTCCTTTTCAGTTCTAGTCAGAAATGTCTAGTTTCCAAACTCTGGAGATTGAGTCATGGAAAGCCTGGAGATGTTAGGTCAGATGTTACACTTGGCCTAACAATAAGTCCTGAGAAGCAAAGATCTCAAGAGGTAAGCCCATGGGGACATTGGACTATCGGTCTGGTTATACAGAAACTGAGCAAAACTGTGAACCTAATCTTTCTGCAACCTCTGGGACAGGGCAAGGTATAAGAGAGATTATAAGTAATGCTACTAGCCAGCCTGGGACTCTTCTAGGGTCAGAATTAGACAGCAAGTGTGATGAGAATTATGATCAGCCTATACCATTAACCAGCATAGGTATAGAGACAGAAGATCAAGAAGTCCTAAGATTAGGACTATCTCCTAGTAATTTTGTTAATTTTGATAGTCTTAAAAAAGAACAGAGTAAAAGAATGATATATTAGATAGGGAAGGAAAAGGAAAGTCATGGCAAATAATCTCACATAATCAGAATATGCTAGTAAACAACTACAGGTATAAGGAGGAAGGAGGGCAAGAAGTGGCTGGCAATTAAACCTTATTTGAAGCTGAAATGGGAAGAATTTATAGAGACATACAGATAGGTAAAGAAATAAATTTCACTTAACAGGCAAATGAAAAAGATAGTAAACAATGGAGAAGGGGGAATTAGAGGTAGATTAAGAGAAGCAAAATAAACTTTTAACTGATTATGTACAAAAATATTTAAAGCTCTTTTGGAAATCATCAAGAATTGGAATCTAAAAGAGTGTTCAACTGAGGAATGGCTAAACAAATCATGGTACATAAATGTTACTTAAATATTGTACTATAAGAAATTATGAAGAAGATGATCTCAGAGAAACCTGGAGAGACTGGTTATGACCTGATGCAGACGAAAGTGAACAAGTCCAGGAGAACAAATTACAAATTGACAATAATACTGAAAAGGCAAACAACTTTGAAAAACTTAAGAATTCTGATCAGTATAATGACCTTCTAGAATTTCCAAGGACTAATGATGAAACAAGCTATCCACCTCCTGATAGAGGGGAAAGACCCAGAATTAAGAATGAGATTTTATTTGGGAGGGAAACATGGCAGATCTTAAAAAAAGTTTTTATTTTTATTATTATTTTTTTAAAAGAACATATTTGATAGATTTAATATTATTTTTTGTAAACATCCATAATCAATCTTGTTATTACAATACTTGGTGTTTCTTTTTTTGCAGTATGAAGACTCAAAGGGAGTCATAAAGGAAAAAGGCACCTTTTCTACTGAAAAGATTAAATTGATTTTGTATCATTTTTCATTGATCCTATTTACAATTAATTGATTTTTGTCCTCTAACAGCTTAAGTCATAGTTCCCTCTCTCTGAAGTTAGTTCAGAATTTAGCTGGCTTATAATGGATTAAGTTTAGAAATACTTGATAACCACTGTTCTATTCTTGCTCTAAAGAATTTTGCTGACCCAGGGGGATGCAATTTTCCATAAATGGAAATGTCTTAACACTACCAAACTATCCTTTAAAGATGTCTGGTTTGTTATTCAAAGAAGACTGGACAACAAGCTTGTAGGTGGACTCAAGAAATGAAAACTTCTTAGTCACAAGAATTAAGGAAGAGAATTGTTGCTCATTCTCAACTTCAAGCCAATGCTACTGTTTCCCATGCCTCAACTATGAAATCAAACATGTTTCTATCAACCCCATGATGTCACCTACCTTGTTCTATTCTTTGTTCTGTATTGACTAAAACCTAAAAAAAGAGAGCTTTTTCTTTTGCTTGAGGTTTTTGGTTGGAAAATGAGGCAAATCACTGAGCCTTTTATTTTTAGCATTTGCACCTTGTGAATAAAATAGTATCTTGGAGAAAACTATCCACATTTCTTGAATTTCACTTGCAACACTAGTACAGGGTTTGCCCTACTATTAGAGAGTTTTGCTGTTTTGCTCTTTAACTGGAAATATAACCATTTCATAACTGTAAAGAGACGAGCAACGTCACATACACATATATACGCATGTATGACCCTACACATCTTTAAACTTTCATAATTTACTAATTGCTAACCCCAAACCAAAAGATGTACAATGACTTTTCCCATAGCTATTTATAATAATCTTGTTTTTATGATAGTGTTGACCTTTAAAAAAATACAAAATGAATATTAGCAACTGCTGAAATTTATAGTCTTTAAGACTTTCAATTTGCTAAGACAACTCTGAGATAACACTATAAACCTCTAAGATTGGCTAAGATGACAGGAAAAGATAATGATGAATGTTGGAGGGGCTGTGGGAAAACTGGGACACTGATACATTGTTGGTGCAGTTGTAAATAGATCTAATAATTCTGGTGAGCAGTGTGGAACTATGCTCAAAAAGTTATTAAACTGTATACCCTTTGATCTAGCAGTGTTACTACTGGGCTTATATCCCAAAGAGATCATAAAGAAGGGAAAGGGACCCATATGTGCAAAAATGTTTGTGGCAGCCCTTTTTATAGTGGCCAGAAACTGGAAACTGAATGGATGCCCATCAATTGGAGAATGACTGAATAAATTGTGGTATATGAATGTTATGGAATACTATTGTTCTGTAAGAAATGACCAGCAGAATGAATATGGAGAGGCTTGGAGAGACCTACATGAACTGATGCTCAGTAAAATGAGCAGAACCACAGAACCAGGAGATCATTATATACTTCAATAACAATACTATATATAAGATGATTGACTCAAATGGCTCTCTTCAACAATGAGATGAACCAAATTAGTTCCAATTGTTCAGTGATGAGGAGAATCAGCTACACCCAGAGAGAGAACTATGAGAAATAAGTGTGGACCACAACATAGCATTTCCACTCTTTCTATTATTGTTTGTTTGCATTTTTGTTTTCCTTCTCAGCTTTTTTTTTTTACCTTCTTTCTAGATCTGATTTGTGCAGCAAGATAACTGCATATATATATGTATACATATATTGTATTTAACATATACTTTAACATTTTTAACATGTATTGGACTACCTGCCATTTAGGGGAGGAGGTGGAAGGAAGAGAAAAGTGGGAACAAAAGATTTTGCAAGGTCAATGTTGAAAAATTACCCACGCATATATTTTGTAAATAAAAAGCTATAATAATAATAATTAAAAAAAAACTTTCAATTTGCTCAGATATCCATCATTTTACTTGTCTTCACTAAACCTCTGTGTTTCAGATAGTGTATATAGGTATCATTTCCATTTTACAAATGAGAGAATTAAAGGTGAGAAAGGTTAAGTGACTTGCAAAAAAAAATTACAAAACTGGTAGATGGTGGCAGAATTCAAGTATGACCTTAAGTCCAATCTTCTTTCAAGGATTTAACGTTATTGTTTGCAGCTAAAGAGTTGCAGTTAGTTATTCTCCACTGTTAAAAGTTCTAGTACTTTCACATTTTGTCTTACCTGGCCAGCAGCCTGAATGCTTAGGATAGCCACCCGAGTATCAGGATCCTTCTGAAACTGATTGACCAGATATACTCTTTCTGAAGAAGGAACACTTCCATCTATTCTAATGTAACGAATCTAAGATTTACAAGAAAAATAGTAAAGTAAGGGCAAGTTCTATATGTAGGAGGAAAAAAAAAAAAAACAACAAAGGAAAAAAAAAGGGGGGGTTTACCTTGAAATAGAGGAAATACAGACTGTCTCCATATGAGGTCACCAACATATTGAGGTTTAGCAACTAAAATGTTGACGTTGAGGGTATTGGACCCCAAAGATATCTTGGGGTTGAAGGCAGGTGTTGCAAGTTATTTCAAAAGAATTTGTAAGTTTAAATATCTTCCAAAGCAAAGTGCAAAGGTTTTATTATGCTGCTAAGATCTCTACCTTCACCTTTTACTAATTAGACTTTAACTTTACTTCTAAACCCCATAATAAATCTTCTTTATTAACCTAGGTTTTCGGGTCTATAAATTCCTTTACAGGGGACTCTTGCACCACCACTAGACCTCGTTTAACTCTGTATCCTTGTGCCCAATCCAAAGGGGTTGCAGAAGAGCTCTGACTCCCTGTACCCCAAATCTGCCACTACACCTCAATTAAACCTAATTTCATTCTAGACTTCATCAAGCATTCTCATACCTCTCTCAGGTCTACTTCTAGATTTCTGGACTTCTCCCCACAGATATTGTGTATGTGTAAGTGTGTGTGAGACTCTATCTCTCCTATCCCTTCCTCTATAGTTAATCTGCCTTTATACATATAGTTCTATACTTTAGCTATAGTCCCTTCCAGTGGTCCTTATCAAGGAATAGCTAGTTGGGTGTGGACAGACAGTACTTGAAAGCAGGGAAGAGCAGGAATAGGATTACTAGAGAACCTTTTTATTCTGATTTATTTATATACTGATTAGTGAACCTTTTGTTCTTTAAGTAGACTTAATTAAAACCCCCCTCCAGGCAGAAGTTTCAGATAGAATTCTTAGCTGAATAACAAAATCTCTATAACTCACCTATTAACATATCCAGTCAGAAAGCCAAGTTATAATATGAAATTCCCAAGGTTATATTTCCCCTATCGAAGACCTACTCTACTGTAATTTTTTGACTAAATTTTTTTAGGGTGCCAAATCCTTTAAATACCATTTAGCATAGCAATCAATTCCACCTCATGGAATCTTCCTCCTGGTTATCTTTAGAGAACTTGTCTTCCCCCTTGTGTGGTACGGAAATGGTGAAGGGTCACCATTTAATAAAAAAAGCTGGAGAGAGCTCTAGAGAAAAGCAAAGTTTATTGTACATTCTCGCGAGAAGGGCGTCCCACTCTTCGAGTAGACTATCGAAGAGAGGAAGCGCCTCCTGTGGGCAGGACAGCACCTTTAATCCCTAACGCAAAACGCCCCCTCCCACCACTGACCCTCATCCTCATTGGCTGAGAGTCTTACATTCTAAACGCGAGATGTACCCATGAAATTGAACTTGACCAATAAGTACATAGTTGCCCATATTTGGATGAAATAGGGAGATGTCATAGGAGAGGAAGGCAATGCCCTTCAGAGTCCTTCAGGCCTACTCGAACTCTGAAGTAGATGAAGCCTTACTCGATTTTCACAACTGTCTTGAAAGATCTCACCTCATCTCATTCAGTCCCTCCTCTTATTTTGTACACTGAGATCTCTTCAAATTTTTGTAACATAATTTCACATTCCCTATGAATTCCTCAATTCCTTCTGGTTTCTGTTGGCCTTGGGCCACCGGCTCCACCCTTACCCTTTTAACAGCATCTATTTAACAGACCCTTCAGCTTTCTCTTCCAACCTGATCATTCCAGATGATGAGTTTTGGACAATTCTGGTTATTAATCTGATCAAACAAGGAATGCAGATAGAGAGTAATATAACACCACTAAGGGCTATAAGGCCAAACCAAAGGAGCTGCTTCCACCAGCTTCCCAAACCAGGACCATCTAGAAGTATTGAACAGTGAGGTCCAAGTCTGTACAGGAACATGAGCAAGTTTCCTAATGTTCTTAGTGATTTCCTTCACTAGATTACCATTGTTACCAATCTTTATACAACATGTGGATAAATTTAGTTTAGCACAAACTCTCCCTTCCTCAGCCAACAAGTAATCCAGCACAAGTCTATGTTGTAAAATAGCCTCTCTGGTTTGAGTAGCTTCATCAGCCAAAAGATGTAGTGCCTCAGCTGTCTGATTGGTGATAATCTCTACAACTGCCTGAAGCCTAATTATCCTGTTCAACATGTATATTGGAGTTCTATATCCCCAACTTCCATCTTGAGCCCAGGTCGCTGGCCCATACTCTTTGACTATTCTTTCTGGAGGCCAGGCCTCACCCCAACCATTTGCATCTCCAGTCCAAGTGATGGAGGTATCTAAACTCCGTTTCTCCCTTCCCAAATTATCATACAACTGAATCCCTAAATATTGGTTTGCCTGTTCGGGAAGAAAGAAAACTTTTGGCCTTATTAGTCCAATATAACAATTCCCTGTCCAATTAAGAGGCAGATGAGTATAGGCAGTTAAACCACAGATCCAATAATGACCCTTTAGAGCAGGTAGTTCCCTTGGAAATATGTCTGAGCTATTCCTTGTAAAAGGGTAATATTGTTGGTCTCTCGTCCCTAGGGGGCCTCCCCCACAAAGGGGTCATACTGGCATTTTCATAAACCTTGCTCTTTTCTCCAACTACAATTGGCAACTGGCCACTGGCCTGTTAGATTAGAGGTACTCCAAAATGTGGAAAACAGAGTCCCATGTTGCCCGGGTGTCCCTGGGGTGACATTATACCAACCCCATTGGTAACTGTACCCAATGTATATGTTCCCTTTCCTCTTATTCTCTTTTATACATCTCAATACATCCCATTCTACTTCATCACACTCAGCAGTAGTGACTTGTTGATAGCAATATCCCTGCTCTCCTATTTCTGGGAGAACATCCAAGGTACAGTCTTTCTAGTCCTTCCCACACTTCAATTGAGGATCCCTCCCCGTATCCCGCCAATATTTAGACATTTTTGTACAGTCAATTGTCTTTGGCCTCAGGTCTGTTCTCGAATAGGTCCACTCACATACACTAATTCCCAGCTTCAAACCTCGTCCTGTCTGATTTAAGCAGTATTTCCCTTTCCTATCTTTGGTCAATGACCACTGATGTTTCTCTTCTAAATTCCAGAAACCGGTCCCATTATGAATTTGGGATCTGTTGCTAAGGATCCAGGCTGGGCTTAGGGGGACAGGTACCCATGGCCATTGGTTCAACTGTTGGGATCCACCACAGATCCAACAATTTGATAAGTTAAATGTCCTCCCTATATTCTGCATGAGTAGGAGAAATTGGTTCTCATCTCTAGAAGGTCATAAGGAAATAGATAAACCCAAAGCTTAGGGAGAGCCTCATAATGTTCAACTATTATTACACCGTGAAGTTAAGGTGAACTTCCCAAAGGAAAATATATCAAATCACAAACAGGCAAAGAGACCCAAAGTAAGAAAAGTCATACAGTTACAATTCCCATTCAGTGGAGGTCCTCTCCTCTTATGTAATTGGAGGTCTTCCCTGTCTTCAACTGTCCACTCTGATAAAGGTGGCGCCACAGGTCCTTTTGTCCTGGTGTGGTGTGTCCAGCCTCGTTCCTGGGTGCGAATCGCAGTATCTGAAGTCAGTATCACTTGGTAGAGTCCGTCCCAGCATGGAGTCAGCTTCTCGTCCTTCCAGGAACGGATCAGCACCCAATCACCAACCTGAATTCTATGAACAGGGAAACCTAGAGGAGGAGTCTGAGCTATTAGCCCTTTTTGTTGAAGTCCTTGCAAATGTTCCAGCAATGATTTAACATATCTCTTAACAAACAAATCCTTAGTTTCTAAAATAGGGTCCCAGTCTCCCTTAGGATAAGCCTGGAAAGCATGACCATACAATAATTCATAAGGTGAAAGCCCAATATCTCTACGTGGCTTGGTCCTGATTCTAACCAGAGTGAGAGGAAGTCATTTCGTCCAAGGTAGTTGGGTCTCTAAAGATAACTTAGTCAGCTGCCGTTTTATTTCTTGGTTCATCCTTTCTACGTTCCCAGAAGAGGGAGGATGCCAAGGGGTATGGAGATCCCAAGTGATTTCTAAGGCCCTAATCAGACTCTGCAATAGCTGGGCAGAAAAATGTGTTCCCTGACCCGAGTCTATCCTCTCCACCATTCCGTACCTAGGAATAATTTGTTCTAATAAGACCTTACTTACTGTCGAGGCAGTTGCTCGGCCTGACGGGAATGCCTCCACCCATGAGGTCAGATGGTCCACTATGACCAGCAAGAACTCGACCCACTGGTGGCAGCTCAGTAAAGTCCACCTGGATGCTTTGGAATGGTCTGATTCCAGGAGGTCGTCCCCCTTTTGGAAGCTGGCGTTGGGCAGCCCTGTTAGTCCTTCGACAAACAAGACAACCGTCCACCAGTTGTCAAGCCATAGTATATAGGCCGGGGGAAACATACCTTGTCAGTATAGCATCACACAGGTTTTGGACATCCCAATGACTGCCCTGGTGCAATTGCTGAAGGACTTGCCTCATACTTGCTTTGGTCAGTAACTCTCTGCCGTCAGGTAAGAGCCATCATCCTTCCAAGAGTTCTCAACTGCTCCAAGAGTTGAGGCTTTCTCTTTTTCCTCCTGAGTAAAACTAGGAGAGGGTAGACTAGGGGGAAGTACAGGTATCAAAGCCATTATATGAGAGATTTCCTGATCTCCGGCTCCCTTGGCCTCCCGGGTCTGCTAATCTATTTCCCCTTACCTCAAAAGAATTTCCCATCTGATGTCCCTTTACATGTATTACTGCTATATTCCTAGGAGTCAGAATATTTTCTAGTATCTCTCTGACTAGTGTATGATGAACCAGTTCTTTACCTTTACTGTTTACATATCCTCTTTCCTCCCAAATCCTCCCAAATACATGCACCACACCCCAGGCATATTTAGAATCAGTATATATATTCCCATCTTGGTCACGCAATAATTTTAACGCTTGATTTAAAGCATACAATTCACAGCAATTCACAAGTTTGAGCAGACCAATGGGCAGGTAGACTGCCCTTGGTAACAGTGGAAGTTCTAACAAACCCATTTCTTTTCCCATTTACCATCCTAGAAGAACCATACATAAATTCTAAACAAATATTTATCATAACCTTGTGTTGATAACAATAAGGAATTTGTCCCAATGAGTTTATATCCAAGTAGATCTTTCATAAGTGAACATTATTCATACAAATCAGTTTGTTTTTAAAAAAACATCCAATGCAAATACAATCATATACAGAATGTCTAATGACACACAAGAGAATTCAAGAAGTTTTGATAAGAGATTCCCATTAACTTGTAATGGGAGAGACATTCTGCTATTCTGAAACATAAGGTCTTATCAAGTATTCTGATAAAGAGGGGGGGGGAGGTTTGCAGAACTAAGAGGCAGGGAAACTGAGGCAGGACTGAGTCAAGACAATAATTCAAAGTTAAAACATAAGCTAGCCAATCATAGTCTAGCAAATTTTCAGCTAGAGTCCCCTGTAAAGGCCTTTTGTCTCTGCAGCCTTCTCCAAACCCCGCATCTGCTAAAATCAGGTGTGTCTAGCTAGTGGACAGGTAAAGAGCTTTTTCTACTTTTTGCAGCCTCTCCCTTATCTGTAGAGACAAGAGAGCGAGACAAAAGGAGACCTTTTGTCAATCGCAGCAATTCTTAAAAGAATTGTGCCGAGCATAGAGCTCTAACAACGATCCAGGCCAGAAGCAGCCTGGATGTCCGGTGCAAAAAAAAGAAAAAAAAAATCTTTTACCTTTTCCAGAGTTCCATTCAGTACCCAAATTATGTCTATTTTCGAGGTCCTTCATCAGGGAACCAAAATGATGAGGTAAGCAAAGAGTAAGTAGTTTCCAATTAGGCCTGAACTGAAATAAGACATCAGTTTTTCCCAATTTTCTGACCAGTTGAAATCTCAGTTTCCCTTCCCCCCCCTGTTTACAGAAATTATCATATTATACACAACAGACTAGTAAATTTCCCAAAATAGCAATAGTCATACAGTTTTATACAGCAATAGTTCTGTTCTCCAGGGGACAAAAAGGAAGCAGGATTAAAATTTTTGCAAATAACCCTATCAAATTATCAGATCAGATTAAAATAATCTTTAAACAAGGAGACTATCACGCATGTAAATAAATATTGAATAACTTGTTTTCAGAAAACTTCAGTTCCAACTCCTTAGAACAGTTAGACTTGAAAAATAAAAATAAAACATTCAGTTATCAACACCATATAAATGTAGGCTTTTCCTTTAAACAGTAGAAATAATTAATATCTAAATCAGCAAGGAGGTGCAGTTATTAAAAACAAAAAACCCCACTATACTTAATGGGGGGGACCTCTCCACGTGGTCACCCTTCCCCCACACCACCATGCTTCCCGACCCAATATATCATAGCTCCATTTAAACTATTAATTACTTTTACAAATCAATCTTTCCTGTCCCGCCTTTAAGTAAATATATATGTATATATTTTTAAACTTTACACTTCAATGTTTGCATGTAACTGACCCAAATTTCATAAAACTTAATACATGCCCAACAGAGCTGACAAACACTTAAGGCATAGCTCAGTTACAAATTACCCAATTACCTCTAGCAAACATACCATCGAAGTAGGGAGATACAACCACAACCTCCCCTAAGTAAGCTACCAGCATTGTTTTAAAAACCTATGTTTTAACTTAAAATCCCAATCACAGCTTTAATTCCCAATAATATAAAACTACTTTGCTATCATATTTAAAACAATGAACTTCACTAAATAGCAGTTTCTTTCCCCTGGCCCACGTGGCCCTGCTGCAGTCAGGACACGTGGGAGGAAGAGGAAGGAAGCCACCATCTTCACTGGCCCAATCCCACATACTTCCCCATGTACAGGGTTTCTGATCCCAAATGGGATCTACTAACAGCTATTTCTGGTCAGCTGAAACGACCCCTGCTTCAAAAGACTTATTTCTCCTCCCCGCCCGAAGGCCCCTGGAAGAGCTAATGGAATTAAATCCTCTCAGGTCCTTCCTTTCAGGTACCATTTAATCCTTTTGGCACCACCAGTCTGCAACAAAACAACAATACCTTATCCGCTTTTTTTCTTGCTTTTTATTTTTCCTCATATTTTGGCAGTTTGTTCCAATTACTTAATTTATCTCCCAAGGGAATATCTACCGGTATTTTCTGATATTTTTCCAATTTCTCTCCGCGAGGGCTGGCTGGGACTAGGCCACACCCATTGAATTTGGAAGGAGTTTAACAGACTCCTAAACGCCCAAACACGCTAACTGTCACCAGTTAACCCAGTCACCCAGGAAGGCCTAGCTCTCTTCCTGTCTACCGTCTACAGCCCCCTCCAGAACCTATAACTAGACTCAAGGGGCTTCACAGGACGCTTACCTCCACTGGGTTGCTGCGCAGCAAATTACTTGACTGATCTGTCCTCCACCAACCGGTTGGGATTTTCACCGCGGAGTTTCCGTTGCTTTTCTCTGAGTTTCTCCACTTCGGGTCCACTCTACGTCAGGGAGCAAGGAGAAGCCCCTGGAAGCTGGCGGGCTGCCTAAATCAAGGCAGGGCGCCATCCCACTAGCACCCAGGAGTTCACTTACTCACCGAGTAAAGGATCCCGGACGAGCCCCCAAACTGTGTGGTACGGAAATGGTGAAGGGTCACCATTTAATAAAAAAAGCTGGAGAGAGCTCTAGAGAAAAGCAAAGTTTATTGTACATTCTCGCGAGAAGGGCGTCCCACTCTTCGAGTAGACTATCGAAGAGAGGAAGCGCCTCCTGTGGGCAGGACAGCACCTTTAATCCCTAACGCAAAACGCCCCTCCCACCACTGACCCTCATCCTCATTGGCTGAGAGTCTTACATTCTAAACGCGAGATGTACCCATGAAATTGAACTTGACCAATAAGTACATAGTTGCCCATATTTGGATGAAATAGGGAGATGTCATAGGAGAGGAAGGCAATGCCCTTCAGAGTCCTTCAGGCCTACTCGAACTCTGAAGTAGATGAAGCCTTACTCGATTTTCACAACTGTCTTGAAAGATCTCACCTCATCTCATTCACCCTTATTAATTACTAAAACCTTCCTTGCTAAAAATCCTTAAGGATTTAGTCTATTTTTAGCAGCATAATAAAATCTTTACTCCTTGATTTGGAAGGATCTAAACCTACAAATTCTTTTAAGACAACCCATGACACCAGTCTACAACCCCAATATACTTTTGGGGTATCAGTCCCCAAACCCCAACAATTGTGGGTAACCCAATTTGGTGGTTCTGTATGGGGAGAGTCTAACTGTAATCCTGGAATCCCAACACCTACACCTTATATTTCAAAGAACAAGTCCACTGGTGTGGCTAATACTTTCTACAACATATATCATAACCCCTCTACAACTTGGTAGGCAATTTGAGGAATGGTTGTAGTTAAACAATTTACTGTAATATGCTTAGCCCGGTGACAAATTTCTGAGAACCTCTTTTGGACCTTTTCTTTGTAAACATCACAATTAATTGCGTTATACTTATCAGTATGATAAGGTCTTCCCCTTACTAGACTATAAAAGCTCCTGAAGGATTGAGATGGTAATATTCTTTTTATTTAACATACAACCCTGCACATAGTTATTTAATAAATGTTAGATGAATTGAATTAAAAGAGAATGAATTTGTCAACAAGCAATATAAAAATAATATAATTAAAAGAGACTAAATTCTAGTGATCAAGGATCTTTTGAAAACTATTATTCATAAACAATATGCATTGGAAGAATGTAAAAAACAGTTTATATGAAAACTAAACATACCTTGCTTTCTATAGCTGCTTCTGTACAAGCTTGGAGCATGCTTAAATGATGAGCAAAAACTAGAAATTTAAGTGAATCATTCTGAAGCATCATTTTAATATAGTCCTTTACTGCTCCTGCCTAAATGTAAAAATCATATAATTAATCTCATAAAAATTGTTACAAAGAAAATCCAGCCATGTATATTTATAAAATCTATTTGTACATAAAGATGTTTATATAAAAACACCTATCCACAATGATGACAATTTACCTAAAAATTATAAGGTATAGAAATGCATGTCATTTCATCTCACCACATGCAATTGTGATCATTTTTGGCACGGAGCAGAGAGTTGTGGGAACCCCTGCAGGTCCTTCATAAATTAATTTACGAAACCAAAAAGCTAAACTGGCAAAACACTTCCTAGCTGTGTAACCCTGGACAAGTCACTTAACCCAAATTGCCTCAGCCAACAAACAAATAAATAATAAATAAAGGAGAAATCAAGAACTTGAATCAGAATGAGTCACTCAAGATTGAAAATCAAATACAAAACATGACAGTGAACTGTAGGCCATACTTGTAATTTCAGTTTTACCTAAGACCACAACTAAATTAAATTAGGGAAATGTTATTTTGCTTTATAGAATGAGCAAATTTTAAATATCTGAATATAATTTTTGTACTATTTTCATCTATGCCTTAAACAAAAGAATGTTTAAAAGTTGAAAAAAAGGAATGTAAAATAAAGAACCTTCCAAAAGATCTACCATGAGATTTTATGATTCTTGTGAAGAGCTATTTATTCATCAAATAAAATGTATTAAATGATTTCTTGCTGTTAAGCTTTGTGCACAAGGGTAACTTGTTCTAACTTTTTGGAAACTCATTTTCTAAAACTAATAATCTCAACACAAAGATATAGTGATATGTAAGTGAAAGTAGACTGGATCTAGAGTACTAGGTTCAGTTCCAGGAATTGCATTTTTCATTTAGGAAGAGAAGTGATAAAACTGAATGGTGTTTTGAAAATAAATAGGCCTGAATAATTTTCAGAAAAAAGGCCAAAGATTGGAACAGTTTTGGTTTAGAGAAATAACAAAGTTCACAGCAAGAGATCCTATAAAATACATGAAGAATAATGTGATTTTTAAAAGAAATTAAAAAAAATTGGTAGAAAAAACTTTTAAAAGCAAACTTGGGAGTAACATTTTCAGAAGTAAAATACTTGAAACAATAACTACCTTATAATACTTAGCTAATTGTTATCTCCATTATAATGATTAATCAGAATGACAGGGTTGAAACTAGGTTTAAAAAAAAAAGGAAAGTGACAAAAAGAATTAAAATGAGTATGTGCAAATTACATTACAGATATTTCAATACCTTGAGCTCATTCATGTAGTCACTGATCACAACTCATCCACCTTTTATCTTGGTAAACTCTTGCTTGGGTCCTCCCATAAATCCTTTGGCAGGAAGTTTTTTTCCAAGTCTCTTCACATTGAGGTGGGTGGGGCAAATATGAAGGATGCCATGACATGCAAGTGGATTGGACTTAAGTGAGGGAGGGCTAGGCAAGGTCACATGCCTCACTTTCTTGTCCAGAGCCATCTGGGTGCAGTGGCCAAAAATAGATTAGGACCACGTAGTCATGTCTCTACCATGTCATATTAAAAGAGGTTTATGATTCAGGAAAAAGACTGTTAACTGAATGTGCCTTATCTAAAATCCCATGGCTAGGAAATGTCTAAAGCCAGATTTGAATTTGGCTCTTCTTGACTCCGGGTCCACTATTTTATCCACTGTGCCACCTTGTTGCCTCAAATCTTCAAAATATGTCTAGATGGCCTCATCATTTATGGGAAATTCCTCTTTCATTTTGGGATCTTTTGTTGCCATCCTCTTTGATAGTAATACTATCTATCTAGTGAACACAAATCTTTGTTTTATGCCTTACTTGATATTAACAGATTATGTTCAGAAAATTATATCTGTTGTTGAGTTTGTTAAATAACCTTTTATTACTATATATATATATATATATATAGATAGATATATAGATAGATATATAGATAGATATATATATAGATATAGATATAGATATAGATATATATGTATGTACAGAATACATTATGGAAGAAAGCAGTAAAAGTAACACCTTGTAATACCAGATGAAATGCTTTTTTAATGAGTATCGATAATTAGCACAAGGAGAGCTTGTATTCTTGGTACTTTTTGGTCGGAGACCCTAAAGAATCACTTTCCACCTTATCATGACCTAGAAGCCTGACCCCACCTCTGTTAAGTACCACTAATTTACCTTTCTATAGAGTTCAGCTGACACTACCCAAGTTTTCTATAGAGCTGAACTAAAGCTAAGTACCCCTACTTAACTTTCAATAGAACTGAATTCACGTTAAGTACCACCACTTAAGCTCTATATAATTTGAACTATCATTAACAAACTTTTTATAGCCTTATTGAAGCCTATTCAAACCCAAAAGCTCTGTATTGTCTCAAATCATATATATGAGGGTGGGAAGAATGGGTAGCTGGGCAGAAGGGACAGAACTCATTCCATCGGAGAGTTCTGCTCCCCTGAGATCTCTTGATGATTTAAAATAAACTTCTACTTTTTACTTTTAATTTAGTAAACTCTTTTACTTCACCCGAGCCTTGTCTTATCAAAAGCCTGAAATCCCCAACAGTTACTGATATGAAAGTCATTTTTAATCAACTATTTATACATATACAACAACTTATTTGAGCAAAAATATAAAACACCACTAAATTAGAAGAATTAATAAGAAGATAATAGTATGCAATTAAAAATAAGTCCATTGTGACAAGCTATTAATTAACACTAAAAAGAGGCAGCATAATACAATGGAGAGAGAGTCATATTTGAAGAGCTCAAGTCTTGAATGACAAATACTATCTATGTGATACTGGCCAAATTACTGAACCTATAAGCTCTCAGGCAAATCTCTGAGACTCCAAGTTACAGGTGCCAATCAGTATCAGTGAAGATTTTCTATTCTACAAATTTCCTTTACTAATAACAGCATGTGTTGAGACAAAATCAAATGTTTGTAAAAAATTAATAAAGAAACAGATACTGACAGAAATGATTACCATTTCCTAAGAAAGTTATCCAAATTACCAAAAAAAAAAAAAAATCTAAAGGAGCCTCTAAACTACCTCAGTCAGCCAACACTTGAATTCTTTGTTACAGAGAAAGAAAAGGAAACTGGGGGCAAAGATGGTTCAGACTACTGACTTGTTTCCAAATCTTACAATGGAAGATGGCAAATAATTAAAAGGAATATTGCCTAAGAAAATGGCTAAAAAAAAAACAGAATTGAAAACAAATTTATGAGTCTAGTTTGTGAGTCAAATAAGCCTTTTCATCACAAAGTATTATTTAAAAAATGTGTGTGAGGAAGATATACAATCATAGGTAGAATAACATATCAATGTCATTATAAGAATGTATTTTCATCAAGAGAGTCAGAGGGAATCTAACATCTTAGTCCCTAAAGTAATATATGAAAAGTAGAAGTGGCATTTAGGAAGATAAAATTGAGAAGAAGGGTAGACCAAGCTAATAACCAACCAAAAATGCCATGGTGGAGGTAACATAACTCAGGAAGTACTGAAGAGTGTTTTTACAAAATTTGAGAAAGCATAAAAAAGCAAAACAAAACAAAAAAAAGGATGACATTAATACTATCAAAAAAACTGACAGAGAGAATACCAGTACTTTCTTATCTTTATTTAAACGATTTTCAAAATCTCTAGAACCACAACTAATGAAGTTACAGAAAAGAAAGTTCTTGCTATCATACTTCTTACCATTGTCAAAGGATTCAACATTAGAAACTGTTGGAATTTTATCAGTGGAAATGACATTTTAGAAGATGTATTACCATCTTTTTTGTTGCTGTACCCTATGGACTACAGGACCTTTCCATCTAACTCATAGCTAACACTTTCTGTATGTATTGGCTCTCTCAATGGAATATGATCTTAGGACTCTAATTTGTATCCCTAGTGTTTAGCACAGTACCTTGCACAAAGTTAACTCTTAATAAATACTTTTTCATTCATTCATGCCTTTATTCACCTCCATATATTCATTTAAATGATTTTCTACAATAAATTATATTCTTTACATTTTGACAACTCAAGTGAAAAATTCAGAAAATATAAAGTATTGCTATAGCTATCATTTTTTAATCTCAAGGAAATATTTGACTCGGTAAAGCAAAATTCAGTCTTAAAGATGCTTTCCCAACTAGAAACTTCATAGATTATACCCTATAGATTGACAGACAGATAGACGAATGGCAGATAGATAAATGACAGACATACACACATATAAATACATATACCATGTATGTGTGTATGTTAAGATCACATTCCAAAAATAAGCCTATTCAATGACAGGTTTATTTATTTATAACAAAAGAAATACAGAATAGGGAGATGTATACTTGTCAGTTTTCTCATTGCTATAGATCTCTTCTTGAGCAAAGTCCAAATGAGAGAGTTCTTCTGGTTACTCAAGAGATCAGTCAATATGAACAAAACCATATGGATAGAAATGCCCATTGCTCTAACTATAACAAGCACCTCTGTAAGGATAGTTCAATGAGTTAGTCAATCACTACAAAATATGAAAAGGGCACAGGTAAATGAATGATAAGCTTGCTCTAGATTTGGGGAAAAAAAAAAAAGAGCAGACAAGATTCAATTCAATTCAATGTTATGTTTTTAATGTTCTTAAACTTTTTCCAGAGGGAAAGACCCATATTTTCAATGCAAATATTCTCTTAGTGATGTTCTTTCGTTGCAAATGTTTTATCATGATCATCTCTAACAATTTAAGTTTTAGCTGATGGTCAATGAAGAGACCCACAGTTAAGCACAAGAAAACTGCAATATATTGATATCCTTCACTCAAATAAGTGATTTCAGAGGTATCACAAAAAAATATATGATGGAAAAAGAAAGTTGGTTGAGCATCTCACATGAGTAAGAAATAACAGATAGAGAATTTGAGGGCTCTGCTAGTTGGTACTTTTGAAATATAAGGACCTAGAGGATGGCTTTTTCACATAATGAGTATGATTTATGTAAATAAACTATGGAAGAACAAAAGGAATGGGGTGAGGAAAGGGAATGTGGATAACTCTGATCCTTCTTAAATGATTTAGAAGTAGCTAATAAAGAAAAAAGATTCAGAGGTTTTAATTGAGTATTATTTGAAAGCAAAATTGAGTAGCCAAAAGAGCATATATGATCTTTCACATTGGTATAGAGATCTGGGATTTTTATTTGCATAGGGAAACCCAAGTGAGGATTACTCCTTTGACTAATGCAGATTAAAAAACAGTTCTGCAACTTAGTCTCTGAGAGTTGTCTGGAGTATTGAGAGTTTTAGTCTTTGTAAATAGTCAGAGGCAAGATTAGAATATGAGTCAGGTTAGAATCAGATCTTCTTGACTCTGAGCTGGAAGTCTATGTGATCTTGGATTGAATTAAAAGAAACAGAGTTCTGAACATGGTGAGTTATAATTCCATTGTGATCTGTAATGATAAATGCATATCTGTCATAGTATATGCCATTTTAAATATTCTACCATAATAAAGAGAGACTAAAAAGTTAGGGAAGATTCTGAAGGGAAGACCAATATAATATATAGAACTTGAAATCATAATTTATATACAGAATAATCAAAGGTATCAGAACTTTTTACCTTGGAGGGTACATAACAGCTGTTTTCAGCTACTTCAAAGATTGTCACATAGAAGAAAAATTAGACATTCTGCATAGTTAAGGTGGAGAAAAATTAGAATAAATGAATGTAATTACAAGGAAGACAAAATTCACCTCAAAACCAAAGAAGATATTGCCAACTAGTTAACTAAAAATTAAATGGGCTTCCCATATGAAGTAGAGTCATTACAAGTTGGATAATGTCCTCCTTGGGATTTTTATCAGAGGAATTAATACTTAGGTGAAAGTTATACAAGCTAAAATGATATCTTATACCTTTTCTATCACTGGATTTCTGTGACATTCTGTGATTTATTTAAATTTATAAATTCTAGTATGAAAAGGAAAAAAAAATCCCAATGTGCTAATGTAGAAAGCAGCCATGTGCAGTGCCATGAAATATGAGTCAGAAAACTTGGACTCAATTGCCAGCTTGACTCAGTACTGTAATGCTGCACAAATTACTTTACAACTTTCAATCTCACTTTTCTCATTTGTGAAAGAAGGAAGGACAGAGATGTCAAACTCAAGGCCATCAAAACAACTAAGTGAACCTCAAACCATGTTAACATGTAATTAGGAAATGCTTAACAAAATAAATAAAAATAAGATGCAACAAAGACACTATTCATTTGTGGTTTTCCACTATAGGGCTGGACCAGCTGATCTCTAATCTAAGGTAACTACAGGCCTATGACTTTATTTTATAATCACAACCTGTAGATTTACAATTAAAAAAGTGAGAAGGTATACATTCACACATAAAGAAATATATCTCTATATGACACTGAAGAGAAAAAATGGCTACTTTTAAATAAATAAATAAAGATAAAATAAAAACACCAGAATGGAAGATAATAGGGCTTGTGTAAGGTTCAGCATGAATGGATAAGAAAACCTAATACATAGGGGTGAAGTGAACCAGAAGAATGATGTGGGGGGCAGTCTTAAAAATAAGATGTTAAATTAATAAAATCATTTAAAAAATCTTTATTGAGAAGAAAATAGAATTACACAGAAATTTAAATAATACCTTAGCAATAGCTGTTTGTTTAAACATACGGGTCATCAACCCCATGGCTTGAAAAAAGTGGTTACCAGTCTCAGTGGAACCTGAATGTGGAGCCCTTATTAATTTCTCCCACTCTTCAAAGCTAGTATTCAATTCCTATGTGGGAAGAAAGAACAATGTTTAGAAATACAGCATAAAGGGCAGAACAATTAATGTAACTGTGAATCATGTCCTACTTTTTTCTGCTACAGAAAGGTATGCAGAGAAGAGAAAATTCCCAAAGATACCAGCCTGCTCATACAAAAACGTCAATGCAGAGGTAGGTCAGTCACATGTTCCTACCAATTATAGAAACCAATGACAAGCTGTGGGTGAAAATAAAGCACTTTGCTAGCATCATAAATCAAACAAAAAGAGCTTTCTCTTAAGGAGAAACAATTTGCAAAGCAAGAAGAAAAAAATCTAATTATATAAGGAAGAAGGGCATAGAAAAAAATATATGGTAATGAGTTACTTTTACAACAAGACAGTTTTATTTAAACAGGCATAAAGACTTGGGGAATGTTACCTAATTTTTTTTAAAAATGCAGTAGATTCAGATATTGACTTTCATCAGTTGTATTTTTTTTTTTTAACAGAGTTGGAATAACTGAATATAAAGTCACTTCATTCTTATTTTAGAAAGAATGTTGGAAAAATGTTTGGCATAAATCTATTGGGATTGGAAGATGATGCAGTTCCTGTCAAAAAGCCTCTTATGTAAGCACAGATATAAGCAGATTTAACGATATGAAAACTAAATTCTTCAGATGTAAGTGCATATGAGGTTCCAGTGTAATTTATTTTTGGTTTTCTAGTGTGATGATTAGCACATTTCATAGGGTGATAACAGAGCTAAAAGCAGATTTCTGGGATAGAACTATACCCAAATTATACAAGTAGATAGTGGGCCACCCTGTCCTCAAAAATCTCCAGAGAAGACTCCACAACCACCACAAATAATTAATTTCAGTATTTCATAAATGCTTTGAGAAAATAAATCTTTCCTTAATGTTAAAGGTAAATATTTCTCGCTAGATTGTTAGTTATTTCATTCTGTCATCAGAATGATGACAATGATCATACAATGATTTCCCACATGTTAAAAGCTGTAATTATGTTTTTTTTTTTTTTAGTCTTCATGTTCCAAAAGACACAAAAACAGCTAATATTCCTTAAGTTAGTATTCTTTAAACTCATATGGCCTTGAAACATTTCTGAGTGTGACAAAATTCAGGAACATTAGTCCAGAGAGCATAGAATGCCATCAGAATAAAGTTTGGAGATGAATATTTTAGAGTAAAATGATAGATTTCAGCACAGATTTACATATGAAAAAATTCAATATGAAATGTTTTTAGAACACACAACTTCATGTTTAATAATTTAGTATTTCAATGACAGTTACAATATTGAAACATTCTCATGGAGCCATCTATTCACTTTGAATAGCAGGATTCTACTATACAATTTAGTTTGGGAAATCATGCCCTAAGTAATTCCAAGTCTTTCAGGTAAGCAACTTTTTATATCAGCAAATATTTTTTAAAATGCATGTTTTGCAATAATTATTATTTTTAGAAATAACTTTGGAAATTATTTTTAAACAAGTAAGGAATCCTCACCTTAGCTGCTACAGATGGAAGATCAAATGGAATACGTTGTCTAATTTTAGGGGGTAGTTGTGTTAAAACTTCAGTTTTTAATCTTCTTATCATTATATTACTTAATAGCTGATGAAGTTCATTTAAATTTGATGCACCTCTGCAGTCCCACTGAGCTCTTTTACCAAAATACCTGAAAAAAGTGAAGGAAGTATGTATTAAAGAACTGATTTAAGGTAAAATTATTTTCACAATGAAGGGCTAAAATTTCTTCACAACTATCTCTCAATGTAATCTAGTTACAAGAATCTCATCCTTCTCAATGCTATGTCAAATATTTGTATCTTGCTAATTATAAGGAAACAAGAGTTGTCAATTCTCCTTCTGAATTAGCTCTCATATAAGTCCTTATCCCTTTCCCTGTCACTGTCCTGATCCTAAATAAAGCCTGAACTGCTACCATGGCTTTCAAACTCTGCTTTGATCCCTTAAACACAAAGCTACTTACTATATTCTACAATTCTAATGATTTTACTCCATTGCTCAAAAACTGAGAAAAATATTTTCTTCTGTTAAACCAAGTCTCTCTGTAAGTTGGATCTAAGTGAACTTTCCAGATGTATTTCACATGCCTTCTTTTAATACTAGCTAAACTAGATTCTTCTCTACCTTCTGAATCACTGCTCCATTTTCTCATTATGCTGCTTTTACTTAGACCTTAAATGTTCTTTTTCTTTCTATAGCATTAAAATCATCCACCCTTTCCAAATCACTACTGATCAGAGAAATGCAAATTAAGACCACTCTGAGATATCACTACACACCTGTCAGATTGGCTAAGATGACAGGAACAAATAATGATGAATGTTGGAGGGGCTGTGGGGAAACTGGGACACTAATACATTGTTGGTGGAGTTGTGAAAGAATCTGGCCATTTTGGAGAGCAATCTGGAACTATGCCCAAAAAGTTATCAAACTGTGCATAACCTTTGATCCAGCAGTGCTACTACTGGGCTTATATCCCAAAGAAATACTAAAGAGGGGAAAGGGACCTGTATATGCCAAAATGTTTGTGGCAGCTCTTTTCATAGTGGCTAGAAACTGGAAGATGAATGGATGTCCTCAATTGGAGAATGGTTGGGTAAATTATGGTATATGAAGGTTATGGAATATTATTGCTCTGTAAGAAATGACCAGCAGGATGAGTTCAGAAAGGCTTGGAGAGATTTGCATGAACTGATGCTGAGTGAAATGAGCAGAACCAGAAGATCACTATACACTTCAACAACAATACTGTATGAGGACGGATTCTGATGTAAGTGGATATCTTCAACATAAAGAAGATCCAACTCACTTCCAGCTGATCAATGATGGACAGAGACAGCTGCACCCAGAGAAGGAATGTAAAATATTAGCACTACTGTCTATCTACCCAGGTTACTTAAACCTTCGGAATCCAATACTTAACGTGCAACAAGAAAATTGGATTTACACACATATATTATATCTAGGTTTTACTGTAACACATGTAAAATGTATGAGATTGCCTGTCGTCTAGGGGAGGGAGTAGAGGGAGGGAGGGAGAGGAAACTCTGGAAAAATGAATACAAGGGATAATGTTATAAAAAAATTACTCATGCATACATACTGTCAAAATATATAATTATAAAATTAATAATAAAAAAATCATCCACCTTAATATTCTATACATTAACTACAAGAAGTGTTGATCAATTATGACAGACTTAGCTCTTCTTAGCAATATAGCGATCCAAGACAATTCTAATAGACTTGGCATGGAAAATGCTATCTATATCCACAGAGAAAACCATGGAGATTAAATGAGGATCAAAGCATACTATTTTTTCCTATTTGTTTGGTTTTTCTTCCTCGTGGTTTTCCCCTTTTGTTTAGATTTTTCTTTCACAACATGACTAATAAAGAAATGTATTTTAAATAATTGTACATATGTAACATCAAATTGCTTGCTATCTTGGGTGAAGAGAGATAAAGAATGGAGGCAGAAAAGAAAATTTGGAATTCAAAATCTTGCAAAAATGAATGCTGAAAACTATCTATACATAAAATTTAAAAAAAATATTATTGAGAAGGGAAAAAAAAAAAAAAAGACCCAGCTTAAATACTAGCTTTTCCATAGAGACCTACATGATCCCTCCATCCTCTATAAAGCTGGTAGTGATCTAGTGATCTTTTTTTCATTTGTACCTTTACAAATCCTTAATACACAGGTCCCTGCCCTTCAGTTTAAGAATTTTTAAAAATAAGGTTTGTTAGTTCACTTTGCTTCTCATATGCCCACATTTTATTCGATGGCTTCCTTTGTGGACAGGGAGAGCATGAATTATTATGTGGCTTGCTCAAAGCAAGTAGTCACTGCATGCGTGCCAGTGTCTTCTGGCTTTAGGAAAAATTTTTTCAGCTCAGTTCAGCTAAGTGTAGTATACAAAAGAAACATAACCAAAGAATTAGGGTGAAAATTCACGCTGATGCTCCATTAATTACTTTTTATGAGGAGACCATTGTTCTTAGCCAAGGTGAAGATAAAAAGTCTGGAGCAATCAATCAATCAATAAACATTTATTTGGAATCTATTATGTGGGGGCAGTTAGGTGATGCAGTGGCTAGAGCACCAACCCTAAAGTCAGGAGGACTTGAGTTCAAATCTGGCCTCAGAAACTTAATACTTCCTAGCTGTATGACCCTGGGCAAGTCACTTAACCCCAACTGCCTTAGTACAAAAAAAAAAAAAAAAAAAAGAATCTATTATTTGCTAAGTCCTGTGTTTGGTACTGAACATCCAGAGTAAAAAAAAAAAAAAAAAAAAAGGAAGTCTTTGCACTCAAGGGACTGACATGCTATTAGAGAGACAATATATATATCTAAGTATCTCCAATTCGGTATGTTTAATAGGCAGTTAATGATGTGAGACTGAGGGGAAAGAGAAGTAGAAGAATGAGAAAAGAAGTTAAGATATATTTGAGAATCAACTGCAGAAGGAAAATTGAGCCCAAGGGATCTAAAATCACTAAGTGAAATGCTATAAAAAGAGAGAAGGAGGAAGCCACCCATAGTTAGTAGAACAATAAGATAAGTATACTATGTTATCAGCTATTAATATAATGATCAGGAGTGAAAAATACCATAAAAATCTAGAAAGAACATACAGGAAAAGAGGATGATCAATAATAATAAACAGATATGAGCATGAAAATGATGAGCATTGAGAAAAAGGCATTGGTTTATCAATTAAAAGATAATTGGTAACTTTGGAAAGAATAGTTTTAATTGAATATTAAGATTAAGACACAATGAACTAAACCACCTTGGACTAGAGTAAACTTGGACCTTACCTTTTAAAATTTTTAAAAAGACTGGGGCTTTCTCCTTGCCTTTCTGTGTATATTACAATTGATTACTTTCCCCCAATCGGCCAAGTAGAATATAATCCAAAGTATAACCTCTTCAAAGGCTTGCTGAAGGGAATAAGGTAGAATTTGTTTAGCTAACTTAATAGAATTCTTTGAGGGATAAATAAGGAGAAAATTAAGAGACTTACTTAACCTTTCTCAAACCCTCTTCACAGGATTCCATATCAAAAATTAAAATAATGATTCAGTCACAATGAGACTGAGGAGGAGGCTTCCCTGTCATGGATATATAACTGTGTTACACATAGGAAACAAATGATAGGGATAAATGATACTTTTGTGAAAGGAGAAATTTAATGCTCAACTCCTCAGAAATCATTGGAAGGTTAATAAATGATCTGGAGGAGGGAATGTGCAAATTATGAGATGACACTAAATTCTTCCAAGTAGCAAAGAGCAAAGACAATGGAGATAAATGATAGAAAAAAAGTCATATCTTTAATGTGAAAGTGGGAAGAAAAGTGGCATATGAATTATAATTTAAGAAGAATCATGATGTTTATAAAATGAAGGGCTCGGAGCTATCAATTAGAAAGTGGAAAATAAACTTGAGAGTCTTTGTAGACCAGCGATTTTTTAAAAAAATAGCTTTTTACTTTTCAAAACACATGCAAAGATAGTTTTCAAAATTTACCCTTGAAAAACCTTGTGTTCCATATTTTTCTCTGTCTCTGCCTCCCCCCTTCTCTAGACAACAAACAATCCAAAATAGGTTAAATGTGTAATTCTTCTAAACATATTTCCACATTTTTCATGCTGCACAAGAAAAATCAGATCAAAAACAGAAAAAAAAAATGAGAGGGGAAAAAACCAAGCAAACAACAACAATAATAACAATAACAAAGGTGAAAATATTATGCTGTGATCTACATTCAGTCCCCACAGTCCTCTCTCTCTAGGCACAGATAGCTCCCTATAACAAGTCTATTGGAAATGGCCAAAATCACCTCATTGTTGAAAAGAGTATGTCCATCACAATTGAGCATCATATAGTAACCTTGTTATTGCTGTGTACAATACTCTTTTGGTTCTATTCACTTCACATACCATTAATTCATGTAAGTCTCTCCACTCTTTCTGAAACCCTCCTGCGAACCATTTCTTATAGAACAATAATATTCCATGCCATTCATATATCATAACTTATTTAGCCATTCCCCAACTGATGGCTATCCACTCAGTTTCCAGTTTTTTGCCACTACAAAAAGGACTGTTACAAACATATTTTTGTACATGTGGAAGACCAGTGATTCTTAAAATGTGAGTTGTGATTCCCTAGAGGGTCTTAGAAGGCAAAATTATTTTTATAATAAAGCTAAGACATTATTTGCCTATATAAATACTCATTTTTCAAACTATGCATCTGTGAGGCAATATTTCTTCATATGCTTCAAAGCACAAAATGATTGACTGCAAAAGCAAATAAGATTTACCTGTCTTTTATTAAGCTAGACATTAAAAGAATGAGAAAAAAATGTGAAAATGCCATTCTTAATTTTTTTTTTGTTTTGGAAGATTTAGATATTCTCATAAAAATTATTCATGTTAACATGATTGGCTTATTATCATCAATTTAAAATGAATACATGTTTTAAAATTTTATCAGTTGAATCTCTAACATGGCAAACATTGGTACTCTCACAAAACAAAATGAATCCTGAAACCAAAACGTTTAAGAATTGCTACAGTGATAATATCATTACACTGAACTACAATATCCCAAAAGGATAAAATTTTGACCATCACCAAAATGATATAAGAAAAACTGAAAACTTTACCCTACTCATCAACATCTAGCATATTATTTGTTATTATAATCAACACAACAGTAACTGTAAGCTTCCCAACAACGCCTAGAATGATGCCAAATGTACACTGATAAATCAACTGATTTTATGGGCTCATTGTTGATTTTTGCACTTCAAAGAGTTTTGGAATTATGTAGCACTAAAATAACACACTAAATAACCCTCACTATTTAATTTTCTCTCTCTGTGTGTGGCATGTATGTGGATGTGTTTTTAAGTTTGTTATACTGGACAACTCAAAACTAAGTTGAATTTATCATTGCAAGCTGATTTCACTAAACAAAATCCATGTCAGCATCCAGAGAGAATAATTTAATCTGAGTCAATCCATAACTACCTAAACTGAAATTATAGAACTATAATCTCTTGATAAACTCAGCAATAGAACAAGGGACTCTACCATTATTTTTCTAATCAACTTTACTTTAGTTAAAAGGCCAAAGCTGGAATACAATAACTATTACCACTCTTTATTTGTTTTATTCTTTTGGGATGTCAAGAAAACTCTGTTTTCCTTGAGAACTATCAATATTTTTGGATTGTGAAAGTCATTAAGTTTATTGTTATACTTTAAGGGGAACCAGACTTAACTTATTTTGACTTATTCCATTTGCTTTAGGAAATACTAATCTAAACTTTTAAGATCTCTCAGAGTTAAAATCCTAGATCTAACTCATATTCATCACCTTATATATGAGTTTGATGAAACTGTAATTTACTGCATCATTCAATAACAATGGGAAAGTCATTGATGAATATGCTCAATTTATGATCCTAGAGCAGCTTTATAACTGTATAACTCTATAAATCTAGAGTAGCTGAGTATGTGTTTGTACATATGATATATAGGTATACACAATGTAAAAATACATTATGTGAGAGAGGGAGAGGTGTGTGTATATAGAAGAATGTTTAGGAATACATACCTGATATGAGCATTACAGTATCTTTTTGCATATTCAGTCCATGTTCCAAATTGTTTTGGGAAGAGTGCCTCAATCTGCATGAAAAGCTAAAAATAACAAAAAAATACTATTATAATGCATATATTTTTAATTTAATCTAAATTATTTTAAGCAAGTTATAGTATTTTAAAATATTATCAAACGCAAAAGTTTTTTTTTTTCTTCATCAACTCAAAATGGCATTTTAATAGCAGCCTATCAACAACCATTTATTACACGGGATACTTTCAATGGAACTTACATGCATTAGGCAAAGGGTGGGGTTTAGAAGATGGAAGAAGAACAAGAAGAAACAGAAACAGAAACCATCCTAGGATCAATAATTCCAGACCTCTCTTCTGCCACCCTTTTTCTTTGGCATTCACTTTGCCAAGATATTTCTCTCTGTCTGGATTGTGATGACCAAAACCAAACTCAATTTCTTTTTCCTCAAACATATCCATCTTTCTAATGTTTCCATTTCTGTTGAGGACACTATAGTGCTTTCAGTTGGCCAGAGAAACCATTTAATTCTATCAGCAACTCACATCTCAACCTAATTTTAGCTATTTAGTCAATTGTCTCATCTATTTGTTTTGACTTTATAATTCCTTGTTTTTAATCTCCTTTTTTTCTACTCGAAGCTCTTGGAGCTCCTACCCTGAATCTAGGTCTCATCACCTCTTACTTCGGTTATTGCAATAGCTTATCTCAGATCCTCCACATAGCTACGAAAGTGATTTTCCTAAAATGCAGTTTTTCTACGTCACTCCCCTCAGTAAACTCCTGACTCCCTATTATTTCTAACATCAAATATAAACTCCTTTGATACCGAAAACCTTTTATATTTTGCTTCTAGCCTCCTTTTCCAAACTTTACACATTTCTCTCTTTCTTGTGCTCTATGGTCCAGTCAAACTAGTTTTCTTGATATTTTTCTCACACAACATTCCATCTCTAGCAACCATACGTTTGCACAGATTGTTTCCCATGCCCAATACGTATTCCCTTTGCATCTCTACATCTCAGTATCCTTACCTAGCTTCCTTCAAGACCCAATCCTGGTGCTAACTCCTTTAAAGGAGGCTGTTCTTAATATTCCTTAGCTCTTAAAGCATTTTCCTGAAATTGCCCTATATTTGTTCTGTGTATGTCCTACATATGTATTCATGTTTCTCTCTCTCTCTCATTCATTTCTCCCACAATCCAGACAGAGAGAAATATCTTGGCAAAGAGAATGCCAAAGAAAAAGGGTGGCAGACGAGAGGTCTGGAATTATTGATCCTAGGATGGTGTCTGTTTCTGTTTCTTCTTGTTCTTCTTCCTTCTCCTTTTTTTTTTTAATTAAAGATTTTTATTTTATTTTTAAAACATAAGCATAGATAGGTGAAGGATCTAAGGGCCTGATCCGAGAGTTAAAAGATCTAGTATTTAAGGCATAGGTGTTACTTTGGGCCCTGGTGGATAGGTACTTCGCGCTTAGGCCCTAACTGAATCCAGAATCAAAAGGTAAGATATGTGAAACTTTAGTTTGGGATCAATTCTATCAATAAAGTCTTTTTTTCTGTTCATAAATAGAGTCAATTTTAAGTTTTGAAAGAGCTGCTATAGATCCCAGGGTGTAGATTGTTGGTAAAAGGAGAAAAGTTAAGGAAGACATTATTCCTGACTTTGCTGATAATAACTAACTTGAGCCAGAGGCTCATCTATTCCTTGAAGACACTCTTTAGACATATGTTATCTGTAGAAGAAGGGGAAAGTACCCATAGATCTCTACCAATGACCTTTCAGGGAGCTACAGAAATTTCAACAATAAGCAGCAGATTAAAGAAAATAACATCTTTTCCACAGCAACCCTTTTGTAAAAGACCTTAGGAGTCTGAAAGCTTTCAGTCTGTCCCTTTTCTTGTCATCCACTATCATCCCAAGCTCAATTATGTTCCAAAGTTCTTACCTTTCCATTGACTCCCATTTCAGATATACATAGCTTCTGGTCCCAGGTACCCTATATAGCAATAACAGCACTGTTTTCACAGTGACTGATGTCTGAAACAATCTTTGATCTATGTAATCCTGATATATAATTCATATTTATATTCTATGACATTACTATCTTACTTCAGAATTAGATGATTTTTTGAATCACTGAGCTAATTCACTTTCTTTCACAGAACAATTTATCCTAATATATGAGAAATGGAAACTAAAATAACTAGATTTATGCTTTTAAATTTTAGTTTCATGAAGTGTGAAGAATACTCCAGTAAAAATTAAAAGTGTTTTTAGCACTAAGAAGTTCTTATAAAAACATCAAAAAGTTTTATTCCTACAACTAGAACTATAGAAAATTCCATTTATAGTGAATTCTCAATAGATATCCTTAGGTATTCCAGACATGTAAATAGTGCTCTATAGCATCATATTCTTGGGAAAATCTTAGTTTATACTCATTGTTTGGCTGATCTATATTGGAATGAAGCTTTTAGCAAAATAGAATGTTACTATAAAGAAATCTCCAAGTATTTATAGGATGAGCAACAATTGTAGTACTTTCTTTTAATAGTTTGTTTTATGATACAATACAAAATATATACTTATGTCCAAATATTTTGCATGCTATTTTCATTAGAATGGAGCTTAGCAATATATCTATATATGGTATATAATGTCGTTAATATATGCTTGGTTACTGATTCATTCACAAATGCTCTATGTAGAAGATTCCCAAATCTATGAAATCCTACTCTCCCTAGACTCCAATGATCTATCAACAACTATTAGTATCTCAAATTCAACATGAACAAAACAGAACTCATTATCTTTACTCTTTAAATCAATCAACAAGTATATTTAATGACTTGCTGTGTTCTAAGAACCGTGAAAAGCACTGGAGAAACAAAGAAAAAGGAGAAAAAAAGTTCTAGTCTTCAAAGAATTTACATTTTAACGGAAAAGCTAACATGTATATGAATTGTTACATACAGGAAACATATTAAAAGGCTACAAAGCAAAAACTAAAGTGGAGAGAGTGTTGGTACATGATGTTTTATTTGCAGATGATTGTGCAATCAATGCAGCTTGCAAAGGTGAGATACAACAAAATATGGTTCAATTCTTTGCTGCTTGTGCTAATTTTGGCCTCACAACTAACACCAAAAATTCACACATATATCATCAGCTAGCATATCATTCATATATGGGGCCATCAGTTACAGCAAATGGAGAAGTTTTGAATGCTGTGCGTAAATTCACTTACCTTGACAATATACTTTCCAGGATTGTACATATTGATAACCCATGCTTTGGGAGGGCTAGCTCAGTGTTTGGAAGGCTCCAAAGGAAGATGTGGGAGAAGAGTGCTATTAGACTGACTACCAAACCAAAGGTCTACAGAACCATTGTGCTGACCTCACTGTTGTATGCCTGTGAAACATGAACAGTACACCAGTGCCATGCCAGGAAACTGAATCACTCCCCTTTGAATCGTCTTAGGAAAATTCTGAAAAATCACCTGCCAGGATAACATACCAAACACAGAGATCATTTCTAGAATTAAACTGCTAAGCATTCCAATTCTAGTGAAGAGAGCATATGTTGCCCTCATTGATTGAAATATATGCTTGCCAAAGAAAATTTTTATTGAGAATTCACACAAGACACAACGTGGTCCGAAAAAGTGATAAAGACACTCTTAAGGTCTCTCTTAAGAACTTGGAAAATGACTGTATGATATGGGAGATACTGGCACAGGACTGCCCAACATGATGTATTTTCATAAGAGAAAGTGCTTGAATCAGCGCAGAAGGAACATGAGATGTACAAAGTTAGAGAAGCCACTCCCAAATGTTTACAGGAACTATCTGTGTCCAACCTATGGGAGAGCATTCCAAGCTCATATTGGTCTGATCAGCACACAGTCAAACACACTAACTTGAGTCTAATATAGTGACGTCATTTTGGTCTGCTTTGAAAAAGGACAACAACCAACCAACCAACCAACCAACCAAGTAAGTGGATGAAATGGAGCTTTAGAGGGGAAGGATGTATTCAACAAACAGACCAGTACTAAGTGGGGGGGTGGGGGGGAGGAGCTTAATCTAAGTCTTTTCTTCTTCTTTTTTTTTTTTTGGGGGGGGGGTTTAAGTGATTCGCCCAGGATCACACACAGCTAGGAAATGTTAAGTGCTTGAGGACAGATTTGAACTCAGGTCCTTGTAATATTCTCTCTAAAATATAATGTTCTTTGTTGAGGTTTTCTTGGGGTTTCTGGAGGCAGCCTTTGTTTCAGTTAAGTAATCACCACAGTAGCCAGGGGTTAACATCCAAATCTTTTATTGTCTCTTTCAAAGTCTTATCTCCTTCACTTGGGGCTCAGCTAGTTTTCTGGAGGCCTTCTGGATCTTGGTTTCAGTGGAGAAGTGAAGGAGGAGAGCCTGCCACCACTTCTCTGTCTTCCCTAGTTCTGATTCTGGCTGAATTTGTCCAGGCTTATATGTCCTCTTATCAAAGGTGTGAATCTATAGTAGTACTTTTGTACTATAGGTAAGTACTAAGTACATGTACTAAACTAGAGAACTGTTAAGCACCATGCTAAACAAGCACTGTCTATCAATTCCACTGACTTAGCACCTTGTTTCAAGTTCTGGCCCATAACAAGTCCTCCTAACTTCAGGGTTGGTGCTCTATCCATTGCACCACCTAGCTGCCCTTGATCTAAGTTTTTATGGAAGTCAGGGATTGTAAGCAGTAAACTCTGGAGGAAAAGTATTCCAGACATGGGGGACATCTACTGCAAAGGCATGGAGCCAGAGAGGATCAAACACTGTGTCTGAAGAACATCACAGAAATCTATAGAATGCATGGAAGTTCTATATAAGAAGACTGAAAGGGAAAAAGAGGTCAGTTTGTGAAGACCTTTAGATAGAGGTAAGAGGGAGCTATTAGAGTTGGGAGGGAAGGTAGGATTGAAGGGGAGTTATTGGCAGATATACTGTCAGGATAAATGGATGAGAGTGAAAAGACTTGATAAGGGAATCTGAACTAGAGGCAACCACATGAATGGAAAGAAGTTGAAGTAGGAAAAAAATTGGTCAAAGTTTGGTCATAATTACCTATGTAGATTGAGCAACAATGCGGAGTCCAGGACAATATTGAAATTGTGATCCTGGATGAATGGCAAAATGACAAAGTTCATAAGTCAAGTAAAATTCAGATATCATAATTTTTTTTGGGGGGGGGAGGGAAATAAAGGGAAAGGAAGCAGAGTGGACTATGAATTCTGTTTAAGACATACTGAATTCAAGGTATCTAAGAGATAGCAAGTTTGAAATTTCTAACAGACAATTGGTGATTAAGGGGCAGAGAGACAGACAGTGTGTGTAAGTGTTTTGGAAGATTAGATAAGATGTGCAGACAGGATGTTTATACACACAAAGACACAAGCATGTGTGTGTGTGTGTGTGTGTGTGTGTGTGTGTTACATGTGCTATTCTGAGATACTAGGGCTAGATATATATCTTGGAATCATCAGCACAAAGATGATAACTGAATTCATGGGAAGAGATGAGATAACCAAGTGAAAAATATATATAGAAAAAAAGAGAAGTGGGCCTAATACAAAACTTTGGTTTTGGGGTATGATAGGAATGAAACCAAGCAAAGGAGACTAACAAGGAAGAGTCAGTCAGAGAAGAGAACCAAGGGAGCAGTCATGAAAATCCAGTGAGAGTATGCAATAAGAAAAATTCCAAAGCTCCTGTATTCCTCTAAGTTGTTTTTTTTATACATCTGTTGATAATATAACCATTGTTTTAGTCACCCAGCTTGATTCTAATCAACCATATTAGAGTATTATTAAGCTCCCTGCTTCCATAATGTTAAATCTATAAAATATTTCTATACAGCTGCCATGATAATCTTCCTAAAACACAAGTAGGGCATTACCATGTCACTTTCCTGCTCAAAAAATTTTAGTAGCTCACTATTACTTTTATATTAAAAAACTCCTCTAATCTAGTACTTAGAGTGCTTCATAAAATGGCTCCAAATTTTTAGTGTCTTTTTTCACTCATGTTCCAGGTAAAGTAGAATACTTATTACTTCTCAAACTCAGCACTCTACACCTCTCCCTTTACATATGCTATATAGTGTCTAGAATGCACTTTCTTCTCCTTAAAATTTTTAATGTGCTTCATATTTAAAATAAAATACCACCTCTTCCTTGTGGTAATCTGCTAGTTTATTGGTAATTTCTCCTTCATAAATTATTCTGCATATTATCTATGTACATAAAACCCATTTTCCTCCTGCCCAATCCCAGTACCTTCCTTTACCTTAACCTATCTGTAAAATGTATGCTTCTTGAAGACAAATACTATTTAAAAAAATAAACAAATAAAAAACTTTTGTTATTGTTGTATCCTCAGTGACTAGATACAATGCTTTAAGGAAAGTAGATATAATAACTGTTTTTTTTTTTACCAATTGTGTAGGCCTATATGTCAAACCTGTTCAAGAATGTTCACTGTAAGATACTTTTTAATAAGTATTAGGTTCTTGAGCAAAAGAAATAGGGAATTCTCTCTAGGTGTCTAAGGTATCTAATTTAAAAACAGATGTTATAGAAATAATAGATCATTGATTTAATTAACTTTCCTGAACCACCACCCTTCACACCCACCAACATACATTCCCCCCACACACACACAGAAGACTACTTTTAATACCTCTTCAGGTCTTCCCAAAGCTGGAGTCCCTGTAAGAAGAATGGCTCTTCTAGAATTTTGTACTACTGGCAACAAAATCTTGCTTCGGGATGCAGTTCTGGACTTCATGTAGTGTGATTCATCTATTATAACAACTTTAAAGTTCTGTTTGTATAGAGTGTCTATTAGAAGCTTTGCATCTGTGGTTAGCAGACCGTAACCTAGAACTGTCACTTTGCTGGTCGATATTCTCCTAGGTAAGAAAATAAGTTTTTTATTTTTTTAAGTCAGTTACCAATTTATCATGGAAAATATAACCATTGTTGGAAGGAAGAGAAAAAAAAAGATAATAAAATAAAAAGTTATAAGACTTTTTCTAAAAAAATAAAAGGTTACAAAGATTTTATGTATCCTTAGCCTAAGAAAAAAGAGTTTAAAATGGGAAGTTCTGATAGTTTAATATAGTCTGAAAAGCAAGGACATTCAATGAGTGAAATTCTTATGATATAAAAATTATTTCCGAGAAATATTTTAATCTATTCATTTAATCATATGCATAAAATGAACTTATTAGCTAATAATGACAATAAAAATTCACTTCTATTTCATTTTTTTTCTATTAAGAAAACAGAAAAAAACTAACTGCATAGATGATGGCTAACTGATGGATATTACATTAGCATTTTTTCTTTATGAATAACAGTGAAAACTAATAATACACAATATTATTTAGTACTCTGTTTTCTAATAGTCAAAGTAGAACATATTGTCAATGGCAATAAGGTATTCAGAATTTTTGAGTTCTGACTGGCTATAGTAAGAGGATTTGTGATTGTCTCTTTCTACTTAGGAAACAAAATACAGAAGAAATTTTAAATAGTGACTTCAAATATGATGAGGACAAGTCTAGATGAAGGTAATTTACATGTCAATCAAAACAAAAAAATAATTTATTTGTGAAATAAAATCAGGTAATTTTTACATGTGAATTAAGTAAAATTATCTTTTCTTTAAGCATTATAGTACATAATCATGCATAATCACATCATTATATGACCAAAATATGACTAAGAAGAAAGACATTGAGATGTGTTTAACAATGAAAATAATTTATATTTAATGGTCAAGGGATATGAACAGACAATTCTCAGATGATGAAATTGAAACTATTTCCACTCATATGAAAGAATGTTCCAAATCACTACTGATCAGAGAAATGCAAATTAAGACAACTCTGAGATACCACTACACACCTGTCAGATTAGCTAAGATGACAGGAACAAATAATGATGAATGTTGGAGGGGATGTGGGAAAACTGGGACACTGATACATTGTTGGTGGAGTTGTGAAAGAATCCAGCCATTCTGGAGAGCAATTTGGAACTATGCCCAAAAAGTTATCAAACTGTGCATACCCTTTGACCCAGCAATGCTACTACTGGGCTTAAATCCCAAAGAAACACTAAAGAAGGGAAAGGGACCTGTAGGTGCCAAAATGTTTGTGGCAGCTCTTTTTGTTGTAGCTAGAAACTGGAAGTTGAAAGGATGCCCATCAATTGGAGAATGGTTGGGTAAATTATGATATATGAAGGTTATGGAATATTATTGCTCTGTAAGAAATGACCAGCAGGAGGAATACAGAGAGGCTTGGAGAGACTTACATCAACTGATGCTGAGTGAAATGAATAGAACCAGAAGATCGCTGTACACTTCAATGCTGTATGAAGATATATTCTGATGGAAGTGGATATCTTCAACATAAAGAAGATCCAACTCACTTCCAGTTGATCAATGATGGACAGAAACAACTACACCCAGAGAAGGAACACTGGGAAGTGAATGTAAATTGTTAGCACTACTGTCTATCTACCCAGGTTACTTATACCTTCGAAATCCAATACTTAACATGCAACAAGAAAATTGGATTTACACACATATATTGTATCTAGGTTATACTGTAACACATATAAAATGTATGGGATTGCCTGTCATCTAGGGGAGGGAGTGGAGGAAGGGAGGGGATAATTTGGAAAAATGAATACAAGGGATAATATTATAAAAAAAAATAAAAAATTAAAAAAAATTGACCCGGGGCAGCTAGGTGGCGCAGTGGATAGAGCACCAGCCTTGAAGTCAGGAGGACCCAAGTTCAAATCTGGTCTCAGACACTTAACACTTCCTAGCTGTGTGACCCTGGGCAAGTCACTTAACCCCAGCCTTTAAAAAAAAAAAAAAAAAAAATTGACCCAATTAAAAAAAGAAAAAAGAAAATAATTTATATTTGTTAGAAATAATCAAAGTTCTCTAGATCTTTATGAATTCTATACTCTTTCAATTCTTAAAACCAATTTTTAAAAATTAGTAACTAATTATACAGAAAACAGCAGTGTACTAAATTCGTTTTTAAATCTCAAATTTTCCCCATACTCCTTCTGTTTTGTAGATAACTTTAAAAATCTGGTTTAATAATGAAATGTATATAATCATTGTTAAATTTCAAGTAGCTTTCTATATTTCTATACCTCTTTAGTTATTATCTCTTTTTAAATATTCTCCAAGTAAGTACATAAGTATGGGAATGGCGTAAACTTCCATACAAGCCCTGGAAATGTATTCATTTGCAAGGGTATTAAGCCAGATTATTCACAACCTTAATATAAGAAGATGAAAAAGAAAATTATAAAGTTTTGCTATGAAATTAAATAAAATAACCATCAAAATTCTAGAAATATTTGTAAGCATTACAAAATAATTAAATTAACTATACTGTTCATCAAAAGTTCCTAAATAAAACTCTCATTCATATAGAACAAGTAACTTAATTTCTCTTTGCTTATATTACCACATAAGACAAATGTCCAAGCTGATTAGAAACGTAATAGAAAAGCATCAAATTAATTTTATGTTACTCAGATATTTTATAATTTAAAAAAAAAAAAACAATAATAGCCTTTTCTTTTCTTTTTTTAATTAATTTTATAATTATAACATTTTTTGACAGTACATATGCATTGGTAATTTTTTACATCATTATCCCTTGTACTCCTTTCTTTTTCGAATTTTTCCCCTCCTTCCCTCCACCCCCTCCCCTAGATGGCAGGCATTCCCATACATATTAAATACATTATAGTATATCCTAGGTACAATATATATGTGCAGAACCGAATTTTATTGTTGTTGTTGTTGTTGTTGCAAAGGAAGAATTGGATTCAGAAGGTAAAAATAACCTGGGGAGAAAAACAAAAAATGCTAACAGTTTACACTCATTTCCCAGTGTTCCTTTTCTGGATGTAGCTGATTCTGTCCATCATTGATCAATTGGAACTGAATTAGATCTTCTCTTTGTTGAAGATATCCACTTCCATCAGAATACATCCTCATACAGTATCATTGTTGAAGTGTATAATTATCTCCTAGTTCTGCTCATTTCACTCAGCATCAGTTGATGTAAGTCTCTCCAAGCCTCTCTGTATTCATCCTGTTGGTCATTTCTTACAGAACAATAATATTCCATAACATTCATATGCCATAATTTACCCAACCATTCTCCAATTGATGGGCATCTGTTCATTTTCTAGTTTCTAGCAACTACAAAAAGGGCTGCCACAAACATTTTGGCACATACAGGTCCCTTTCCCTTCTTTAGTATTTCTTTGGGATATAAGCCCAGTAGTAGCACTGCTGGATCAAAGGGTATGCATAGTTTGATAACTTTTTGGGCATAATTCCAGATTGCTTTCCAGAATGGTTGGATTCTTTCACAACTCCACCAACAATGCATCAGTGTCCCAGTTTTCCCACATCCCCTCCAACACTCATCATTATTTGTTCCTGTCATCTTAGCCAATCTGACAGGTGTGTAGTGGTATCTCAGAGTTGTCTTAATTTGCATTTCTCTGATCAATAGTGATTTGGAACACTTTCATATGAGTGGAAATAGTTTCAATTTCATCATCTGAAAATTGTCTGTTCACATATCCTTTGACCATTTATCAATTGGAGAATGGCTTGATTTCTTATAAATTAGAGTCAATTCTCTGTATATTTTGGAGATGAGGCCT